>NC_139981.1:16837903-17387903 GCF_963993115.1 Abramis brama
TTAAGTCTTTTGTCAGGCGGAGGAAATCCTGCTGGCCCAGGTCTCAGCTCGGTTTCAAGTGTACGTGCTGAAGGGGCAGTTGCAAAGCGCAGAAATTCAATTGGAGACGGTGAGGTTATGGAAAGACACCTTGGGAGGAGTACAATACAGCACACGTACTAGATGTATTATTTTCGAGTGTGATTCTGAACAATGATGTGCTTACAATTCAGTAATATTAACTATTAGTTCAATGTTGAATGGAAAATGTCACAATGCTATAATACACATTTTATTGTAAAATATTATTACAATTTAAAATAACTTTTTTCTATTTTGTTATCAAACAAAGTCATTTCAATCTTCAGTGTTACATGATCCTTCAGAAAGCATTCTAATATGAGAATGCTCAAGAAACATTTATTAATATTATTATTATTAACAGTTGAAAATTGTTGTGCTGCTTAATATTTTTTTTGGAAACCATGATATATTTTTCTTTGATATATGATTATGATATGATATATGATTCTTTCATGAAAATGAAGTACAAAAGAACAGCATTGACATTCTTTTGCATCTTTTACAACAATATAACTGTCTTTATATACATTATAAATTAACTTTCAATTAATGCATCCCCAATTAATAAAACTATGGATTTCTTGAAAAAATAAAATCACTCTCCTTTGAACGGTAGTGTACAAAATGGCATCATCATGAGGTTGTGAGCTTTTCAGATTGGAAAGTGATGTCTGGCTTAGGAAAACTGACCTCTTCTTATTAGAAAATTACTAGATAGATGGATGGATGGATGGATAGACAGACAGACAGACTTCAAGCAGTTCTTTTCAGGCAGAAACGTGCCACTTAAGCACAGTCTTAATACTATCGAGGCCTAAGTCAACAAAGTAGATAAGTCTCTTCCGTTCACATAGAAAAAACAGTATCGTCTGACTACTGCATGTGACAGAGCTAAATATACCACAGAGATTAAACTGCAAGATTAAGGACAGCTGCTTAAAATAGCTGGTTGTAATAGATGCATGTAACAGCCTTCTATTTATGTACGTTTAAAAGGTATAACCTAATTTTATGAGCACCTTTCTTAGCTCTACTGTATGCTATCTTTGCTTTTAGCTTAAGGGTGAATCTGAGGTGAGAAAACATAATTTACATGTGAACATTATAATTCACATCTCTGATATTATTACCAGCTGCATTTCACCTAAAAAACCCCATAGTCAAACTTTAATTCAGCGAACCACAAAACCACAGTGTTAAAACAAAACTCCTTTATGGTGATATTTACATAATTTTATAGCTGGAAGAACTTATATGCCAACAACTAATTTCAATCCTAGGCTATATTTACTTTCTGAATTCACAGAGAACAATAATTTAGTCCAACCTCGACAGAAGTTTATTGTGATTCTTTGACTCTTTAACTTTAATCATTCAACGCAGTCACAAAGCAAGACAGAGGTCAGAGTTGAGGCCCACCAGATTTTTCCCCACTGGATCTCTGAGGACTTGCTCTTCAACAAAAACCCTCGACCAAAATACAAATACAAATCTGTAATGGCGTTGGCAGCTGTTGTAATTGTGAGTGAGCGTAGTCAAGTGTCATGTAGGTGGAGGGCCGAGTGCTCCCAGCATCTCATTGTTACTGTAATGTAAACATTCAGGGCAGCTGCGGTCAGCTTCCTCTCTACTCTCCATTCAGCACACACACACACTTCCTGTCAGTCATGCAAGGTCAGAGCTTAGCTAAATTTAGCACCATTGGCCTTGGCTTATGGTCCTTAACTGCCGTGGCTGTATAAAAGGAGTTGAGCTGCCTCTAAACCAGAGCAAACCAAACACAGACACAACCTCTCCACAACAATCACCACTCTGATGCTAGAACCTTGTCCTACAGGTAAATTTGAGATATCTGATCAACTGAATGATTTATGTTCATTAAAAATTAAACTAAACATTTCTTGACTGTAAAATCTCATTACAAATGCAGACTGCATAAATAACTAACTGTTGCTCATCTCTCTCTAGGATGAAACCCAGAAGATTACTCCTGTCTGTGGCTCCTCTACCGACAATAACGGAGTCGCACGAGGACCTCTCGCAGACCCTGGATGAATATGTGAACTCCATTAAAGAACTGGCCATGCCTGCTTGCGGCCCTTTGAGGATATCCAGGACTCAGAGGCGTAAACCCGTGGGGAAGCACGCGGGCTCTTCCCGGGCTCTGCAACCCCGCCGCGTTTCCCTCGGCCTGGATGAGGTCACACTGAGGTTCAGCAGCCAGACGGACTGTGGCACTAAAGATCCACTGGACTGGTTGTTTGCACAGACACACTTACAGTCACACGGAGAGAATTTGCGCAGGACTGACAGCGCACCTGCTGCTTTGTGGTTACTCTAATGCGCCAAAGCATAATGACATGCTGATGGGAGGATAACACTGAACGTTTGATGGATGAACGCAATGGAAGATTGAACTGAACTTCTTAATTTATTGTCTGAACAGACTTTTTGTACAAAGGTGCTAATGTTTACACCCTGTCAAAGTCATGGTTTTCTACATTCTATGCTTTTTTAAATAAATGTAAAACGTAAAATGACTTCAAGAATGTTAATGTGTTCTTTGCTAAAACTGATATCTATCTATAGTAGGCTATGTACGCTATATATACGCTATCTATCTATCTATCTATCTATCTATCTACCTACTGTATCTATCTATCTATCTATCGTATGTACGCAATCTATCTAACTATCTATCTGTAGTATGTACTCTATCTATCTATCTATCTATCTATCTATCTATCTATGTGAGTGTGTTTAAAACTGATAAAGAAATACTAATTTGACCATAGTCAAATTGTGTCTGTAATACACATAGACCATGTAATATATTGAGCACTTATGATAGTGAGACAACAGACAAGGGAGAACAAAATGCATCAAGAATAATAATAAATATGTTATGGCAGTTCTAGCTTGTGAATAGTAAAGATTTCTGTACACCTTCATTTTCACAGATCAATCATTTTCACTTCCCCCAATATTATTCATCAGCAAATTATGCAAATAAAACAAGGCCAGGGGCTAAAACACAAAACTAAATCTATGTGCAGTTAGAACCACGTATACTGCAGTTTCAGGTCTCCAAGGCATATTTTTGAGATATAAGTCCAGTTATGCAGCGGCCTCTGTTGGCAACATTTCATTTTTAATTTTACAGCATGCACTGTCTGAACAGAACCAGCAGAGGGCGCTCAATGAACGCTCTAATTCTGACACTGACCTGCAACCTGCGAAGTGCGGACGCAGAGAAAACATGTTGGTTAGAAAAAAATAACACATCTTTTCTCGTATCGTGAATCATAACATTTTTCGATATGCATTGCAGAAAGGAAGAATTAAGTTTAATTTTAATAGCTTTTTAGTGGCTTTTTCCTCCCATTTCCATCGCAATTGTAGGCAGGGGCGCTGCTAGAAATTTATAGGGGCCCTATGAAAGACTATGAGGTTAGGCCCGCTACCGCACCCATGCCATTAATAAAATTGATCTCTGGGGGCTCCAAAAGTGCATGGGCCCTTAGAATCGTCCTAACTTTTATCCCCTTAGCAGAGCCCCCGATTGTAGGCCCATCTCATTAAAAACTCGTTCAAAATAATTAGTCCAAATAAAAGTCCATGTCGACTGTGCAGAAAGGACAGAATTATAATTTCTTTCTGATCAAAATTAAGTACGTTATTTTATAGAAATTGCTCCCAAAAGTGTAATTTTTATTCTTGCACTTGATATAGTCTACTTTAAAAAGAGGAATAAATAAAAATTAAAAATTAAATAAAAAGGAAATTCTTTCAAAGATGTGATGCACAAACCTGGCAAATTGTCAGTTCCAATGATTCATTTTTCCGTAGTAAGCTTAGGCTATATTAACACGTTTTTAGGACTTTCCAAAAGTTTCCAAAAAGATCCCATTTTTTCAGAGCAAACAGATGTGGGTGGTCGCTGAGTCTAATCTCATAATGAAAGACTAAACAAACAGCCAGAAGCAATGTGAGTGGAATGTGATCTTGCAATAAAGTGTTTCTAATAACCTCTAGATGGAGCCGTTTTTGAACAGTAGGACAATTTTTATCTCAATGGCAGTTATTCGGCTAGCTGTATTAATCTGACTGTCTGCAGAAGATGTAACATGAAAGTTGTCAGAAATGGAAAAAAGTAATTTCTCATGTTTTTAAGAGTCCTCAAAAATAAATTGGGCACTGGTAAATCATCTTCATTTAATATGTTGTATTTTTTCAGAATACACAGCTCATTTTGAATGACCTTATCAACGGAGGTATTCCCATAGTGCCAGGGCTGCTACCAAGAAGGTTGCTGGTTTAAGACCTGTAAGAAGTGAACTATCATTGGGACCAAGAGCATGCCAACTCCTGCTATAGGCTCCTGCAATCCATGTCAGTGACTCATGTCCTTTCAGCACTCTCACTTTTCCTTTGAACCTTTATCTTAAGTCTTTATCTCATGCAATCTGTCTTTCATCTTTCTCTCTCTCTATACAGATTGCCTTAAAATATTACTTGGTATATCAGTTTACCTCATAATACCTGTGACTCACCATCATTTTGAAATGCCCTCAAGGAGCAGTTACTCAGTGGAATCCGTGCAATGCTAAGGAATCCCTAGATCCCTAGATCCCTTTGGCAGCTGTAAATCATTCCAATACAACAAACATGGCCAATACATATTTTCAACACTAATAATAATTATAAATATAGCTGCGAGCAGCAACTATCAGGGTTCAAGCATTTAAGGCCTTTAAGCATATGTGTCAAATAAATTGTTGTATTTAGCAAGCATGTATCCACTTAGATCATAGACGGAAAAGACCATTTACAGCCAATACAGGCAATTTACCATAGGAAATATATGGTTTATAAAGCTTTTTAACTGTTATAGCACCACCTATTGCCCAATCTCCTAGAATCATATGTCGTATGTGCTCACCTATTTTCGTGAAGTTTCGGGTATTCATTTAGGATTTATTCATAATTGGGAATATTTAATGATTTGATTGACAGCAGTGGTTCTAGAGGCAAAATTGTTCAGTATGAGGAGATCTATCAAATGATATGAATATTATGTTGATGTGTGAAATACCACGTGATTACTGAGGCGTAAAACTCTTTAGCATCACCTTGTGGACGATTTCTTTCAAAATTCTCACAGACCTCTAGGGCCATGAGTCGAACATACCTACCGAGTTTCGTTTCGATCGGCCTCCATTAACCTTGTCTAATAGGTGCTCAAATTTTACTGGCTGATGGCGGCCATGTTTTTTTTAGATACATCAATGTCCTCATAGACAATCATGGCACCTTGGACAAAGACAGTGCAAGTCAATCGGACTTACAGTTGTGTGGTTTTAGCCATTTTCATGTTTTTTTTCCCCTGTTATAGCGCCACCAAGTGTCCAATCGTTTTTTTGTTGTTGTTTTTTATACGTTTGAGCCTATACACGTGTACTGAGTTTGGTGAAAATATCTCATTTCGTTCTCGATTTATAGCCATATTAGTAAAAGTGGCTCTGCCCACGTCGAACATTTTGGGGCCCCTTACTGTACGTTCACACCGCGAATTTTGCCGGTCTTGCCGCCCTGCCACCGACGCCGTAGAAAGATTCGGGGACGCTCTGACGTAGATTAGAATGCGTGATTTTTTTAACAACTTTATTTAAAGGGGCCGCAAAAACCGTAGCTGCAATTGGTCAAAATCATTATTATTTTGAGCAAATGAATTGCATTCCGCTGAAAAAACAAGCGTTTTTAGTTCAAAGAAGTTCTAGCGCGAAAATGTTGCCTATAAATAGTGTTGCGCGGCTTTTTCTAATCAAACTGACAACACTATGGATGACAAGTCGTACAATAACGGGAAACCCGCAACAGAAATGATTAATTTTTCCTCCATTTTGCTTAGGAACTAATGTGGTCGGAACCAAAGTTTACAGGATTGTGTTCTCTTGTATCCTCTCAGGCGGAGGACGCCCCCCTATTGGCCAATTGGGTTGATAGCATGTCAGCCTCACCCCAAATTGAGACCTACCATCTGAGTCTCTAGGCCTTACAGTTTGGTCTGCACAATCAGTTTTACGGCAGAAGAAAAAAAAATCCTTACAATTACAAAAGTACAATAACAAAAAGTAACAGCAAGCTGAATAAATATGTGAGTATAAGTCCTCATTCAGTCACATGAGGTTTTAAAGTAAACAATTCAGACAAAGACAAACAAAAGTCAACCAGAAACAAATAAGAGACACACACATACTCTTAAGCACCGAACTTGATCTTCCAGGCTGCATTATGTACAAATGTGGCATATTAATGGATAAACTTCTTATTCCATTCATGGCATTTAATTACAAAAAGTGTCCTATTATACATATAAAATGTTTTCACTCAGAATAATGGAAAATCAGTTATTTTAGACACTATGTCTGTCAGAGCATTGGAAAATCTCTTTACTTTTGGTATCGTACATTAAACTCGTTAAGAAACACAAACAGCCTGGAGGGATTTCCCAGAGACTTTAACAGATCCAACAGATCATAACAGTGTGACAATGTTTGTCCTGTTTGCTGACAGACCAGACCAACCCTCCTATTACAAATACATGTTAAGTTAACTTGTTGAGATAAAATTAGACATAATTAATAACAGTTTTTTTGCAATCTCGGTCGTTCACCGAAAGCAACAGATTTTGAGATGCCATTGCTCTCAAAAGTGGGGGGAAAAATGTCACTAGAGAGAAGTCAGATGTTTTCACTGGAAGGTTATGTCATTTTGATTAAACTTTCTGAGGTTAAAAATCTTTTTAAAAACAAAACAAAAGCAATGATGAATTCACAATAAGATCTATAACACGCATTTAGAAAATAGATTTCCATTTCAAACTGACTTTAAGATTTAAATCATCATCTAGCACTAACCTAAAGGGTTAATAGATTACAGAGAAGATTTAACCCCGTATTTTAAAATAAATATTTAATAATCTTTATTTCTCTACATTATAATGTTTTGTCTACATTTACTTGTAGCACACAAACTATTTTTTTTGTCTTTAAATTTTACTTTTTTAAACAAATTATAATATTATAATATTAATATGGGCTATCTATATACTATATTATTGTCAGGGTGCAGTGCAGGCAGAAGAAGATGAGGAGTCAAAAGTTCCAATGCAAAACGTTTACTTACAATAATATAACTTAGACTGGTACAGAACGAGTAGAAGCTTCACACACACCAAATACAACAGCACTACACTTCCCAGCATCCCTCATGTTCCCCACCTGCACACTATCGGCCATCACCTGAACACCTATCACCACCACATCATCAATCACCATGGTCACTAATATCTTCACAGCTGTCAGTGTCAGTGTTTGTCTCATTATCTTATCTGTATTTAGTTCCTGCTTGTCTTCTGTTCAGTGTCTAGTATTGTTTGTGCTTTGCACACTGTTTTGTATTGTTGGCTCCTTTTGTAACTTCTTGTTTAATAACCTTCACCAGATTTCGAGCGTGACAGAATACCAGACCTAAAAAGTAATATGGGCATTTCCCGTACCCATCTGAACCTGACCGATCACCTACTGACCTGTTTTCAGGATGGCTGCTCTATCGAGGAATATGTGCGGGAATTCCTAGAGATATCAAACCAGCTCACCTGGACAGAGGATGTCCTTAAGAACGTGTTTGGGCTTGGACTGGACGCTCCTCTTTAACAGCCAACTTCAGCTGCTACACCTTGTTCATTTGCTCAATACCTAGATCACGTGCTGTTGTTGAACGGGTCCGCCTTCACTGTGGATGAGGCGGATAATGACGCAGCCACTCAACCACCATTACCAGCCATCTTCCTCGCCACACTGCCTGAATGTCTTCACATCATACCTGCCCAGTCTGAGAATCTTCACGTCATCCCAGCCTTCAGGGCTGCCACCAGATCGATCTATGAACTTCCAAAACTAATATCCAGCATAACAGATCCACCGCGGCTGATGTCAGTGCAATTGGCCAGAAGGGCCACGGCCACGCCCGTCCAGAGTCTCGTCCCGCTGAGACCGCCTCTCCAGAGGCTCGTCCTGCCGAGCCTGAAACTGTCCACGTCGTGCCCGCCGAGCCAGAGACTGTTCACGTCAGTCCTGCCGAGCCTGAGCTTCACGTCAACCCTGCCAAACCCGAATCTTCTGTCCTCGAACCTGAGTTTTCTGTCCGTGAGTCTGTCTCTGAATTCCCACCCAACCTCCCTCTCCCACCTCCTCCCATCTAACACCTCTCAACCCTTCTTCCACCACTGCCTGTCAGCCCCTTAGCTCCTCTAACCTCCTTCAGGGAGGTGGAGTCGCCGTGGGTCTGCCGGCCTACAGCTCTAGCCTGGTCGGTGGATCCCCGGTCTCCGCTTCCAACCTCCGTGACCAGGATTCCGCCTCAGCCCGACGGTCCATTAACGTCCTCTTGGCTCCTACCTCCCTCAGCTCCACCATGGCCCATCTGGTCACCAGTTCCGCCAGGCTCCCTCGTCCCCCCGGATCCACCTTGGTCGCTCGTCAACCTTCCCTCACCTCTGGACTGCACTCCTCTGGCTTCGCCTCGTCCCCCCGGCTCCTTTGGACTCCTCACTCCCCTCAGTTCCTCCTTGGTCCTCACTCCCTCTGTCTCCAATGTGCCCTTCTGTGTCCCCGCCTGCACCTCAGTCGCCAGAGCCGGCGGCCCCCGCCATGTCCCACCGGACCTGGACTCGTCGGTCTCCTCTCTCACCTGCTCCGCCCCCATCAGTCGGCCCCCTGGAGTCATCAGCCCTGCCTCCTCCATGGCTCCTCTCTCTGTCGGCTCCGCCCTGGCCGCCTGCTCTGCCCCGGTCCATCCTACCTTCTGTCCTACCTTCTGTCTGCCCTTTACCTGCTCTTCGTCCTCCTCCTGAGCCCCCTACCTCCGCAGTTGGTCTATCTTCGGCGTGAGGCCGTGCCTTCTGGGAGGGGGAGGTACTGTCACACCTCAACAGCACTACACTTCCAAACATCCCTCATGTTCCCCACCTGCACACTATAGGCCATCACCTGAACACCTATAACCTGTACATCATCAATCACCGTGGTCACTAATATCTTCACAGCTGTCTGTGTTTGTCTCGTTATCTTCTGTGTATTTAGTTCCTGCTTGTCTTCTGTTCAGTGTCCGGTATTGTTTGTGCTTTGCACACTGTTTCGTATTGTTGGCTCCTTTTGTAAGTTCTTGTTTAATAAACTTTGATTTTATCTTCGTCTTCAGTGGATTTCGAGCGTGACAATTATTCATATTTGCAATAGGAAAACAATTTGTCTATCCCTACCAGAAGCCTACGATTGGTCAACGAGCGACGTCTCGTGGTTCCATCACAGAGAGCCACAAAATCACTTTCTAGAACATTCTCATTCACGGTTCCATGCTGGTGGAATGCTCTCCCCACCCTCATCCGGAATGCAGAATCCCTGGCAACATTCAAAAGACAGTTGAAAACCCTTCTCTTCCGTGAGCACTTAACATAAAAAAAAAAAATAAAAAAAAAAAACTTTCCTTTTCCTTATATCCTCGCTTATCGGGCTTATGCTACTCTGAACAATGCCTGAACTTCGTATTTTGAGCACTTCTTGCGTTGTTTTTTGCCTCTTCACGATGACTCGCTTTATTTAGTCCTAATTTGTAAGTCGCTTTGGACAAAAGCGTCTACTAAATGTAAATTTGTGTTTTTTTACAGAATTACAAAACTACCCCTGGTAGCCTTAGAAACATGATGTTTATTATTATTAAACTAATTGACCCTACAGTAAAATTTCAGAGTATCAAAAATTCTAATAATCATAGTCCAATATGAATGGTTGTAATGATGTTATAGTTCAATTTGGGATAGGATCTGCATAAAAATGCAGTCAATCATGTCATCTAGGCCCATTTACCCATCTAGGTTTGCAGAGAGTGACAAACAGCTGTACTGAGCACTCACTCTAATTTCCCACATACGAAATTCCGTTCTGAGACAATAGCCTTTTGTATCACACACTCTGACTCAACTCTTCTGTAGGCAAGATTAGATCTATTAATCATCAGCCAGGACTTGATTTGATCCACAGTTAAGTTTCACTTTCAGTGATGTTACATACCTCACGAATGCGAAGCTGAAAGCTCTTTCCTTCATGGTAGCAGTTGTACGTTTTCAGAAGGGACAAAATATCAGCCCTGAAAAACAATAAATGTGTTACACTGAGGGGTTTAAGTTGGGTGGTGTGTTTCTAATGTTCAGCGTGTGTCAGACGTGGAACTCTTACTTTGCAATAACTTTCTCCTCATTCAGCCTCACATAGAAGATCTTGTCAGGATTCATGGTGGTGTTCCATCAATAGAAAGACTTACAGCTAGAGAAGAGAAAGACATTGGGAGAGAAAGGTAGGAAAAAGAAGTTAATAATAGGCTATAATTAGTCAGTGAGCGAATAAGGATATCCCATGCGTTATGTGACTCAACATGATCCAAATTACCCATTCATGTCACCATGAATCTTGTGCAGGAGGACCAAATGAAAGTAATCACAGGAATGAGGGGAAATCACATGGTCCTACAGTTTAGACAATGTTTGTTGTTCTTGCAGTAAGTCTTGCCTTGACATGTTTTCAGACCTTCTGAAAGGTCACAAAGCAATACTTTTTTCACTGGAAAGTTTTGAAAAATCTTCATATGGCTGTTTTTTTATATAAATAGAATGTATGTATGACTTTAATTATTCTCTGAAAATCTTCTTCATTATTGCAGCTCTAATCTTATTTTCTATTTCAATATTCAAAACTGTCCCGCCTCGCCTGATCACGTGACAAGTGTGGATTAGTAATAGTAACTGGCTTGACACATTTTTGAATATGGCATAGATGCAGATGAGATTCCACTTAAGGATAGGATAGGGATATATTTTTGTGAAAAATGATTTCAGTCTGTTCCACATATTACACTATAATATGGCTTCAGAAGACTTTCAATACAGTGAAAAAATAACAGCATATGGGTTTGGAATGACATTAGGGTGAGTAAATAATGAAAGAATTGTGTGAACTGTATTGTGATTATGTGCATGTGACAACATTTTTAAAGATTCCTGCAGCAGTGGGCTTTTGGAAATTCCTATCTTTCTCATTCATGTTAAAATGACTGAGAGTAACTGGGAGTAGCGACAGGGCAGGAGCGGAAGCTGGGAAGTCCCTCAGACAGAGTATAAAATGTCAGCAGGCCATTCAGCACTTACACACAGAAACATTCTCATCATGACGCAGATAGCTTATGCTTTGCTGGCTTTCAACCTCAGTATCCTCCTAACAGGTGAGTGGATGAGAACAGATGAAATTTCTGCTTAGTTAAAATGCATTACATCTATGCAAAACTTGATGTTCAAAACGTGTTTAATTATAAATTATGTTAATCATACACTCCAATTCAAAAGTTTGGTTTTGGTAGAATTTGTAAAAATGTTTTTGAACAAAGTCTCTTGTGTTTAGGCTGAATTTATTTGATATAACTTAAGTTAAATATTTTCTTATACTTTAAATAACTTTCTGCTTTCTATTTGAATATATTTTAAAATGTAATTTATTCCTGTGATGGCAAAGCTGAATTTTCAGAAGACATTCCTCCAGTCTTCAGTGTCACTTAATCCTTCACATTATCACAGTTTAATTATTATTTTTTTTGCTACTTAATATTTTTGTGAAAACCATGATTCTTTATTTTTTAGGATTCTTTGATGAATAGAAAGAATATAAGAAATCTTTTGTATCAAAATAGTAGTTACAGAACTTGATAGCAAGTCTTTACTGTCACGTTTGAACAATTTAATGTTTCTTTTTTAATAACATTTATTTATTTTAAAAATAAAAAAAAATGACTGACCCCACACTTTTGAGTTACATCATGGCTGTTTATTAATTATTAACTTTTTTTTTTTTTTTTTTACAGTCCATGTGGTAGAGAGTCAACATGTTCCAAAGACCTGTCGGTGTCCACAGGTCAAAAACAGAGTCCAGGGACCATTTTCAGATCTCAAAGTCACTCCAAAAGGACCTACCTGCTTCCAGAATGAGATCATGTAAGTAGTCCACATATTTTACTTCATAAGATTCTAAATGTATGTGCACCATTGGGTTTACATGCTCTATTATTCTCTGTACTTTTCATTAGAGTCATACAGCAGAAGACCAATAATCAAGTGTGTCTCAATCCCGAGGGACGCCAAGGAAAAAGACTTCTGCAATGTTGGCAAAGGTAAGAGAGTGTTATCATTGAATAAGTCTGTAAACTAAAGCACAGCATATCCAAACATCACTCACTATCTCCAAATATTATGGTGGTCTGCATGTTTTAATCTTCTTGATCCATCTGGGTTTTTTTCAGGATGCAAAAGGATGGCAAGGACAGTAAAAACTGCATACGCCGACAAAACCAACGGCCAAGGAAAATAAAGAGGAAGCAGGCAAAATCCAAGAAGGCCAAGTCTTAACCTAAAATTCTAAACAGATGGAGATTATCAGAAGAAAATTATGTTCAAAGCCTGTGGCGCTGCTGTACTTTCATATGGACTTAACAAGCCAAGGACACAAGAAAAGGCTGAACTCAGAGGAGTGCACATGTGTATGGATGGAGGCCAAAGGAAGGCGTGTATATAATAGATATAATAGACGTGTTACAACAGAGACAGCATCTAAACATGACATGTTATACAGGGATGAGCTGAGCCCTGCTATGCAAGTCATATCGGCCAGTTTTTATGTTTTTAGACATATTTATGTTTGTCATAAATACATGTATTCAATGATTATGTGAAAAAATGCATTTGTACAGTTTTACAGTTTAATATGAAACAAACTAATAAACATGAACTACTGAGAACTTCAATGCATTTCTCTACTTTCTTTTTTTTTCTCATGTTTGTTTACATAGGACTGAATTCTGATATACAATTCAACAATTGGACATCAAGTCATCAAAAAAAAAAAAAAATTAAAGCAATTTCTATATTTAGTTTTTTAAACATCTAGTAATTGCTATAAATCTATTAATAAAAGTCATGGAAATGTCTCAGAAATGCATTGGTCAAAAGGTGTGGGAACCCTTCAGTATGAACAATTCATCTTACATGGATTTAGAAAAGCATTTGATCAAAACAAGTCCCAGACCACAAAACCAGCCAAGGTAAGTTCACAGGTGTTGAGAAATCACTTCTCTTGTCTTGAAGCATTTCCCTGAAATCATGTGACTCTGATCCTGCTTAATATGGCAAAACAGGAAACGCATCAAGGAGGGAAAGTGAGGGAGAAAAGCAGGACAGTTCTGTGCACACTCAGGTGCAAACGCACATAAGAGAGACTTTCTTGTGAATGACACAGCTTTAGTGAAATGGCTTTCAGGTCTCTGCAAGGAAATATGAGCCTGCTGCTCCTGCTCTTAGTCTGCTTACACTTCATTACAGGTAGGTCTATAGTAGCGTTTAATGGCTTATGAGGACTGTTTGCAGATTTCCATCAGATATTGGTCATGGGGGTGATGTGGGACGCATGACTTTATGTTTCTTGATCCGTCTTTAGAAAACAGAACTGCTGCAACATCCATTCGAGAAAAATGCGAGTGCATTGAGGGGACTGGCTCAGTGCAATGGAGAAAAATCACAGACTACACAATCATACCGAAGAATCCTCTCTGCAACCAGGTTCAAATCATGTGAGTAAACAAACATCATTCCCATGCAAATTGAGGGGGATTTGATTGTGTAGTGCTCCATGAGATTTGTGACCCTGGATCACTAAACCAGTCACAAGTTGCACGGGTATATTTGTGGCAATAGCCAACAATACATTGTATGGGTCAAAATTATTGATTTTTCTTTTATGCCAAAAATCATGTTCCATGAAGACATTTTGTAAATTTAATAATATATATATACATTTTGTTAATATATAAAACATTTATTTTTGGGAGTAAATGCAGCACAATCGCAAACATAAATGGATAACTTTAAAGGCGATTTCCTCAATGTTTAATTTTTTTTGCACCCTCAGATTACAGATTTTCAAATGGTTGTATCTCGGCCAAATATTGTCCTATCCTAACAAACCATACATAAATGGAAAGCTTATTTATTCAGCTTTTCAATTTCATGTGGCTGGTTTTGTGGTCCAGGGTCACATTTATGAATCAAGTGGATTTTGAGTGAAGCTTCCAAAAAACTTAAAATGATCTTTGATATATTGTAGGTAGAAAGTGTTTGCCTAAAACAATTTTGCGGAAATCATGTCTAAACTTTGTCATTCCGATCGAGTCACACCTTCCACAGATCATTTGCTAAAATCATTTATCGCCCTCATGTCACTGAAAACTCGCATGACTTTTTTTCATGTAGAACACATAAAGTGTTATGTCAATGCTACTCTTTTAGTAATAAAAAATAAATAAAAAACACTTGGTGACCACCGCCTGTCTAAATGAATGCACTCTGTACTTTATACTGTAGAACTAAGTCTATAATAATTAACATGAAATTATATCTCTTCTGGAAGTTCTGAAATCCAGTTCATTGTTAACAGTGTGTGAGGATATTACACAATATCTCGTGTTGAGGCGCATCGCGAGTTGAGATCATTTATCTAAGCCCAAAGCCAGTATTGGATTCGGTTAATTTGAATTTGGGCATGAGGGGGCATGATATGACAAATAAATCCATTGAATTCTTTCTCAAGAAACTGGAAATGCAAATACATTTTCGGTATATTTAAGTTTAGAGTTCAACTGAAGTTTGTTCGGAAGGGTGGCATGAGCAAATGACTCAGATCAAGAATTATGTATTCTATAGCTTGAAGTGGTTTGCTCACATTTGACAACATAATGATTTCCTCCACAGACTCCAGCTGTCAGGTAAACGAGTTTGTCTAAATCCAGAGTCCAAGCAGGGGAAAAAACTGCAAATATGCTGGTATAAAAGGTATGTGAACAACAGCTGCCCTCTCTAAGGACAATTTTACTATTATTTATAATGAATTTATAATGATTTAGAACTTAATTCAAGCAATTTCAGTGAAAAACACTGCCACCCTGTGACAGAAGTAAATCCTAGCACTAGTAGTATTTACTTAGTACACGCAAATTCTCATTCTATAGATTCACTAGCTCCCCTCTCTACATACAACACAAAATCTATATTTGCATATGAATAAATTAGCATTCAATAATTTAAAAATGTTTTAAAGTAACATGATCTTTATAAAAAATATGAATAAAAATACTTGTTATATGCACTACAAGCCTTGCTTGCATTATACAGATTGTCGTTGCCAATGCTTTCAGGGATGGTTGAGTCAGAATAAACAGGTCTCTGGTGAATTTTAAGTGTTTACGTTGCCATTAATGATGTGCATTGATTTAGGGTCAAGAATGTGTTTTGCTCAGCTTTTCAGGCCTCCCTAATAATTAAACCCCTTCACTGTTCTATTGTCCAGGATTAAATTAAACACACAGAAGAAGAAGGTCTGTCTGATGCTCAAGAAGAAGCGGAATGGACCAAAAAGTTCCAAGAAGCATTAACTCAACAGTTCTGATCTTTTCTGTGTAGAAAGACTATCTGCCTGCACTTCATCATTTACCTTCCCTGTCCTTCATTTGCACAAAATAAATGAAATGTGTTATGTGGGCCTATATGTAATTTGTGTGTATATATATATATATATATTGTTTTTGTACTGCCAATTTCTAATAAAACCTGTTTAAAAAATATAGTATTTGTGTATTTCATGTGATAGTTAGCCTGTATAATTTTTTGTGCACATATGTGACATGATGCTATTTGACATAATTAAAAAAAAAATACAAATGACACAAATGATCAGAAAGTTCCCCAATTTACCTTCACCAAACTAAAATAAACAAAATGGCTCCTACTCAGTGAAGGAAATAAATTTGAATATTCTATGAAATAACCCAACCTCAACTAACCGTCCACATCAATTATTAATTATGCCATTTTAGTCTCATGGCAAGAAAACGCCTTTCAATGGACAAAAAGATATACACAATCTACTATGTCCACCAGAAAGAATCACACTTATAAAATGCATTAGGCTGATTTAAAAACAAGAGGTCCTGTCTAGAGATGCTCCCCAACTCCATAAAGAAATTACACTGTGAATCCCCCAACCAATTACTGTACCAATAGCTGTGACTCTCAGCTGCAGGAATATCAAGCATATACAGTAGAGCCCTTAACCACTGCTGGATTTCTGTGTGACTATTTTGCAGAAGTTGGACAGATTGAGAAGACAGGAAAAATGCTAAGTTTAATATAGGCTATATATGATATGCTTCTATCATAAAAAGAAAAAATACACATATTACAAAAATGTCACAATGCTGATTCACATCTGGTGCAGATGTAGTCTGTCAGAAGGTTCACTCAAGTTTGTTTTGACTGCTGTATAAAGACACATACCTGAGAAGAGTTTCAGAAGAAGCCTAAGTAGCCTTCAAAAGTAGACAGCAGTAGGTACATAAAGCTCACCTGCAGAATTATACAGAAAACACCTCAAATAAATCCATTTCCATTAATAATGTACTCTATCTTTTCCATTTCCTTGCATATTGCCTCCTTACCATCTCATGAAACGCCGTTCCTTTGTAAGAGCTGACAGAGCCCAGCTGTTTTGTAAGACAACGTCTTATCTTCCACTTCACCCTGCTGCTTCCTCGGGGAATAGAATAATACTACTCGTTGAGAAGACTGGCAGCTGTGTAAACCAATCCTACACTCCGCTGATTACCGGAGCCAATCAGAGACGTCCGTGGGCGGGAGACTTTTGCGGTTGCCCTGGGAAACGCTGGGACCGTTCACACCATTATTAGCATGTCTGTAAGATAATTATCAGGAGTCTTGCGATAACCACAAGACAATTAAACTGCAAATGAAAGGGTGCTGTTTAAATTGCTTTCGGTCCACCTGTTATATTACAACTTAATTAATGCTTTTCAAATGTAAAGCTTTAGTTAAAATAAAATGTGGAACTTAACACGCGTATAAATGCAACGCTAGATAGTTTCTTTCAGTCTCATAACTGGGGAACATGAGCTTCCTGTTTTTAGCTCAGTCTAGGAAAATATGACACTGAAAGGTCGGATAAAATATTTGAGGAAGTAGATGCTTTAAGCTGCCAAGAGACTTCATCCATGGGGGAGGACGTAGTTGTTTTAAAGGGGAAATAATTGTATTAACGGGACTACCAAAAAAGGAAACTTATTTATGTATTTAGAAACAAATGTTTCAAACTGCAAACCCAGAACCCTACTCAAATAGGCTACTCAAAATATTTCAGTTAGTAAATCTGTAGCCCCACCCCCTTTTTCAGCACTGCACTGAACCTGGTGTTCTGAATTTTTATATTTTATAGTAGGCCTAGTATTATATTAGTTTTAGTTTATATTTCCACAGCATGAAGGTAAGATCTTATGGATTTATGAACTCACCACTAGTTTTAAAATCTTCCCGGTTTACTGACATTTGTTTTGATGTCAGCTTCAAACAATGCTCATGGTCACCAGCTAATACTCATAATAAATATATGTGGCTAACGCAAAAACAGAAGTCAAAACCACAAAATTCTAAAGAAGGATGCACACGTGTTTCTCTTGTGCATAAGGTCTATGACTCTCCGGCCTCGGCTGTGGTTAATAAAGAGTAGGAGATAGAATTCTCAATTTTGGGTAAACTGTCATCATTTACTCACCCATATGTCTTTCTAAAGTATGACTTTCTTGTGTAAATAACAAAAGCAAGATTTATTGAAGAACAGTGTACTGTAACCAAACCATTTTGGTGATTGACTTCCATTGAAAAGATAAAAAAAGACCATATATTTTGTTCCACAGAAGAAGGAAAGACATGAGGGTGAGTAATGATGACAGATTTTTTTTATTTTGGGTGAACTATCCCATTTAAACTAGATTGTTGCAAGAATATGAATTATCTCAGATATGTGTAAATATGTGTTTCGACTTTATTTCATTTGAATTGTCTCAAATATAGAAAAGACACTATAATGCTAAATATAAAAAGGAAATTATGAGTCTAGGCTAGACACATATATTTAAATTTCCAGAGAAGTTACACATACAACTGCACTTCTGCTATTCATCTGTGTGGAGACAAATGGAATATATTGATCAGGGTCCAAGTTCACTAAAGGGAACATAAATCATCCTAATAGTGACTTCGCCCAAAACATTTATTTAAAACAGCTTTGACAATACTAAGAGCTAAAATCTCTGAATTTAAATAACAGCTATGCTTTTTAAATGGCACCTTTTAGTTAGCATATTTACATAATTACATCATTAAACCACAAGGGAATATGGGTATTTCCCATAGCTTTAATTTTGTATTTGATCACTTGTAGTTATTAAGGGTGATTTTTAAGCCAAAGAAGATCCAGAAAGATTTATTAGTGGGTTTATGTGGGAGTTTAATTCTTGTCATTCTAAAGCATCATTGCCTGACCCATTGATGCTCATAGATTTTTCACTCCAGTTATTCTGAACAATTTCTGCTCTGCGAGTCTGCGATAGCTAATATCGCCAGTAAAATGTTGAAGCTATTCGATTTGCACAGTTAGAAGCACAACACAAGTGCAATGAATTTATTGTTTAATAGAATATTTTTTCCATGAAGTACAAGAACAACACATAAATGCAGCATATCCTATGTTACTCAAGTATTCAGGATGTTGAAGACATCCATACAGGTTAATGGAGAGGAATTACGCCTGGGGGGTTGCTGTCCAGTCTTTAGACTGAAAACCCTCTTGTCTGGCTCAGTATGATGAATGGAATCTCTTAATTGTATTGACGTATGGAGAATGGGTGCAGGAGATTCAGGCTTAAGGTTACAGACTGGAATAAAAAACAGCTCTTTGACTGACAGTGTTCAAATGTTGTTTAGGAAGCTCGCTTCTTGTAAAAGAAGGATGTTAACAATTGTAAGCATTTTTTGTAAAAAATTTTTTATCTGTACCAGGTATGATTTCCTCATGTGGGGTTGGTCAGGGTAAAATTGCAAGCACAATAAACCTTACAAGAATATAAAATTGGCTACTTTGCCATAGACTGGAGTGAGACCATAGACGTTTCTCTAGCTGTCACAATCTTTTTTGGTGCTCTGTCGCATGACAAATCATTGTAGCGCCTCAGTTCAAGTAGCGCACGTGAACCGATCATCTCTTTCGCTTTACTTGTTACAACACGAAATTAACATGAATGAACATCACAAGAAGTAATGTTGAAAGATACAGTACAACTTACTGAAATACGTGTTGTCACATGCAATCGCTCAATCTGTGTTTCAGTTGTACCTTAGAAAAGTCATTCAATGCCCAACAACCTTGGAGAGGAGCATTTTGCTAAATATATGCAATAAATTGCATATTCATTGTATTTTTACTTAACCTTTTCTTGAATGTTTGAATAAATTGGTTTTATGACAGCCACAATTTAAATGTTAAAATGAAATAATGAGTAGAAACATAATTATATCATTATACATTTATTATAACGTTATTATAAAAACTTCCTTGTGTGTAATTCATATGTAAATAGCCTAGAAATTAATTCATTTTAAACCAATGATGTACCAACTGTGGTTCCCTGTATAGTTTACAGCATTAATTGAAAGATATTTTTCTCATATTCTAAGAAGAGCTATTTTTATTAACTTTTCACATAGCATCTAATGCCTACACTGATTTATAACACCATTATCACTCACATTTACAGTGTAATCATTGGTGCTTTATCTGACGTGGTCTCCTCTTGCTCCACCTCATGGTATTCTTCCATTTCAGTATCACTACATCTGAGACTCTCAATGAAGTGCACATTTCTTGTGTCTGTCTGTCTTTTCTTGCGTTGGGCATTCTTCACTGACTGAGCCCTGTCTGTGGGGCCATGCAGTCGGCTATTGCTAGGAAAAAAAGATGCTCTTTTGCCGGAGATGACGTGGAAGAAAGAGACGTGTTCAGTGTCCCCCGTGTCTGGGACACAGACAGAAGACAGAGCCGGGTCACAATACGATGCACTGGACTCTTTAGGCAGATCTGGCTTTTTCTTTTTGCTCAATATGAAGTTAAAGAATCCAGTCACTACCAGCATAACTCCTGTAAAGTATAGGCAAAGTTTCTTAATTCATGTTAACCTGTATGATAGTGTGTTCCTAAACTTGGTCAGAATTCACTTTTAGCAGATATTTACATATTCGGTGAAATATATTATTATTTATATGTTTATTAAATAATATAATAATATATAATTTATGTAATAAATTGAAAGACCTGGTATTACAGCGTGCCATGCAAGCACTGGATGCAGGAAACACATCACAGACATCATTGTGTAGTACAGAAATTTCTGAAAACCTCCAACTTTGGTCATCTTCTTCCAAAGAATGAAAATCTTCCATGTGGGTGGACAACTGCATGCAAGAAAAACAGATATGAGTAAATACACTGATTAAAATCACACAAGCAAGTACATGATTCATATAATCTGATTGTACGTACGGAAGGCACGTTGCCAACAGAGCGTCAATGAAATAGGCAACTTCAAAAAGCATGATCACCAGCGAGGAAAGCCTGTGGGAATACAAACAGGAGTAATGCAGTGGTTTATAAAATTCCTAACTTTTTGTTAGGAAGAAAGTAAATTCAAACAGTTCAAAGGGGTACCAAAACATTCTTTAAAGTCCATATGAAATCATGTTTACTCTATTAATGTTTTTGGTGAACGATGTAAATGTAACTCTCACTTCTCACAACGCAATCAGTTCCTGGAGAATCAATTCAAGTCCCACTTCACATGTTTTCTTATTGAGAATCCTGAATCTCTCCTGTGAATATGTATTTATGTTAACTTTAATCACTTGTTCCTCTTCATGCTTTTTATCCAGAGTAAGATATTCATTACCATTCAGTAAATATTTGATCTCGCATTTTCGGGCTGTTTATGATATTCTGGTGTTCATGCATGTGAACAACCGCTTAATCCCTATGGAAATATCTCCCTGTTGTTCATGCAGAACCTCTCTGGTCTGGCTGTGAGCCCAGAAAGATCAGATAATCTGGGACAAGAGGCCCATTTGCCTCCATCTGTGTAATTCTCAAGAGGCGCTACTGTATTGCCAGCTATAGTTAGAAATGGAATGAGAGTGGCCTTCAGTGACCATGTTCCTTATAGACTTTATGCGCCAGAGAAACAAGCGCGCAACCATCTTTAGAATTTTGTGTTTGAACTTCCGTTTTTGCGTTAGCCCTGTATATTTCTATGGCATCGCTGTCGAAGAGCAATTAGCTGGTTAAGTGGATTTACTAGGGCTGTAACGATACACTCATGTCACGATTCGATACATATCATGATAGTGAACTCACGATACAATATTATTGCGAAACTCCAAGATATAATGTAAAAGGTTAGCAAAAAATTAACTGTTGATAAAAATGCTAAAAATTGGTATTACATTGGGTGTGGAAATGAATGTGCTGGTAACCCAATGCACAGGACAATAGTGACACCAGAATAAAAATACTCATTATTCTGATGCTGAAAACCAAATTATTTTAGACAAATATCCCAGACAGCAACATAGTTTCGGCCCAGATCCGGCCCACATCTGGTACGATCTGTGGCCCGGATCTGGGCCAGTGTCCGTGCCGGTGTCCATCTACGTGTCAGTCTCCTTGCCGGTGTCCGTCTCCGTGCCGGTGACAGTCTCTGTGCCAGTGTCTGTGCCCGTGCCGGTGACAGTCTCTGTGCCAGTGTCTGTGCCCGTGCCGATCTCTGTGCCCATGCCGGTGTCAGTCTCCGTGCCGGTGTCCGTCTCCATTCCAGTGTCTTGTCTCCGTGCCAGTGTCCGTCTCCGTGCCAGTGTCGGTGTTCATGCTGGTGCCGGTGTCCATCTCCGTGTCAGTCTCCTTGCCGGTGTCCGTCTCCGTGCCGGTGTCAGTCTCTGTGCCAGTGTCTGTGCCCGTGCCGATCTCTGTGCCCGTGCCGGTGTCAGTCTCCGTGCCGGTGTCCGTCTCCATTCCAGTGTCCGTCTCCGTGCCAGTGTCCGTCTCCGTGCCAGTGCCAGTGTCCATGCCGGTGCCGGTGTCCGTGCTAGTGTCCATCTCCGTGCCGGTGTCAATAACGGTGCCAGTGTCCATCTCCGTGCCAGTGTCCATGCCGGTGCCGGTGTCCGTGCTGGTGTCCATCTCCGTGCCGGTGTCAATAACGGTGCCAGTGTCCATCTCCGTGCCGGTGCCCGTGTTCGTGCCGGTGTCTGTGCCGGTGTCCGTCTCCATGTCCTTGTCGGTGTCCGTCTCCATGTCCTTGTCGGTGTCCGTCTCCATGTCCTTGCCGGTGTCCGTCTCCATGTCCATGCCTGTGCCGGAGTCCGTCTCCATGCCAGTGCTGCTGTCTGTCTCCGTGTCAGTCTACATGCCGGTGTCCATCTCCGTGCCAGTCTCCGTCTCTGTCCTGGTGCCGATGTCCGAGTCTCCGTGCCGGTGTCCGTGTCCATGTCAGTGCCGGTGCCCGTGTCCGTGTCGGTGTTCGTCTCCCTGCCGATGTCCATCTCCGTGCCAGTGCCGATGTCCGTCTTCGTGTTAGTCTCCATGCCGGTGTCCGTCTCCGTGCCGATGCCCGTGTCCGTGCAAGTGTCTGTGTCCATGCCGGTGTCCATGCCCATGCTGGTGTCCATCTCCGTGTCAGTCTCCTTGCCGTTGTCTGTCTCCATGCTGGTGTCCGTCTCCGTGCCAGTGCCGATGTCCGTGTCGGTGTCCATGTCCGTCTCTATGTCTGTGCCGGTGTCCGTCTCAAAAATGAAAATCCTGTCCTTATTTACTCAATTTTGTTCCAAACCTGTATTAATTTTTTTTCTTGTGCTGAACACAAAAGAAGATATTTTGAAGAATGTGGCTAACCAAACAGTCCCCATTGACTTCCATAGTAGGACAATATATACTTTGGAAGTCACTGGGGACCAACAACTGTTTGGTTAGCCACATTCTTCAAAATATCTTCTTTTGAGTTCAGCACAAGAAAGAAATTAATACAGGTTAATAAAAAAACAAAAACAAAACAAAGAAAAAATCACTAACTGCACTGAGAACTTTAATAGTAGCTTTAATAAGTATCAATGCATCATTTATACAGTGAAGTCTATTTAGTGTTTTATTTTTATATTTGTTCATTTCATTTCTTTCTTGAATGCTTCTGTTAAATACACCTACTGTAGCTGGAAAAATAACGCACTGTTTATTTAATTTGTATATTATGTAATCTGAATCTTTGTTCTTATCTTTTAATAACAAAGAAAATAATAACAAAGATTTTATCTTTGCCACTTTGGCCTTAATGTCTGACATTCTTTTTTCTTTTATATTTTGTTATACATTTTATACATTAGTTTGGCTGTAATGCTCAGTCACTAGTAAAACCAATATGAAAAAGAATTGTGATAAAATCATGAATCGTGATTTTCCTGGAAAAAAAACCTGTGATATGATATTTTTGCCATATCTCACATACTTCTGCGCACTGTGCCTTGGCATGCGCTGACCCCGCTCTGTGATTTTACGTGGCCTACCACTTTGTGGCTGAGTTGTTGTTGTTCCCAATTGCTTCCACTTTGTTATAATACCACTAACAGTTGACCGTGGAATATTTAGTAGTGAGGAAATTTCACGAATGGACTTTCACAGGTGGCAACCTATCATACCACGCTTGAATTGGCCATGGAAGTGATTGGAACACCTGAATTCAATGATTTGGAGGACAAGGATACAAAGTATTAATAACAAATACTATCATAAAACAATAACTGAAAATACATTAAAGGAATGGTCAATTCTAAAATGGGGAAACAAACTGATCAGTCTCTTAGATCTAACCACATCTTTAAAAATCACTGTGGCTTTATTTGCTCATTGCAGGAAAAATAAAATACAATCTGACAGGAAGACATGTCTCAGAGAACTTTCATATGAATAACAATGTGCTATACCTCCCACAGCAGCTTATTATATACTCACAGGAGGTAGACGGCCAAGCTGTTGAACTCCCCCTGTCTCTGAGTCTCTACACCCACTGCACAAAGCACTGACAACACACACACACACACACACACACACACATTAAACTTAACCTGCAGAAATCATAATCAATTAATTACGAATTTACTGCTTATTCAGGTTTGTAGTTGTTGTTGAAGTTGTTAAGTTTAGGTATAAGGGAGGATTAAGGGATGTAGAAATTAGAATATGGTCATGGCCATAAGGCATTAATATTATATTAATATTAATATTATAATATTATTATAGGTACTGTATAAGTACTAACAGAAAATATGTTAGTAATATGTAAGCTGATAAGAAACTAGTTAATAGTGAGAATTGGTCCCCAAACTGAAGTGTTATCATAAAAAAAATGTTTTCATTTGTGCCGAATATCGACCCCCTGCTAAATTATTACCAACCAATGCTAGGGGGGTAATAATTTGGCGGGGTCGAAATTATTAACACCTGTATAACCTTTGGACCTTTCACAAAAATGGAATGCAATTCTTATTGTGGCCACTAGATGTCAGATTTGCCACACACTACAGCTTAGCAAATAAACCCCAGGTTTTGGAAGAAAAAAAAATTACAAATCAAAAACAAATGAAATAAAATACAATACATGTGTTATTCAATATGTGTGAGAATTTTACAGGTCTCTGTGCAATGCAAAAACATTTTGAAACATTTTCATTAGATTTGTGAATGACATACGTAAAAAGTATTTTTCTTGTTTTACTAAAAAATGAGTAAATACTCTTAGTAGGCTATTATTATCATGTAATTTCTAACACTAGCTAGTTTTATTCACATTACACCTTGAAAATTAGATAAAAAAAACTTAATTTCTTATTATTTGTAAAAGATATCCTAACAAGCAAAAACATTTTAAGAGCCAAGTCAATATTACGGTGGCCGAGAGAGCTCAACGCGCTGCAACTGAAGAAAACACATGCAAATAGAAAAAACACCCGCAAATTAAGAAAACATCTTCATCAGTTTCACAACACATGTGTGCTCCAAATACTCACAACACAACCAAATACAGAAACGCGCTGCAAAAGTTCACAACACAACCAAATACAGAATACGGTTTGAGGGTTAAGTAAGTTCAGTGATGGTTCATTTTTCTTGTAAAAAAGTTATTCATTTAGTTCATTTACAGCAGTTCTGTAGAAAACCGTGATGTAATCGTCAAGGGGTGCGTTTCCCGAAAGCAACGTTAGCCATCTATGGTCGCAAGTTCCGTCGTTATCTTATCAGCATAGTTCAAACGAGTCGGTGTTTCCCGAAACCATCGTTCCAAAATAAGCAAGATGACATTCAGTAGCCTACAACCTGTGTCTTTTATTTAGAATACATACAAATGTCATTTCTTTGAGTTTGTCAAGAGATTTAAAGCACCGTTTTTGAAGACTGCGCATGTGCGAACGTGCTCTACAAGGTAAGAAGAACCAGAACGAGCCTATGATTGAAATAAAAATCTGGAAATAAGTCTGGAAATAAAGCGAAATAACTGAGAAAAATGAGAAATATTCCTCAGATGCCATGTCTGTAATTTATATCAAAACATCTAGCATTAATTCGATTAATTCGAACAGTTTCATTAAAAGAAGTTATTAGGCTACTCCACCACGTGCGTGACGTCATAAACCAACGTGGTTGAACGACCACTTTGCGACAAGATGGTTTCGGGAAACAGTCGTGACTACCTAGTTGATTTCTTCAAGGAGGCATCGTATAGTGAAGCATCGAGTTACGTCGTTGTACGGGAAACGCACCCTGCTCAGTTCAGGTCTCATATACGCAGGCAGATCAGTATGCTGAATATTAGATTAAATGTCCCCAACTAAGCAAGCCAAAAGCCAAAGGCTACAGTGGATAGGAACCAAAACTCCATCAGGTGTCAGAATGGAGAAAAGAAATTAAGTAGCCTAGGCTAATATAATGTGGATATATTACTTTGCATAGTCCCATTATTATTAGTATTATTTAATACAAATAAAACCCCTGTTGGTTTTAAAGTTTACTATTGAATAATCTTGCATTTAATATTGTTTATGTAGTTGTTGGACTTAAGAAATCTGTCATGTAGTAAATCATCCCTACTCATAGATTTCTTTTCTTTCTTTTTTCATTATTTTTCTTTTTCTTTTTTTACATACACTTACCTTCTATTTCAACTTAAATGGGCCATTTCCTAAACACTGGAACAGGGCCTTTCTTTCCCTCATTTTAAAGCAGGTTACAGTATGTTGGGTAATGAGCACAAAATGCACATTTCAGAATTCTAAACATCAATCACAGGGTTTAAAAAATTGCTCCTAATGCATTCTTGATGCAACTGGTGCAACATATATATATTTTTTCATTTAAAGGTAATTTATAGCACTTTCAGTGAAACAATGGCCAACAGAAGTACAGAAAAGACAGTCCTACCTGCAGCAGTCGAGATGCCAAGAACTCTGCAGGCACATTCCACTATAACCCACAAAGCTGAGCCCTTCATGGCTGAAATAAAAACGTTTTTTACTTTAGAACATTTGTTGATAGTTAACGTTCTCTTTCGACTGTTAATTTATTGGTAGTTAAAAGAGAAAGTCAGAACTCTGTGTTAAGGATGGCAGCGCCACCGCAGCCCCATGGTTAGTAATCTCCTCGCTTGAGCTGGAGGGTGCCGTCGGCTGCGTCCCAGTGCAGAGTTTACCCTAGTAATCAGCCTAACAGAAAAAAAAACTAAAACCCAAACACAACACCCTCTGCTTGTTCCTGCTAAATTCCACCTCTACTCAAGGTGAGTGGACCAAACAATGAAAAAGTTTACAGTTAAAGATTACCTGAATAGGTACTAGCAAAGAGCACAAATAAGTTATGTTCCCTGAGGGATAGACACACACACATGTAAATACACACTTGTGCACACAAGCCTGTTGCAGGACCCTCACAGGTTACGAGCAGTGACCTTCACGAGGAGGTATTCCACCCTCCATCCTTTTACAGCTGCTGAGGGACACATTCAAATTAAATTACCTTCATCCAATCAGCCAATTAATCAAAAATGTCCTTGCCCAAGGTCAGATGTGTTTTTACAAAGTAAATGTACATGGAGTCTCAAACGTCTGCCTGATAAGCCCTGTCCTGAACTGATGATTAATGGTGGAGAAAGCAGCAGTACTTTCAGAGCCCAATCCTGACACAAGACAGATGTTAATCATTCAGCAGAGGCACTGAACAGACACCATCTCTTCCAGTCTTTAGTTACCTGTGTCAAAGGTCAGACTTTTCTCAGTCATAACAGATCACAATTGATTAGAACCACAGCGTGGCGCATGACGGCATGACACAGTGAGGGTCTGTGTAATTAAATCTGATCACACATGACTACAGTATTGCTAGGATTTCAAACCACATGCGTATCTTCGGCATTATACGACACATCACATCATTTTGTTTAATATATTGACTGATTCATAATACTTTATTTTTTAAAATAATAACACCAGTGTGAAAAAAAATCTAATATACAACTGAGTTAAATACTATGAATAATAATAATAATAATAATGCATTTTCTAAATATTTTATTATCCTATGATAGGCCTAACTATTATTATTATTGTATTACTATTATTTTTTTAACTAATATAATTTAGTTTTTATTATATTATTATAATTAATTATATGTGATTAGTATTACTACATTTTTTCTAGTAATAAACAAACACTAAATAGACCAATTTGTGACTTAAAAATAAATATGGTAAAAAAAAATAAAAAACCGGGCAAAATTATATTTTTTTGTACAAACAGAGCACTTGCATCGCTACATAAAATTGAGGTAAAACCACTGGAGTTACATGGATTACTTTAATGATGTCTTTACTACCTCTCTGGGGCTTGAAAGTGGTAGTTGCGTAGCTGTCAATGGACGGAAAGCTCTCAGATTTTGATAAAAAGATCTGTTCCGAAGATGAAATTCTGACAGAATTTACATTTTTGGGTAAACTAACCCTTTAAAAGAAAGTTGTGAACAGCAAAATGTACCATGATGTGCATATCACACATGACAGCTGTTACAACATAACTAAACACAATTGTACAGAAATTCATGGTCTATCAAAGAGACAATCAAAATCATAACTTCCTCTGGCTCTGTACAGAGTCTCCAAATCATAACTTCCTCTGGCTCTGTACAGAGTCTCCAAGGTTAAATACCTTGTTGGCCAACTCATCCTTTAGGGAAATATATCCTGAATGTTCATAAATAAGCGGAAAATAAAGGGGATATGGGAGTAACTAGGAAAATATTACAGATGTGAACTGTAAATCCTTTTTAAAAAGGTTTATGTGGCCTGGACATTCAAGGGACAAAAGAGGGTCTCCCGAAACCAACAGATTAACTGACTTGCTCAGTAACTGAGGCCCTGAAGAAGACAACATTATGTACATCCTACTGTCCAGAGTGAAATAGGCTATCTTGGCAAACACTTGGAGAGTTCTGCACTAATTTACAACTCTGATATCCAAGTTGACTCCTGCTAAGAGGAAAAATGTAAATCCCCTAACATTAGAACAAGGCTACCTTTGTTTTCTGCCTGGGTCAACTGTTTTCCAGATTAGCAGAATTTTATTCCAGGTATGTGCATTTCTGTGCTATGTACTTTATTCACACTGTGAATTCACAACCACAGACCACTAAAAACAAGTTTAAGAGCATGATCAAACCTTTTAAACTAACTCACAATTATTACAACAAACGTATACTTATATACAGAATGTGGCATGTATATATTTTCCTTAACATATCAAAATACAACATACACTATATTGCCAAAAGTTTTGGGACGTCTGCCTTTACATGCACACAAACTTCAATGACATCCCATTCTTAATCCGTAGGGTTTAATATGGAGTTGGCCCACCCTTTGCAGCTATAACAGCTTCAACTCTTCTGGAAAGGCTTTCCACAAGGTTTAGGAGTGTGTTTATGGGAATTTTTGAATTCTTTAGAAGCGCGTTTGTGAGGTCAGGCACTGATGTTGGACGAGAAGGCCTGGCTCACAGTCTCCGCTGTAATTCATCCCAAAGGTGTACTATCGAGTTGAGGTCAGGACTCTGTGCAGGCCAGTCAAGTTCCCCCACACCAAACTTGCTCATCCATGTCTTTATGGACCTTGCTTTGTGCACTGTTGCGCAGTCATGTTGGTACAGGAAGGGGTCATCCCCAAACTGTTCCCACAAAGTTGGGAGCATGAAATTGTCCAAAATGTCTTGGTATGCTGAAGCATTAAGAGTTCCTTTAACTGGAACTAAGGGGCCAAGCCCAACCCTTGAAAAACAACCCCACACCATAATCCCCCCTCCACCAAACTTTACACTTGGCACAATGCAGTCAGGCAACCATTCTCCTGGCAGCCGCCAAACCCAGACTTGACAGAGAAGCGTGATTCGTCACTGCAGAGAACACGTCTCCACTGCTCTAGAGTCCAGTGGCACCACAGCATCCGATGCTTTGCATTGCACTTGGTGATGTAAGGCTTGGATGAAGCTGCTCGGCCATGGAAACCCACTCCATGAAGCTCTCTACGCACTGTTCTTGAGCTAATCTGAAGGCTACACAAAGTTTGGAGGTCTGTAGCTATTGACTGCAGAAAGTTGGCGACTTCTGTGCACTGTGCGCCTCAGCATGCGCTGTGATTTTACGTGGCCTACCACTTCGTGACTTATTGCACAGATGGCAACCACGCTTGAATTCACTGAGCTCCTGAGAGTGACCCATTCTTTCACAAATGTGTGTAGAAGCAGCCTGCATGCCCAGGTGCTTGATTTTATACAACTGTGGCCATGGAAGTGATTGGAACATTTGAATTCAATGATTTGGAGGGGTGTCCCAATACTGTTGGCAATGTAGTGTATGTAATAAAACATTTCTGACTGTCATTGCTTGTTATACAGTCAGAAATCTTCAATGTCTCAGATTTTGGGGATTTTTTATCATCTGCCACGGGAAAGTCCAATAAGTTAGGAAAGACATGGTAAACTTAGTCAGAATAGACTGATGATCTGTGCCGAGTTGTAGTGGGAGTAGTTTGAAAACTAGATTAGTTTAGAAATGTTGGTCTCTGTAATGTTGAAAAAGCCCAAACCTCAGTTTGTGCAATAATACTATGTTGATTTTGTAAAGACAACATAATTGTCTCCTTACAATGAATTTCTTGTGTCATTTGTTTGTTGCTTTGGATAAATGTGTCTGCTAAATGAATAGATGCTAAAGTAAATACTGTGTATCCACTTTGTGCATCCCTAGTTATGAATCTTTTTGTGCTACATTTTGAGCTCAGAGCAAATCATAGTTGTTATTCATGGAAAATAAAATGAATGCATGCAAAAGTACCCACAAATTGTCATAGCATAACAAGACAGCTTCAATGCTAGACTATGATAAGCAGCACAAGAGAAACGATCTACATTTTATGAACTGGAAACTGGATCTGAAATGGGTTATACAAAAAAATGTAGGACAGGTACTTGGTCTATCCTATCCACCATTGTTGATTGGATGGAGGCAGATCTGAATGTGAGCTGGAGGACGTTTGTTTCACTGGAGGATCAAGCTGTGACATGTTTATTAAAATTAGAAGGTCAAAAAAATGTAAATGCATGCATGGATGCATAATTCATAATAAGACCAATAGGTTAAACTTTATTTTAAGGTGTCCTTGTTACAGTGTAATTGTACATTTAAATACAGAATAATATTAATTAACAACATGTACTTAATATTAGGGTAGGATTAAGGTTTGGTTGAGGGTTAGTTGCATGTAATTATGCATAATGTACTGTTATTACTATAGTAAGTACATGTAACATAACAAGGATACTATAAATTAAAGTGTTACTGTTTAATAACATGCATTTTAGACAATATATAGGATGAATTTTCAATTCATGCTGACTTTAACAACAGAAGATATTATGACAACGAGAACATGACAACAACAATACAACATATAAATATCATTTACTTGTTCCTATAAACATAACAACCAGAACCCAGAACATAAATACTTGACATTTTGGTTTGGGTTTGGTCTGGTTTATATTTATTGCTGTAATATGTCTGGGCTCTTTCTGCAAAGACATATCATAATTATTTTAGTCAGAGCTGACCCACACTGAGCTGTGATGCTGTAAAGACAGACTGATTGCTGGTTAATGCTGCGGAGTCAAAGTGACCCCTAATTCATGCACTCAAAAGTTCAAGTTCATCACATTTATGGGCCTTGAAATGATTTTTACTCATTTGTCCCATGCATACATAAACACGTGATGGGTGTGAATGACTCCCACAGGGAATGATATATGAAATTTGATGGCCTTTTGAGGCATGTGCACTTGATATATTGCTTTACCTCAACAAGAAAGAAAGAAATCTTATCTTTAGGGAAGTACAAACATCACATATGACACAGAGCCATTTATCTTCCTAGCACACAGACGACAGACTTCTTCAGCAGCAAATCAACAGCAAATCATTTGATAGTGACAATGGTGTTAATGAGTTTGATATGGTATCATGGTATTGTAGGCAGCCACAGCATAACATTTCATCAGATAGCCCAATGTGTAATTGTGTTGTTAAGCATATGTGAGGGATCGCTGTGAGCTGTTGGAATTTCCCAGCACTGTTGAAATAACATGAGGTCAGAACATTGTGTTTTGCAAGCAGTGGTTCAATCATGATTTGTAAATTAAGTTAAAATATAATATTTAGATATAAAAATTATGATTTGTAATAAGTTATAGGAGAAAATGCAGCTAAGTGTAGATGAACCATATTGTTTAATGTGTGTTTCTGGACTCCCCCTCGTTTCCCATTCTATAATGAGATCTCCGCCATGGATCTGTTATTCATCACGGCCTACTGGGGTACATTTAATCTTGATTACAATGGCAATTTTATCTCGCTTTATAAACATCTCATGAGATGTGTTCTTGTTCAACATCAAACTTCTCTGCATTCAGAAAGACCTTTGCTTTTGTTGTTGCAACACGAAGTGAAGAAAAGGATAATTTTTTAGAAGGTTTTGTACTTTAAGTAAATAATATCAAGATGACTGATCATTAAAATACTGCAGCCTTTTTTCTATTTTTTATGCTATACACAACCCAGCCTGCACAAAGAATATCTGTGTGCGTATTCTGTATATAAACTTACAGACCTTAAACTTTTGAATATATAGTACGTATATATTTCATAAATGATTTTTAATGTTTGTGAAAGAGGTCTCTTATGCTCACTCAAGTTTATTTAATCAAAAATAAAAATAAAAAAACAGTAATATTGTGAAATATTTTTACAATTTACTGTTTTCTATTTTAATATATTTTAAAATGTAATTTATTCCTTTGATGGCAAGACTGAATTTTCAGCAGCCATTACTTCAATCTTAAGCATCACACGATTCTTCTAAATCATTTCTTATTATTATCATCAATATTGAAAACAGTTGTGCTACTACTTAATATTTTTGTGGAAACCATGATAAACTTTTTTTCAGGATTCTGATTAATATAAAGTTTGAAGGAACAGCATTTATTTGAAACAAATCTTTTGTAAGATTATTAATCTGTTTTCTATTTTTTTTTTTTTTATGCGTCCCTTTACTCTAAAAAAAACATCCGAAACTTTTGAACAGTATAGTGCATATGGGCATATATGGGCAAATATATTATATGCCTCATATATTATATGGGTCTCACTGACCTTCGCCTTCGGAGGGAGATGATAAATGAGGTCAAAGGAGCCCATTTGATCACTTTCATATTGAGACTTTGTAACAAGAAATAAGCATTGTAGTAGTCACTAAATATTTGCTTAGTCATCTCTAAAACTCACATTAATTTGTTCAAGACCAGTTTCCTTGAAATCTGATCTGAAACTATAGTTTCATTAAGATGTACCTTCATACAAAAACACTGCATTTGGTTTCAAATGGTCAACATGTAATATTGTGACCTATGAATCTAAAAACATCCAAGCTTTATGCTTTGAGACACTGTGACACATGATTAGTAAGGCATTTCATGCGTTTAACAAAGTTGCAACACTGACACTATGTGGTTGCAGAAGAAATTGCATTTATTGAAGTAGGCCTACATGCATAAAAAAAGAAAAAGAAAAGAAAAGAAAAGAAAAAAGCTTTGTAACATTGCGCTACATTCAGACTCCACTGGTTTAGTTACAGGAATATGTTTCTTGTGATCATCCATGAGAAATGCTGAGAGGATGCAGGAATGGGTCTCACTGACCTTCGCCTTCGGAGGGAGATGATAAATGAGGTCAAAGGAGCGTTGGCATCGGCTGATGACATGAGGAGCATCAGCAGTGTCTGTGAAGCTTCATGCTGAAGGGAGCAGTGAAACTCCAGCAGTGAGTCACAACCACTACCACAAACATTCCTCCTTGTTATAGTCTATAGCTGTGATCTTCTCCCAAACGCAGCTCTATCATACTAAGATGGTATGATCATAACTGATCCCGGACTAAATAACCCATTTCATGTCTTCCATTTCCCAGCCAACAGGATCACAGAGTAAATTACCCATGAGTCCCTCAAGGTAAAGAGGGATTTGGATGGCTCTCGGAAGGCTTATCTGATGAGTCAGTTCATAGTGGGAAAGAGAATTAATTCCTGTTACGCATTAGTAAAAAAGAAAGTAATCTTATTATTTGAAACTGAAGTCATAGTTCATGCTGTTATGCAAACCTTGAAACGAAATATAATGAAAATAAAAAAACATCTGTTCTGCATCTTCCTGAAATATATGGGCTGCTCTATATTTTCATTTATATTAAAAGTGTGAAATACTTAACTTGATTAATGTGAGAGTAATAATAAATAATTATTTCATTCATATCTTAAGTGCCCACTTTAACTTAACTAAATAGGGGGAGGGGGTTCTTCACAATTAAAGTATAGGGAAGTCATACCTTAAGTGCACTTATGATATTAATGAAATGTGTTTAACATGTAACATAATTACTAAAAATTGGATAGCATAGCACCCCTTTGCAGCAAAGTGTATCAGGTGTATCAGGACAACTAGATTGTCCCTGTGTTCAAATCCCCTTCATTTGCACTCTGGGCGATCCTCATGCAGCTTTAGTAAGTAACTGGCCTGAGCCCCTCTCATTATTTCTGATTGCTCCTTTCTTTGTCCCTCTGAGCAGCGCCCCATAAAACTCAATGAGTGGAGATAGAGCCTGACAACCATGGTGTTTTTGTGGGGCCCTCGCTGCACTAGTGGATAACTGCAGAGCCATGCCGTGGTGATGAGTATCTCCTTGTGAAGGACACACAAAACTAATATCCCACAGCTGGGATCCATTAGATCACCAAATAAAACAAATTGGGGGGTTTATCAGCACTTTCGACAAGAGCAGACATTTCATGTCTACTGTACTGAATAAATCTCTGTTATACTTCAAACTATCACATTTAGAGCTTCTTGGGATTATAACAATCCATGAGCGAGTCAGAAGAGCACATAGGGTGCACTACACACACATGCATTTCTCAGCTCTGATTTACTCCAGTTTAAAGGAGTGCACCATCCCATTCTCGACATCCCTGTAGGTTGAGTTGAAGGACACCAGAGGAATTTTTCAAAGCATTTGACATCTGAAACGTTCCCTGTCCGTATTAACAAGGGGTGCTCGTCCAACTTCTGACTTTGTGGTTATTTTGCTGTTTTTTTTTTTTTTGCTCTGATTTTGAAGAACGCAGGAAATCATTACAGCTCTTGTGCAAGATGGTAAGCTCATCATTATGTCAGTCAGGGCTTAGCTTTAAAATGAAGACATCTGTTCTTCTGACAAATGGAATAGAAATAACGAAGTCAAATAAAGGCAAGCACTATGAAAGTCATATTAAAGCAATAACATTTATAATTTTATACACCGATGACTGCAGAAATGGAACAATTATTAACAACCTTCACTGCACTTTAATGCATATTGCATATACATATATATATATATATACACACATATATATATAATATGTGTGTAAAAATAAAAAATAATAATGCAACCGGATACATACATACTGTTTGGTTCAAAAGCCTGAGGCCACAGTGAAAATCTAGGATTCAAAATCTAATTTAAACCTGGGGAAGAGATGGTATTTACAAAAAAAAAAAAAAAAGATAATAAAACAGTTGTGTTGTAAAATTAATAAGAAACATTTATATATAGCACAACATATAGCAAAATGTGACTGACCATGTGACTGACATGTGATTTTTTTTACGAAAATACTTTATATGATATTTAGAAATTATTTTCTATTTTTTAATCAAACTTTTCTTTCAAAATGTTACAACGAGAAAATAATTTGAAAAATGTGAAAAAAGCCTTTACACTAACGGTCTCAGACATTTTAAGTTTATCATTTCCAGACTCTAAAAGCTGTAATGAACACCATAGTAAGATTTTAAAAAATGTATTATGTTTTTTAAAAAGTCTTCTCTTCAGAAAATGGATATATTTCATGAAAGTCATTTATACATGGCCAGCTACGTCTAGGAAAACCATGTGTGTCAAAGGAGTAGCATCAATCTCTCACAAAAAGGAAATGGAGGGGAGATTCTAGCCATGAGGTGAACAAATAGCTTTTAAGAGCCCATAGATCTTTTCTCTCACTGTGGTCGTTTTTCTTGAGAGAACCATTTTGTGGAATGCAATATTTCACTATAGGAGTCATAAGTTACACTGTAATACACTACCTACTAAAGTTAGTAAATAATATGTATGATTTTCTTAAAAAATAGGAAATAATTTCACAATTTAAATGAGAAACAGCACTGAATTAATATGATGGAGATGTACATAATTATCCATATCCATCAGAATTGGTTTCTATAGACCTAAGCTTCTGTTTGAAGGTGTTTGTGCCGAGAAAGAACATTGCCTCATGTTCCTGAAAGAAAAGAACCGTACAGTAAAAAAATGACCCCCTAGACTATTGTGTTTGTTTAGTAATGACTAATGGGGTTTCAGTAAATTAATACACTGGAGCAAATCCCGCTTTGCTTGAGTAATAGTTCTTCAGAAATGTGTGGTGGTGTATTTCTGAAGAACTTAATAAAAGACCTTACAAATGTATATATCTAGCAAAGAAATACTGAAACATATCTGCAGCATTCCATCAGACTTGATGACTTTAACAAGTGGATTTTATAGAGATGTTTATTCTCCATTGCACCTCATCTTGCCCCAGTCACATTACAGATAGTGGTGATAAATGAGTCAATTAGCTGTGGGCGGATTTCTGGAGTCTTGGATTAAAAGAGAGTCATGGAAGACTGTAATGAGCCACGCTTCTGTCACTGGACTGATTTGTCAGGGTGATTAATGAGTGTAAATGAGCAGCTTTTTGTGTGGAAGTGTGCTGAACAGTTTACTTGCCATCAACTACAGCTATCAGACAAAAGAGCTGCTTCCACAAACAGATGCAATGATTAATCTGCATTTATTAAAGGATCCGCGAATAAAATCTAGATGTAATTTGCAGGTAAAAGCGAATTGCTGTTTATCCGAAAGCCACACTGCCCCCTTTTGGAGACTTTCAGAAAGGTGACGCTCTCCGGAGAGCAGCATGATATACAGTATCATTACCATTTGCAATGTAGTGTATTTCTAGCTCAGCACAAAGTTGATTAGGACCCATGTGTATAACATACACCATAATTCACCTTATAGCCATAATCTGAAATCATGTAACCGACTGTTGCACCAGTATTGCATCTTTATGTCACAAAACAGCCAGTGCACATAAAGAGAAAACACTCTCGTAACCCACATGACCTTGAAGCTGCTATACCAATAAAGCCATAATGTAAGGAACCTCCCGGCCAGTGCATTTGGCTCTATGTTGTGAATTTTATGGATCATGTATGAGCCAGACTGGGGCCTGCTAAAGTCAGTGGCAGCTGGAAGCCACTAGCTGTTGTTCTGCCAGTGTTGCTGTCTTTATAGACAGAACATTTCTGAATAGAGCCCGGTGAATTCGGTCATGGCTCAGTGGTGGTCCAGGTTTCAGATTCTATGCAGCAATTAATCAGGATTTGAAAGACAATTTACCAAACTGCCTGCTTGACCTTAAACAATGTATCCGTTTATTTGCTTCCTGTAGATCTAGTGTGACTTTGCTCAAAGACAGTTTAATGGCCTGTAAACAGGATGCATTATACTTGTAGCACAAGTGCTTTACAGTATGTCAGAAACACCTATGCTAATAAAATAAAATATTGAGTTAGTTATGAAACCACAGCATCTAGAGTTTTAGAAAAATGACGCCACTCTTGTCAGGACATTTAACATGCTAATACCCAAACATTTAACTCAAACCAGCTGCTATTATTCTCTAAACTTACATTCTATAGAAAAGCTATGTTTTTTAAAAGCCTGAAAAACCAAATACTGAATCAATAATGAAGCATTTTCCCTTGAAAGGAACAGTCAAAACCTATAGCATGAGCCGTGAAAAATAAGGAATCCACTTTGACAGTTAAAACGTGTAATGAGATCAAACCAGGAATGATAGTTTTACTAAATTGGAATTTAGTAACACAGCGCCTAATATGGTTAACTGTCTAAGAGAAAAAATCTAAACTAAAGACAGCGACAACCATAGGTTTGGTTACCTTTTTTTTTTAGCTTAGACTCTAAAGTCACATTTGAATTAGATTACACAAGCATTCATGTGAAAATGATGGAAAACACCAGGCTCATAAAAGGTGTTTGGGAGCAGACCAACAGAGCTGCATGGACTTCATTGCACTTCATTGAAAGAATTTTGATGTTTGGAAGCATGGAAATGGATGTTTGGAAGTCTATGGAAGCAAGCAACCCTATACTCTCACTCTGAAGGGAGCTGTTACCCTTCAGACTCTTGATCTAACCCTAAACTTAACCATAACGGTCCTGCTCTCCATGACGAGGTTATCTAATAAGATTTGATATTTAAAATGAAGTTTTCTTGGATAGCTTTGCACCAAATTTGAATAAAGCCTCACATGAGGCATTACATTTAGTGGAGCACAGATGAATTAAATGCCACACAGAAGTAGTAGCCTATTTATAGAGCTCTTTACTTTGTCTGCCATGAATTTGTAATACAGAACAAATGTTTCAGAGCTTTTAAGCACTTGTTTTTTCCATGTCCTAATATTTTTAGTTCTGGGTCTACAGAGATTTACAGGGTGATGCTCTACAAATGTTTTAGTTCTGTCAAGAGGCAGATGGAAGAAGTCACTGCATGCGCATTACATTAAACATGACAGAAATACATTATGTGTCTATACTATATGATGCTTCATTAACCATAGCCATAAAACCTCTATCATTTATCAGTAAGGACTTTCTGGATAAACATGTGTGAGTGCAACACTGAGGTTTGCTGAATTGCTATTCCCCTCACTTAAACTTCACATTATTTCTGCCATACAGTATTTATATATTATATTTCTATGTTCTGTCCAGTTTTACAAAGGCATTTCCTTTTCTTTTCAATCAATGTGTGAATACAATGACAAAGACTTGTAAAGTCATCATTCTTAAAGTGCTGTATTGTTTTTGGGAAAAACAAAAAGTGACATGACCTGAAGGCCAAGTATGGTAACCCATACCCGGAATTTGTCCTCTGCATTAAACCCATCCAAGTTAGTGCACACACATTAGGAGAACACACATTCCGAAGGTCTATAAGGTTCATCCCAAAGGTGAACACAAATCACGAAGGTCTATAACCCTGTGTGCTATGAACATTGATGTCCTAGGCATAAAATATAATCAGACTCACAATAAAAACAGGAAACTGAATATGAATGACTTGACAACAGCGGTGAGTGGCTTCCTCTGGAGTACATCTTTATGACCTTGACAAGGCCGTGAACTCTGATCACAATAGCATGGCAGTCAACATTTGCTTATGACGGGGTAAAAGGATAATACAAATATTTTCACAGAATAAGGTTGCTTTGACACATTCTCCAGAAAGTAGAACATTACTTACAGATTTTTGATTTCATGGCCACATAAGAAAATCAAAACAAACTAAAAAAATTATTTCTGGCATCTAAAACCCTTTTAAACTTTAAAGTCAAGCAAACATTGGGGGATTACCAAGGAGACCCCTGAGATTATTTTTAGGCATTAAAATCTAATGTGTTTTTTGGAAGGCACGCCGAGCACACAATAAACACGATTTTTTAATTCTTGATTGATTAGCAAATGCTCTTATGACTTCTGAGTGTTGTAATTTTTAACCTATAGTCTTAGATGGCCTAATTAACCACCAACTATTTGCACTTTGATGGAACATAAATCATTTTTTATGCATTCCCTTTTTTTAATTTTATTTATAACTTCAAATTATTGAACTTATTGTACTGGTGAACCAATAATATCCCACAGGCCGATACCCTGACAGAGCCAACAGCTACAGTACAACTCATGTTTTCACAGACGGAGGACTGAACTGGCCAAAAAAGAACTCCCACCTGCATAAGTTTGAATACACAGATTTAAACACTGACAGAATAAATGGATGGGAAGCCAAGAGAAACAAACAGACAAGAAGAAGCGTATGGAGCCAAGGCAGTGGTGTGGCCATCCGCAGCTCATCTCTCACACTCCCGCAGAGCCCTGCTGAGCAGAATGACAAACACAAGCCTACGAAGATGAGCCACTGGGGCATTAAACCCTATTATTACACATGGTATAGATAAACATTGACCATGTTCTCCTGTTATTTCAATGTCAAAGTAAAGGTTTATTCCTACAGCCTATAGACGGTGGTTTTAATGTTACCACAGGAGCCTGATGTCTTCCCACAGAGGAACAGAAGTCCTGCAAGGCTGTGTGGTCATGTCAGCAAAGCTTTGATTAAGATTAAATGGTGTTTTCAGGTGATAATTTGTATGTATTAATTGAAACCAGAAGAGTTTTAAGACACAGTCGACAGCTGTGAGTGTTTTAAATCACATCTGAGCTGCCACATACTTAAAAGTCAGAAATGATTTATTCATAGTACCTATTTGAATATAAAAGCACAACGAATATCAAATGTATAGAGTCTAGAAATGCATGCAATTTTTTTGTGTGTCCATAACCCAATTAGTAACAGTATACTCAAAATGTGTTTCATATGAGTATTTCAATGTTAATATTATTTTGTTGACATTATTCCAGATGTCCTGATGCTGAGTCATTACATGACTATAAAAAGGTTTGTAAACAGAATTAACAAAGCAGACATTTCCATATTAAGTCTCCCTGACAAATGTTCTCCATCTGTCTTATCTGGGATGTCTGCTGACGAATTTTTGCACTTCTCAGACAAATCCGACATTGCATGGAGTTTTGTCTGTTTCATGGGAAAACTGCTCTCTTTTCAGCCATGAATTCTGCTGGACTCTGATAATGCAATAATCAGCCTGTCACACGCTATGAGTGTAAAATCCAAAATGAGGCTTCACGCTTACAATATTTAAACAAAACTTTAGATTGACAAGCCACACTACCCTATTCCTCGCCAATACTGGATGCATGATTAGGACTGCTTTGCTTCATAACTATAAAGACGGTTTAAAAAATATGAGAACATTTTAAAAAAGCATGGCACTCACTTTAATCCATCTAAAAAATGTAGGTAGAGGATCGTGCGGGAAATGTTCCCAGATCTGCAGTTTTAAATCCAGTCTAGGCACATTGGAAACATTTTCCTGTACTACATTTTTGCCAAAAATCCCAAACATATATTGTTCAAAAGGTTTAGATTGGTAAGATTTAAAAAAAAGAAAAAAAAGAAAGTATTTTCTGCCAGCAAAGGCTGTATGTTTTTAATCCAAAATACAGCAAAAACAGTAATATTTACAATTTAAAATAACGAATATGAACACTGTATTTTAAAACGCATTCCTGTGTTGGCAAAGCTAAATGTTTAGCATCATTACTCCAGTCTTCAGTGTCACATGATCCTTCAGAAATGATTCCAAAATGCCGATTTGCTACTCAAGAAACATTTATTATCAATGTTAAAAATAGTTGTGTGCAATTTTATTATTATTTTATGAATAGAAAGTTCAAAAGAAAAGCATTTATCTGAAATGGAAAGCTTTTGTACCATTATAAATATCTTTACTGTCCCTTTTGATCAATTTAATGCATCCTTGCTGAATAAAAGTATTCATTGCTTTAATATATTTTCCAAACAAAGCAAAATAATCTTATTGACCCCACATTTTTGGTACAATATAATGTTACAAAAGCTTTCTATTTCAGATAAATCCTGCATTAGTAACTTTCTATTCATCAAATAATCCTGAACTGAAAGAATCCTGAATCATAACTGTTTTCAACATTGATAATAATAAGACATGTTTCTTGATCACCAAATCAGCATATTAGAATGATGCTGAAAAAACAGCTTTGATCACAGGAATAAATTGCATTTTAAAATACAGGCTATTCATTTTAAATTGTGAAATTATTTCACAATTTGCTGTATTTTGGATCAAATAAATGCAGCCTTGGTGAGCATAAGAGACTTCTTTTAGAATTTTTTTTTTTTTTTTAAATCTTACCAATCTAAAACGTTTGAATGGTAGTGTAATTCAATTCAGTCTCAAGGTGAGATAGCAGCTGTAAAACAACTTGACCTTTTCACACAAATTATTATCTATACAGTCTATACAAAGACTTGGAGAAGTAAGCTTAAGTGGTTACTTCAGCAAATGTTTTTGTTAACACTATCTGTTAACTGCTGCAAAACAACATTAATAAAACTGCCAAATTCTCACTAGACATTTTACATTGATTGTGCCCTGAAATGTGTAAGAAGCAAGGTGATATCACCTTTCAGAAATGTTGCCAACAGGCATGTATTTCAATGAGCCTGCATGGGTTGTTTATATCTGAAGATAGGCTCCACTTATAGCCTAGCTTAAAATAACATTTTAGTCAGAAGCTGTTGTTTTTAAATGCAGTACAGGATTTATTTCCTACAACTAATTCTAGGTTTTCCAAAACATACTTTTTAAGATACACCAAACAAAAATGTGGGATTTTTGCTGATATTTCACTATAGACCCTTTCTATCTGTGCTGGAGTGCTCACCTTACCAATGCACCATGAGGCCCCTGACCTGTGTCCTGGCCCTATGGCCCCTCAACCCCTTTGAATAATGGCCAGGGATCCCTGGAGGATGTGAGATCACAGCCTGCAGGATGTTAGTCATTAACAAAGACCCAGTGCTACTCTCGGGGACCAGGCATAATTGTTTTTCTCTCACCCAGTTTAAGGAAGGCACAGCTGGTCCATGCAGATACATAATAATTTATGGTTTTATGAATGCTGATTGCAGTTTGGAATCTTTATAGCTCTCATTAGTATTTCAAGTTGTGTAGACCGGTTCAAGAATGTAAATTAATGTAATTCAGTTCGCAATCAATCAATCTATGTACTGAATATATAAAATCTATCTATCTATCTATCTATCTATCTATCTATCTATCTATCTATCTATCTATCTATCTATCTATCTATCTATCTATCTATCTATCTATCTATCTATCTATCTATCTATCTATATCAGTCTGTGCCTAAATTCACTTGAGGGCTTAAAACAGGTTTTTCTATTTTTAATGTATTAAGACAAAATAGTATATATTGCTTACTGACCAACATGAAAATGATCTCCTGAAAATGGTCTATATCAATGGTTTGTGCACAAAAGCACTTTAATCCTTGATATCCACAATAATCCTCTTGTACAAATGAGTGAACCACAACACATGATAAAGATGACAGTTCTGCCCATTAATGAGGTTTATTTATCCATGTGGTTTTAATATGACTATAAAACAGCTAGCAGCCCTGCTCATCCCACCCTGATGTGATGAAGTGTTCAACCACTTCCCATGGTGCCTGTTTCAAAGCCACACTGTCTCTACTCTGAAACGTTATATAGGCTATATATTCTACAGTGGGCCCCTAAATGCTGCTTATAAACCACTGAGTGACATCTATATTTGAAATGACAAGATCTTTGATCACTTTTAACATCTTTTAAATGTTGTGCTGAAGTGTGAAGAACTAGAAAACGTTGAATGATCTGGCAAATGAAGTACCCACTGGCATACTCCTCCAGGAGATAAAGTAAATGAATGTTGTCAAGGATGCTTGGTTGTAAAAAACAAAACAAAACCTGGCATTAACCATTCAGCGATGAGATGAACCCTCAGGATTTGGTTCACTGACTGACAAGACACAAAGCAGTAGTGGTGTTAAAAGCTTGTCTCGTTCTCTGAGCAGTAAAACGATCAGATTTTGACAGATCCACTCAGAGTCAAAGACAGGAGAATGTTAACATCTCTCAGTCTCTTAGCATTCCTTTCCTCTTTAAATGTGGTTTAATGGCTGACCCCGCTGACTGCTCCGGCTGCCAGAGTTTACGGAGGAAATTTAAGCCTCGCTGTGGTTCACAAACAGAGGCTTCTCTCTGTGACACCAACAGTTAGGGATCTCCTTTTTCAAGCCGTGGTTGAGTCCAAACACCTCTCCAATTGCCTGGTAAACTCACTCAGACAGCCAATACTGCAAACCACAACATCTTGGAAACATTTAAAGTTCCTTTTGGATGTTCAGCATTGTGTTTTTTAGGTCGAATGATTTTCACATTATTAGTCATTCTTCATCTTCTTTTCGAAACATTTCGAAAAGCATCTAACAGGTGATTGAAGAAAAGTTTTCTGTGCAATGATTACATGCACTAAAAAATATTTTGTCTTGTTTTACAGTAAATACACGGTAAAAAATATTGTTGGTTTCAACGTAAAAAATTAACCACATTAATTACCTAAGTTGATTTGACAAAAAAAAAAATCATGAAGAAAACATTCCGGTGTATACATGTAACATTTATTATATTTGATAGATAGAGAATATATACTAAGTTTATACATTTAAGTAAATATACATTTAAGTTTTCTTTAACTATTCCCCGTTTTTTTAGCATAAATTATGTTTAAACAAAATAAAACAAAAAAATAAAACATTTTCACCAAAAAATAAGAAAAAAGAACCTTCCAATAATATTCTGTAAAAAACTTTACAGAAAGAGAGAGAGAGAGAGAGAGAGAGAGAGAGAGAGAGAGAGAGAGAGAGAGAGAGAGAGAGAGAGAGAGAGAGAGAGAGAGAGAGAGATCATGAACAACATGTTTTTCTGAAGAGGTAAAATGTTCCTCCATAATTTACTACACTTAAATGTTCATTGGTTTTCATTTACATTGCCTACTTGTACAAACACTCATAACATATTCCATCATACTCCTGCCAGCTGCACAAATATGAATTGGTGGACCTTAAGGGAATATGAATTTCATTTCATGCAGAGTCATAGCATCAGCCATGGGTCAGAGGTCTTACAGCCAAACGGTCGCTTTCAAGTCTCTAAACGCAAAGAAGCGCTTTCTCAACTATAGTTACTTCTGGTAAATTTTGGTTCTCGCAGGAAATACATGGAAAAGGAATGTTTTTCTTGGATTTGAATTAGTAAGTTGTAAATCACTCAAAGAGTTACACTACAGTTGTTTTTAGGTTAAGTGATAACAGTAAAGTTTATTCAGTGCGTTGTCTCAGCAGTTGTTTATATAACTGTTTGTGAAACCATATCACTTGCCAGAATCAACAGACAAATAAAACCACTTCATCAATTGTTCATTAAACTGAGTTACTTATGGAGTTTACTTTAGTGCAGCATCTTTAATCACAATTGACAATATGACACGTTTTAAAAATGTGTGAGATCTATGATAAAATCTAAAAGGTTAAAACCACACATAAAACATCAGCCAATGACAGTTTTTTTGTGTCTATTTTACAGTAGCATTCTACAGAGAAGCAAAAAGTGTGCTACGAATCCAGTATAGACTTCAGAACATCAAAGGAGTGTTAAACAGATCCTAATTCACGTACTGAACCAGCTTAAGGTCTCTCGTGATGAAAACAAGCTCTCTCCTGCACTGGTTTAACAATCTCCTCTTTCTGCACTCATCTCCTTAAAGGCTTGTCATCATTAGCTGTGTTTATGAAGGCGTACGAAAAAACGCTCTCTTACCAAAGCACTTGTCTGTTGCTTGTCACCAGGTGGAAAGTTTATCTGAGATACATCTGGAGATAGAGCTCAAGCTGTCATTGTGCCCCGAACACATGTCATTCTGCAGCCTCTGGGCCACAGCCTGGTCATGAGCGCGAGAACATGGCTATTAGCCTAGTGAGCTTTCACAGCAGGGAAGCACGCAGACACATAGACACTCAGCTGCTGCTCATAAAGTCCTAAGTAACCTGTTCTTTTAAAATTACACTCACAACAAACAAACAAAAATCCCAAACCATGGCAGATCTTAAATGGTAAACAATGGTTTGGTTGAAATGCGAAAACTATGATACATCAATGGTTTTGTTGGAAAATTAAAATATGTTGAAATTAATGCGTTGCAATTGCAGTTGTTTATAAATACTGTAGAATGCTACAGTAAAAACATGTTAATTGGTTAACTGTAAGTTACCCTACAATATACGGTAAGCAACTGTAAATCACATTATACGTAATTTTAGTGTAAATACTGTCAAATTTATGTTTTTTGCAAGAAAAAAATATGAATTACCATATAATTTACAGTAAAAAAAACAGTAAAAAGACATTCCCAGAAATTCCTCCATTACACATCACATATGACAAAAAGATTTATAATTAAAGACTAAATTCTATAAATTATTTTTGTTTTCAGTAATGTACATAAGTGTGTTTTGTGTTACATTTTATTTTAGTGTCATGTGCGTTACCCTGATGGTGTTTTGTCTTTGTACGTATGACCCTGTGCACAGTATATATATTTGAATATTTACCATTTACCGTTTTATGATCAAGCAGTGTACGATGAACTTTGATTCACTTGTATTATTGTGGTGATTACTTATCGGTACATTTTAAGGTAAAAAGGCAGCTTTTGGTAGTTAAAGTAGGTATATTAGAATTATATTAATTAATGAAATATACAGTTATAAGTTGTAAAAAATACAGGCGTTCTATAAAATTCAGATTTTTTCACAGTTACTTACTGGCAACCACATCTTGTATACTTGTATATGTTTCAAACAAGATAAATGTAAGCAAAACAACACTGTAAAATAAGACTTTTTCAGAGAATATATATTAATAATAACAATATTATTAACAATAAGTTAACAATAATAATAATACCCACAATAGCATGTTTAAACTTAAGTAATTATATGTAATATCTAAAAACAAATACATATATTTATTATTTTAGAAGAAGATGGTTTTTGAGTCTCAGACGAGGTTGATAATATCAAGCACTTTCCATAATCACTTGCTGTTTATATTACAGGCTAATGGCCAGTTAAACTGTACAGGCTAGAAATGACACTGCCGTTGCTGTTTTTATCATATGCCCTGTTGGATCTCAGAATTGGATACTGTACTACACATTGGTCACTCCAGCTGAGCTTTGCTGACAAAAAAAGGAAATGTTTTTGTGTTTTTTTAGAACAGGACCTTTGTTTCATTTATTTGCATTATGCCTCTGAATACTGCATAGTGGAGTATTTTCAGGGGCTGTGATCCTATAACGTTTATGCATAATGTTTATGTGATAATGGGATTCAAGTCAGTGCAGCTGAAAACCAGGCCCGCTTTTCAAAGGTAGACCTGCAACTGAAAACAGCATATTATTTCAGAAGTACTTGACCATTATAATGTGCTTCAATGGAAATGAATCAGAAGTAAATTGAATCTAAAGATCTGTGTGAAATAAAAGCATCGAGGGGGTGTAAGAAATACAAAAAGGAAGAAAAGGCGACGGCTTACTTTACATTCACCCGAAGCGCCCCAAAAACGCACATCCAGCCTACTGCTACAATGGACGCTTTTGTGACGCAAGTCAGGGGTTAACAGAATTCTGTCAGCATCCGGAGACGACCCCTCTCGATGCAGTGAAGTGCTCTCCCTGCATTTCAGTCCTGTGTTCTTTATCCAGACCTAACAAGCAGGACTCTTTTTGTGTGCGGCAGGCCAACACCAACACCCTTTTCAACAAAACCTCGCCAGCCAGACACATTTATACAGCTTTCTAAGCCATCAAAGAGTTAATAGAATTAGAATTAACTCAAAAAAGAAGAGCTGATTCGAATTCAAACTCTTCAATATATCAGAATTGTCTGAGAAAAGTGGATTTGGGAAAATCTCACTGTGACTTTGTCCTACTTTTTGTTAGGTTTGTACAACATCAGTACAAAACTTTGGTTTATTTTTATTACACTGCTCTTTTTAGCATGTTGGCTTTTTCAACACTGTATAAATACAACATATGATGCATATGGTAGGTGTAAGTAAGGGTTTTTGCTGAGGCCAGTGGTATTTCTCATTGAAAAGGAAGGCCTTTGTCAACACCCTCTGCTTGCCAACTGCCACTATAATCCTTTCAAGACATGGGAACATGACAGGATTTTTAAGTTGTTTCTAAAGCAAGAGGGGGACTGATTGCAATGGAACGCTAAGCTCTTTGTAGAGACGGTTTTGCTCTGCATGCTTCATCGGTGGCAAGAGCTGTTAAAAAGCTCTTCTCAGTGATTGGGGATTTCTGTCACTGTGAACATTTCAATATTTCAATATTATTTATTTGCTAGCTTTTTTTTTTTAAAGAGTAGGTGTACTGAACATTGCTTATGACATTTCACAATTATTTTTGTTCCAATAGAAAGTGGAATAAAAATATATACATATTTAAAAAATATAGATGAAATATGTAAAAAAAAAAAAAAAAAAAAATATATATATATAATTCATATATATATATATATATATTAATATAATATAATATAATATATATTTATTATTTATTATATATAATATCATCACCTTTTTTTTTCACATTGTAAAGAAAGTATGTTAAATGTGAGTATTCGGTAAATGAAAAATTTAAATCGGCAAATGAATTTAAAAGAATTTAAATTTGGTTAACTAACAAACAAAATCCAATCAACATTTTTTAGGCCTTTCTGTTGTAAGAGTTGAAATATTTAATGTATGTGTCAGCTAGCCGGACTTGGTGTGTGGTGAAGTTTTCTCTGCTTCATGGTCCTGTTTGTGTAGCCTGTGGTGGGTTTACGACCTCTGGACCGGAAAGGTTGACGAGCTTGGGTCCATGTGGCCGTGTAATGATGGGGTAACTTAGAAAGTTCACTTATTTATGGTTCCCTCCCTCTTTCCTATGATGGCCACATCAAAGAGCACCTGCAGGGAGGCAAATTGGTGTTAAGTGGAGGACCTCCTGTGGATGCCTGCCCTCTCCATCATGATAAGAACATGCAGAAATCTGGATAGGATTTTATGGAGACCTGCCACACAGGAGCAGGAAAGTCTCATCTCATGCCAGAACACTGATTCACCCCGAACTGCACTCATGTCCAGCACATACAGCTGCATACCCTACAGATACGCCTCCAGGAATCGCCCTTGCTTGTGCCCCAAACTTAATTAGAATAATTAAAGGCCTTTCCCTCCTCTAAACCCTGAATACATCCCATCAAATGATCGGGAGAGCAGATAAGCTTCAGTGTTGAGCAGTGTAGGAATTCATGCTACAGTTCAATTTGTATATCATTATATTATATTATATATTATTATTTTATATTATATTATATTATATTATATTATATTATATTATATTATATTATATTATACTATATTATATTATATTATATTATATGTGTGTGTACGTATGTATCTATACACACACACATTATATCTAAACTATTATATACATATACACTTAAACGTTTTTCAATTATATATAACTAAAATATAAAAATAAATAAATGAATATAGCTTATTTTATAATGGTATATAAAACCAATTATAAAATTAAATATAAATTACATAATTACATTTATTAAATCGTATAAATAAATAAATAAATAAATATATATAAATATATATATATATATATATATATATATATATAAGTAAGGGATAATCCACGGCTAGCCGTGCATTAAAGGATTTTAATGCACGACGTAGAGGCGAAGAACCACCCGACGCGAAGCGGAGGGTGGTTGCCTCTACGAAGTGCATTAAAATTCTTTAATGCACGGCTAGCCGTGGATTATCCCGCTTATACCTTGGTTATTTGCCAAGTTAAAAATAAGTTAAAGCTGTAACTGATGTTTACAGTGTCATTTTTTAACAGACGTGTAAAAATGACGGTTATTTCTTAAGTTAAGGCTCGTCAGTTCTTGCACTCCGACCGCTTTAAATAAAGTAGAGCCATCGGATTGCTTTTATTTGAATGAATTCACATTTAAATTCATTATTAAAAGAGAGAGACAGAGAACTGAAGGAGAAGGAACAGAGAGAGAGAGAGAGATGCGTGCGCGAGTTACCTGTGTGCGTCTCTTCTTTAAAGTCTATCAGCTAACGTCCCCTCGTTGCTTAAGAATATAGCTAACTTAATGATTCTTTAATGGATTTATTACAATTATTTATGAATGACAGGCAACACTGACAGTGACAAGGCAATCTTTATTTGAACTAATCATGTCATTTATTTGTTGTTAATTCTTTGTGCCGCTTTTTGTCATTCAACGTCTTCTCCAAGTCTTCTATTTCGTCTTGTGCCTGGGCCCATTTCTCAGAGTTGCCATATTCACCATACAAATTAAACGATATGAAAAATTCATCCATTTAGCCTACCTAAATAAACGTTTTCATATGCGTCTCTCACTCTGCTTGCAAGTGTATCTGTGTTACTATGGTTACCAATGTAGCGGATTAATTTCGAACTGTAATCAAACTGACTGGAACTACCTGTGCATTAAACGGTTTTACTGCACACCTTCCAGCCAATCAGAATCGAGTATTTAAACAGCCCATGGTATAAATATATTTATACTACAGGGCCGTTGAATGCTTGAATCTGATTGGTTGACGAACGTTCTAAGGTGTGCATTATTTTCAGGGAAACGCACGGCTAAAGTAGTTCCAGGCAGGTCTTGACCGCATTACAGTTCCAAATCACTTCGCGTAGTTAACGGTAATAACGGAAAATAGGATACAATTCATAACAAGAAAAAGCATTTAGCCCCATGCGCTTGATCTGCAATTTTCAATGTCTAGCTTCACAATCAATGGAAACATGCAGTTTAATTTTAATAAATAAAGTATATAGTCCTGTCTATATTATAATCAATAGAAAATTAAACTGAATATAGGCTAAATAAATGGATAGTCCTGCAGTACGGATTTTTATTGCAGATAATAATAAATAAATAATTATTTATAGGCCCACTTGTTAAAAGGGCTTTGTGTTTCTTTTATTTGGCTATAGTCTACTGTCATCTGTCAATGAAAAAAAAAAAAAAAAAAAAAAAGAATGAACGAATTAATTAAAACGAATTAAATTAATAAATAAATAGGCTAATAATACTGACGCACATGCTTTTCTGTCTCATTATTGCAACATCTCTCTCTAATAACTGCATTAATAACTGCATAAAGCCGGGGACACACTTTAAGGCCGGTTATGAATGCAATTTGATACTTATGACTGATAATGCCCAAACGCGCGTTCAGCGCGTTCAGTCTGTGTTCAAAGTCGGTGTTTAAAATCTGCTGCAGTCGATGAAAACAGTCAGAGAATGTGTCAGCTAGTCGTGTGTCCCCAGCTTTAGTCTGCTATCAGTGGCTCAAACCTCCGTTACTAACTCTAAAATGACGTTTTGGAATTAGCAACGGAGGCATTGGACTAGATGCGTAAGAAATTAGTCCTACATACAAGAGCGTTTTAATGACAAAAACTTTACAAACGTCTTGAAATACATAATCTGAACAATGTTTCGAGGTGTGGTAACTGTAGTATAAGCGGAATAATTGACTTCAGGCCGTTGAATTATTAGAAAAATAATGCACACCCGAGGTGAACGGCCACTCCGCTTCGCGTCGTGACCGCATTACCACCTCGGGTGTGCATTATTTTTCTAATAATTCAACGGCCTGTCGTCAATTATTCCTTACATATATATATATATATATATATTTTTTTTTTATTAAATTATGTTTCATTGGTTCTGTAGACTTGTAAACTAATCTCACCTAATCTGTTCTTTTTTATTAAGGACAAGAATTGAGTAAATGAGGTTCTGATTGAATTTTGCCTGTAGGAGTGATCTGTTACCTTGGTTATTTTCAAAAGGAGTCTGTTTCGCAGGAAACCCAATTTTACTTGGTAATTTTAGATACTAAAATGCCACTGCAGAGCATGTCATGCGAGTAAATCCAGAACATTTGGCAAATTCATTCCTTAATTTTGTACAGCAAAATTGGTGATCTGCTGATAAAGTGTACAATAACACGAGCGCCTGAAACCTGAGCGTGTTCACGTCAGCAAGATAATCACACACTTTTACTGCCTCTCTCTCGAGGCTGAGAATATATGCTGGGTGGCTGATAGTCCCTCATGCATCTTTTCAAGCCACCCAGAATAAAGAGTCCTCAAAGAAAGAAGAAAAGAAATGACTGTGGAGTTAATTGAGAACAGAGCGCGGCCTGAGCGGCTAATCAAACACAGCTCTGGCAACAACCTTCGCTCAGCTGAGCCTAAAACATTCTCTCGCTCTCTTTTACTCCTTTCATTGACTCAGCCACGGTTCACCCCATCTTAAACCTGGCCAGGCATCTGTTGAGTAACATAACCAGAGAAAAATTGTGGACTGTGGAGAAACAAGCAGAGCAACAACATCAAGCCTATTACAGTGTATACTATTACCATCAAAAAAACACCTGTGTCCTGTACGAGAACCACGAAGACCTGAGGGGGCATTCACTCACAATTATAGATTATGTAAACAACATTCACCAAAAGTCACATGGCAAAACCCAATGAATCATAGTAGCCATTAAGAAACAAGGCAATTAAGGTAACACAAAGGTCAAGCAAGTCCCCTACTATAATTTAACAACTGCTCTATGTCAAAATGTTCAGCAGTAAGTGTTTCACCTTTACATAATTAATCAATTAAGCATAAGCAAAGTGAATTCAGCAGGACTTAGTTTACTTAGCGAGAATCATAAGCGTTTTAGTTTTTCATCAAGTCAATTTCCCACCTCTAATGATGATTTTATTTTTAAACATGTTTCCATTGAGATCATTATGTGCAGTGAAAACAGAGAACAGCTTCTTGCTCGCCATGACTGACAGCTAATGCATGTGGACGCTGGAGCATCTGCAAGCCCTCTTAAACGCACCTATGCCGCTTGAATCTTTGAAATCAAGACGAAAATGTTGTAAAGTGTGAACAGATGTCGATTTATGGTGCAGACGGGGCTTGTAAATAAAGTTGAAGTGTCAGCTCTGAGAAAGAAGTTTGATGGACAGCAGCATGTCTTTAGTGATGGCCACTGTGGTGTGCTCTATACGAGAGTCTTTTACCTCTTCACTTCCAACTTTGCGCTGACACATGCTGATCCCATTCACAGAGTAAACAAGAACTCTCTGTGGCATTAGTCACAGTGTTTTACCAACAGATGACCGAATTCATTAAAGTTTCTCGCCTGAGGAGCTGTAAGATGGCATCTTTGCTTGTTTAAACTATTTCAATTACTATTTGAACCCCGTATTCCAATATTTGCTGAGAAAAGATACCAAATGAAGAAAAATATGTTGCAGAATAAGTAAATCTTTGAATATGCATTTCAAAAAGTGTTTTTTTGCAGTCAGTACATTATTTTAGTTCCATACAGTTCACAGCAATCCATTTTGCAATGGAGTAGACTAAAACAGATAGTTCAAATTCTGTCATCGTTTACTCGCCCTCATGTCTTCTGTGGAACACAAAAGATTGCAGAATGTCTTCAACATTTTGAAGTATGTTTCAAACATTTTTGTCCATACTATATAAGTCAATACAACATCCCATTGACTTTTACTATATGAACAAAAAAAAAAATAGATAATTAAATAAAAACAGACATTTTTAAAAACATCTTTTTGTTTGTTTTACAGAAGAAAAAAGGACATAAATGAGGGTGAGTAAATGATGATAAATGGATGCCAAAATAGTATCCCGTTCAGACAGTCTATTAATACTCTAATAAGAGTTAGCTGACATGGTGCAAAGTTATACTTAGCATAATGTATAAAGTGAACTATCGAAATAAAGTGGTACCATTATATCATATCTAATAAAAATATGACACAGTAAAGAAAGCGGAAGGAATCATAAGTAGTTCCACGCATCTGTGCAGAAAGTTTATAGAAGTGAAAAACTTGTTTATTACCATTTATGGAAATATTGGCCCACCAAAATCATCCCTAAAGGGATTCTGCAAAATGAATCTGGTCCACTGCATTGTTTTTAAATAACACATAACCTTATAAACAACTGATATTTAAATAATTAACATGCATATTAAACATATTAACTAAACATGTTAAATTAATAGTCCCAATTATTATAATACAAACTAATACATTGAATTGATTTCTTCTGAGATTTGGTACAGTTCTAAAAATCAAGTTAAATGAAATGTACTTGTAAAACCTTTTCTTTTGGGGTTTTAGAGAGTTTCAAAGTTATCTAATCTGCTAAATGCAACTATAAGGCATGACGATATTAAGATATTATAAACTAACATGATTTTCTGTAAAGCTGCTGTGAAACATCCTTGAGTTATCCTTGAAAATAAAGAAATAAAGAAATATGCAGATCATAACATGTATTTATTCATAAATTGTGCCAGATGAGGAAGTTCACTTACTGATTGATATCAAAATCTCTTGGAAATCATCTCTAAAACTAAGCCAGAGAGCTGAAGAGGAAGCTATATGCGATCACAAAGTAAACATTTACATTTACATGTATTCATTTTGCTGACACTTTTATCAAAAGCGACTTACAAGCGAGGAATGCTACAAAGACATAATATGGATCCTCTTAGAGAACAGCCACTCCATAAAGACATTTTTGTCATTTTCCAGCTCTTTGTGGCTCAGGGATCCATGAAGAAAGACACTTAAGGACTAGCCGCAGTATAGCGGCAGCATGTCTGGGTCGTACTTCACCTAGACTCGCTCCGCTGCCTCTGTAGTGCCACTGCCGCAATCTACCAGTCAGCAGCTTTAAAGAAGTCACAGACTGATCCGTGATCCCGAAACATCCTTGCAAGTAACTCATGTGACCTGCTTTCAAACAAATAAAAGAGCCGTCTAGTCGTAACCTTTTTTCCTGCTCTTAGAAGTCAGAGGATTTTAAGCAAGAAATGTTCTTGCTCACTCCGCTGCCTGAGGCACATGTTGGGCTTTGTGGTTTTAAGTTTCAAGTGACAAAATAAACTTGTCTGCACTGTCTGAGCAGGCTTAATATTTATGAATGACTAAAACTACAGTTTGTGTTCTTTGCCTCACTGCTGTTTCTCTTTCTTGGTGCAACATTTGTGAGTGCCTGAAATCAAAAGTAATGTTTAAACTTTTAGCATGAGATTTGACTCATTGCAAATAACTTATCAATAGCATGCTTGAAGCTATTTAGATTAATTTCAACATTTTTATTACTTTACTGGCAAACATAGAAGTTTGTGTTGACTCATAATGTCAGGCTATCAGGACATGGCTCTGTCCTGTTCTTAACCCCAGCAAGCAACCCTGTGCATTCCACTGTTTGATTTAGAGGAAATTAGGAATCTGGTCTCATATAACAGGATGCATCGGTTCATGACTGCAGAGGACAGGCTTTCAATGCAACGGGGCAATCAATGTCCTCTCTGCAGGCGGGACCTCTGGGTTTGGTGCTGTTGATTGATGTGTGCAAAAGATCCCTTTGCCCTGATCTACTCCCACAAAATGCTCTCACACCCCACTGAGTGTCCATAACCTGCTGACTATCTCTGTCATCACCCTGACAAAATCCAGCTTTAACACACTGTAAACCAGGAATGCTACGCAAACAAATAAATGAACACTGGCAATTCTAATCATTCAATCTTTTAAAGGGCACCTATTATGACTCTTTTCACAAGATGTAAAATAAGTCTCTGATGTCCCCAGAGTATGTATGTGAAGTTTTAGCTCAAAATACCCAAGAGATCATTTTTTACAGCATGTTTAAATTGTAATTTTTTGGGGCTCAGAAAAACGCGCTGTTTTAGTGTGTGCCCTTTAAATGCAAATTAACTGCTGCTGCACGGCACAGGGGGCGGAGCCTCACGAGCTCGCGCTCAGAGTCAGGACAATCTCATCTGATAATATCAGAACAGAAACTCTCAGTTGCGGTGTTCATTTCGAGTCGGACAATAATACCCACAGAGCCAGAGAATATATGCTGTATGGGCATAGAACAGGTATAGTTTAGTTTAATTATGGTTATAACTTATTTGTCATCTGCTTTTATCCACTAATACAAGCCTGCTGTAGCAAATCCCATCCGAATGATGACCAAAATATACTGACGAGTTCAGTGAAGTTTATTGTACATCACACAAAAGATGAAGCAACAGTTTTACTCCAGAGAATCTCTGTAAGAGCTGAATAAACACAGTATAAGAAGTGCGCATTAAAGTCTTATCCATATACTCTCTCTCTCTCTCTCTCTCTCTCTCTCTCCCTTTCATTATCAACAACATACACAGCGAAGTACACAAAACACTCGTTACAACTAACAGTAAACAAATATACACACCTTTTCAGTGGGTGCTAAATAAACTGGTAAACCTTATATCCGTAAAATGACTCGAAGAGCTGTCATAAAGAGCGCGCTCGCACTTTCATTTCTTCCGTGTCCAGTCACGTTAGGCCTGTTGCTCCGGAGAGTGTAAGCTGGATCACGAACAGTACTGATCCATCCTCGAGTAACAACGGGAGTAAATGAAGACTGCTATGTTCATTCTTACATCCATCAACAACACACCTCAATCGCTTAGGAGACATTCTTGTCTACAGCTGCTCAAGTGTCCAACAATGGCGGACTCTGTGTCCAGCTCACTCAGGGCGGGTCTAGGCTCAAACTGAAGTGTCAATCAAACGTCGTGGGAGGGGCCTGCTCAATTATACGTCACATTGCGCCGAATCTGAGAACAGCTCATTCTGAGACAGTTCTTATGATTTATTGAGATTGTAAAAAAAAAAACACTGGGTGGATTTTTATCATTCTAGGGTGGTTTTGCTCACACACTGCCAACACACATTTATGTTCAAACACCATGTAAAAGTGAATTTTGCATAATAGGTGCCCTTTAAAGATGAACTGAACTGAAAATTTGAGTAAAGGTGATATAACAGATGTATTTTATTTATTCTCATTGGTACAATTATTAAAATGGCAGAATTTGTTAAAAGGGATAAAATGGTATATTGAAAATGTTGTTGTTGTTACACGGGCGCCGCCATGTTGGATTTCAGCATTCCGCTACGTCACTGGCATGGTAAGCTACTCTGTTGCTAACCAACACAAGCAGAGCAGCCATAGCGTACATAGTCTGAGGCTGGAACGCTCACGTCAGGCAGAGAAGTATGTTAACTGTTATCATGCTAGCAAGTATACTAAGCAAAGGGCTGTAGGCTATGTAACGTTGTCACATACACAAAACATGTACATATTCACTTACACGCACATATAACGTGTAACGTTAGGCTTTATAGCGTTCAACAAAAGTGAGACTGACACACTCTGCATTCATTGAAATTGAAATTGAGTAACAAAACCAAGCTAGATACCAAACGATCCAACCTAGGTAAAGAGCTAGCAGCTAAACATGTTGGAAGCACTTTTGTCAAACTCCACAAGCCACCTAAATACCATATAAACTGTATAAATAAATATAGACTCCGACGATATCACAGATCGATAATAATGCGTTTACTAGCAGCTAACTAAACCCAGCAGGTCTGTAAACTGAATCCAATGTCCCTCTCTACTCACCCTGAAGCTAGCTGATGTTCATCGTGTCTGGAAACATTGTTGATGCAGGGAGTTCAACTCGCAGAACTATGTTAGCTGTTAGGTCCATAGTAAGAGGTATCTGTGCAGTAACTGGCCGTGCAGTATTTTGATTTTAACATTTTCATGTAATTTACAACGTAACGTCGTTGCATACTCGTAGTTTCTTTTGCACTTGATCAGTGAGGCGATACAGCGCGCGCCGCTGCATTTGCGCGTGCATTTGAAGAATGTGCGCTACGAGAACAGTATAACGGCTGACAGGACAAGAAAGTCCGTTTTTCTGAGGTGAAAGACTTTATTTCAGCGTACACTTATGTCACTGCCTGGTAGTTCCTATTGTGCTGGGTTTTCTGAAGTAGTCGTGATTCGCCTCTCATAACATAACATGCTCTAAACACGCACGCAGAGTGGAAAAGGAGGAGCGGGGGCACGGGGGAGCAAGGATCACAAATTTGAACTATATCGATATATGCGTTATGGTCTAATACCATATCGCATTTCAAAAATAAATGTTCCAGGTTGACCTCTCTGCAACAGATCGATTCCGGTGCAGTGTCCATGCTCTGGCAGCGCCCGCGTTTATATCATAGACAGGTTTAGCACCCACACCAGTCACTTCCCCCCCAAACGATCCTGTACTGTAGGTGGAACCTGAAACTGATCGTCCTCCTTGTGGTGGTAGTCAGGTACTACTGGCCTGTCCCTCACAGGCTCAAACGCATAACCAAAATGACTCATTTTCGTGTGTATAGGACCTGCAGCTGCAGCTGCCTATATACCTTCGCAGGTCCTACCATTCCAGTGACGTCATCAGAATGGCCAGCGTTCTTATACTAACAAACGCAATTTTTGTGTTGCTTTTAAAAAAAGCTATATTGATATTTAAAAAAAAAAAAATTTGTGTAATTTACTTTTAATTGTCATAAACAACACGTTATCAGTGTTGATTATTTCAGTTCAGTTCATCTTTAATGTTAGTGGATGCTTTTTGTAAACTCATGTTATAGGTCATATATTCATAATCGTCTAATGTGTTGAAAAATAATTAAGAGTAGTTATGTCAAGCATATGAAAGATGACTCCAGTGCCTGCTTTGGCTTCTTTGTAGCCAGGTGGCAGGTTCTCAGACAGCGCTGAACCGCCCTGCCAAAATTCAGGCTTTTACGGGAATTCTAATTCTGCACCAGCCCTCGGTATTGAGCAACCACTTATATAAAAGGCACAAAAAGAGACAAAGAGAACAACAAATAAAGACATTGGACATAGGAATGAGGGGAGAGTGAAAGCAACATTCTAAAGTCTCACAAAATTCTAAAACAAAGACACATTCAAATGTTGGGGCTAGCAAGATTATCTATCTATCAATATCTATTCCTCGATCAAAAGTGACAGTAAATACTTTTGCATTGTTAAAAAAGAAACTATGTTTGACAGAGTTCACATACACAAAATCACAGTTTCCACAAAAATATGGAGCTGTACTTCAGCATTAATTAAGAAAAAAATGTTTCCTGAGCATCAAATCAGCATATTAAAATGATTTTTGAAGGATCACGTTACACTGAAGACTGGAGTAATGATGCTGAAAATTCAGCTTTGCCATCACAGAATAAATCGCTATTTTAAATTGTAATAGTATTTCAGAATATTTCTGTTTTTAGGTTATTTTTAATCCAATAAATTCAACTTTGGTGACCTTCTTTCAAAAACATTCAAACGTTTTACTGACCTTTGAACAGTATAGTGTATGGAACTGGAGATATATAACCAATAAAGCTATATTTCGCCTAAAATTATAACACTAAAATCAATAAATTCAGTCAAATTAATGCTGCATAACATCACAAGATTCTTAAAAAATACTGAATGAAAATATGACTTTTGTCACATTTGATTTATACGCCCGATATACATCCAGATCATTTTAAAATAATACATCTAATCCACTATTAACTGATGGTATAATTAAACAGTATTATGCATCCTTAATGTATATGAATTGAATAAACATAATACTAATTTAAAATACTAAAGGTTTACAGTACATCTGACTTCTGAGAGCTATTCTTCATGAAAAGCCCACCAATCAGAATTCAGGTTCTCCAGTTCTTCCCATGGGTTACTGATGTCGAGAACTATTGGAGCACTGCATTGTCTTTATCATCAAGTGAAGAATTGATGCTTTCTGTGTGTCAGCAGTGAAAGGCTGTCTCCATTTTTCATATGGTTCTGCTCCATCTGTTGATTGGCCCAACTGGTGGTCAAAGCAGGAAAAAGTTTGTGACAAAACAGAGGAGGTAAAGGAGCAGGCACAAAGACACAGCCGGCTGGTCCCTTGCCACTTTAGACCCACAATGAACCAGCAGAAGTGCCCCCCGCTGGGCTTGATACCTCAATGGCTCCCTCACCCCAGGATGAGTCGAGCATGTGAGCCCTAATGTGGAACTTTAAAGCCTCACTCTCATAATGTGTTCAGCCAATTCGTTTTCAACATGTTGTCTCACATGCTTCTTATGATGTTGACTAAATACTATTAAAAAAAAAGAATTATATATAAAATACATATATACATATATACACACACACACACACACACATACAGTATATATATACATATATATAGACACACACACACACACACATATATATATATATATATATACATATATATATATATATATATATATACATATATATATATATATATATATATATATATATATATATATATATATATATATATATACGCACACATAAATGTGTGTGTTGTAATGAAAATGGCTAATTATAACATATCTAATAAAAATAACGGTCACACTTTAGATCAGGGTCCAATTCTCACTATTAACTAACTATTAACTATAACTTTTGCCTCAATAAACTCCTAATTACTGCTTATTAATAGTTAGTAAGGTAGTTGTTAAGTTTAGGTATTGATAGGATTAAGGGATGTAGAATATGGTCATGCAGAATAAGGCATTATTATGTGCTTATAAGTACTAGCAGCCAATATCCTAGTATTATGCATGTTAATAAGAGACTAGTTAAGGTGAGAATTGGACCCTAAATTAAAGTGATACCAAAATAACATCAGTATGATGCAGTAAAGGAAGCTGAAGGAATCATAACTAGTAGTTTATAGAAGTGAAACATTTTGGACCACCAAAATCATCCCAAGAGGGATTCTGCAAAGATACTTAATCTGGTCCACCAAAGAAATGTGAGAATGTCATGCCACTTTGGTCTGTTTGATGCTGCAGTGCTGTCTTACTGTGTCTGATTGTATCGTATTGAAGATTTATGATTCAGCCAGGCATCTTAGTGTGGTTGAACAGTTGTGAACGATTATGGAGAACAGTAAATCTCAGTGCCGCGCTCATGCTTCAAGGGAATAGAGCAGGTTTTTCATGTTTTTTAGCAAAGTGTAGCAAATGCAATGCACAGTGAGGGTAAACTGAGATAAGCGAACAGACTGACCCATAGACATCTCAACAGATGCCCTGTGAAAAAAATGACCACCACACCAAATTACCACACTAGCCTGCAGTTTCACATCATACTTCTCACTTTCTGATAAATACTCGTGTGATTGGTGTTGAGGGTTTATGTTGCGCCCTTTAAACTCTAGTGTTCTTGTATAACTAGCTTCTCTAAACTTTAGTTACTTTCCTGAATTGTGTAATACGTTTACATAATAAAGCTGGCAATGCATCAGAACCTTCAGGATGAATCTCCATGTACAGATCATACAGGACTATTTGTCCCTGACAATTCTGTACTAACAGGATATGGTAGTTCGATAAAAATGGCAGGGACATCACTTGCAGATTGAGCAACGCTTGAGAACAATGTTTACTGGCATTAGCGTGAGAGCCCTGCATGTTTTGATTAGCTTTCTTGCTTAAACCACAAGCTTGTTAGAGCAAAGACAGAATGTTAACAATGGAGATCACATCATCGAGCCAAAAGGCTTTACGTAAGCTTAAATTATCCTATTGATATTTTGGAGATTCAAATAAATCCACCGGTTTCAAGGAAGAAGTGTTGTTTCAAACTCAAATAAAATTATGAATCCTGTCGGCTTTACACATTGGCCTCAAATTCAAAGGATAAAGATTGTTTCAACATGAAATTCTCTAGTGGTATTTCTCATTGATGTGACAACAATACACTGCCTCCTTTAAAGGAATAGTTTGCCCAAAAATAAATAATCTGTTATCATTTAGTCACCTTCATGTCATTCTAAACCAATATGAGTTTTTTCTTCGTAAATAGTAATTTTTTTAAAGAATATCCCCACCATCCTATTCAATATAACGTAAGCAAGACCCCAAGACTAAGCGTTTAACCTCAAAAATTAAAAATGTATCAAATCAGTCAATATGAAATACACTAACATTGAAAAGTTTGGGCTAAGATTTTATTTTTAATAAATACTTCCAGCATTAAATTGATCAAAAGTGACAAAGACTGTTACATTGTTCCATAAGAAATCTAATTCAAATAAATGCTGTTCTTTGTATTCATCAAAGAAGTTTAAATCCTGGTTTCCACAAAAAAAGAACACCTTTAAGAACACGCATAAGAAATGCATTATATTTGATGAAGAATTCAGCTTTGCCATTACAGGAATAAATTACATTTTAAAATATATTGAAATTCAAAACAGTTGTTTAAATTGTAGTAAGATTTGACAATATTAATGCATTTTACTGTATTTTGTTCAAATAAATGCAGCCTTGGTGAGACTTCTTTCATAAATGTTAAAAAAAAATCTCACCAACCCCAAACTTTTGAACAGTATATATAGTGTAGTGTAAATGCGCTATATTTGAAGCCATCTAAAGTCATTCAATGGCTTTGAGAAAGGAACATTATTCAAAACTTTTCTGTTCCACAGGGGGGGAAACAGTTACAGTATACAAGTTTGGAACATCATGAGGGTGAGTAGATGAGAGAATTTAAATTTTTGGGAAAATTATCCCTTATCAGAAAAGGTCCAGTTCAATTGCAAGGCAAATGTGTCACAAACACTGCAAATTTCTGAAAAGTGATTTTAACAAAGAAAAACAACATAAAACAACCACACCTTCAGGCAACAAGTCTAGTATGCACTGTGATTTCTTAAACGTGTGGTAAACACAGGCTAAATTATTTTACTTCTGGGAGAAACAGAGACCTTTTTGCATGGGATGACACCAAAGAAATTTTTTCGGTGAATCACAAACCGCAGCCAAGAAACAATATCTCTCTACATTAACCGTCAATGATGGGAAAGAGACCGCCGCTCACACAAAGGTTTAAAATGTCTGCTCTTCAGCCATTATTTTGTGACTGTGTGTGACATAAAGGTCCTCTCAAACCTCCATAGTCATTTTTGCGGTAGCGGTTAAACTTAAAACGCTACATGCAAGATCCTAGACGGTGCGTTGTGTCCTGTGGGACAGTGTTTCCCGCTCTACACCCTTGCTAGATGCACATGTTGCCTAGATTACATCCCAACTACATCTATTGAACAAAAGATATGGCATAAGGTTAAAGTCTAACAGTCTTTGCAATTAAACAAAATTCATATGGACACATTTAAGTGGGATGAATTTCATTTGTTGTTATAATCTGATTCATCTTTGATTTCATCCTCTTCTGACTACAGGAAAAGAGTGCTTGCTTGCAGAAAGGAATATTCCTTTAAGTGATCCCTACTGGAAGATTGTCAGCACAAACACTGGCTGTGAGATAAGTAAATATGTGTGAAACATCTGCTCTATCTGCATTCAGAACTCTCCGTTTGCTCTCATTCCCCTCGATCAGCTAATTTGATTCCTCCCAACTCATCTTCATCAACTGTAGTTGCCATAGAGCCAACAACAAAGACAAGCGTAATGGGATTTTTCCCTCTTAGCACAAAGAGCAATAGCAGATGTTGTGCACACAGTCCCACACTACGCTTAAACAACTATTCATAGCCGTAAGACTATGACAAAACCTAAAAGGATCAACCTAATTCTATAAAAAGGACAAATTGAGCAAGAATAAGAATCTTATTTTTAAAAACTGCTCTTATGTGATTCATGTTGCAGGCTATGAGCAATCCTCTTGTTTAATTACCAGCTATCAGCGTTTCGGGTCGTCTAGTCCCACTCGGAGCTGCATATCTGCAGCCAGCCCCCTCATTTCCATGTCAGTCTAACTGTCAGAGATCTGTGCGAGGTGTACAGGACAAACAGTGCAGAGGCATCCTGCCGAGAATCCATTCACAAGACTGCCCTGTGACTCATTACCAACATAAAGGAAGAAAATCATGGGGCACATTTACAATCTGTCTCCCATAGATGGAAGACCAGGGTTAGTTGTCACATGGAGATGCTGTCACAAGTGACTCATCTCAGTGACTGAGGTTTTGAAAAAATCTACAGTTGTTTTGTGTCGTTTCAAACACCTTACAGTCTTAAATCTGAACAATTTCTCCAATGTCATCACATTTTGGCAAAAAAATAAAATAAAAATTAAATGAACTAAAATTCAGGGAAAAGACAGATATATAACAGATAGATTTTAACCAAAAAGAGAACTGCATTTTCAAAACAAGGAAATAAATGTCAAGTCAGACATTTTGTTACATTTTCATTTAGGCAAGTTGGTTTATGTTTTTGTTGCCTGTTACATTTTATGTTTAACGAATTTTATGATTTTTTCATTATTGTTTTACTATTTAAATTGAGCTGAAATGTCTATTATACTGTAGGCTATAAATAGAAGTGCCTGTGTATGTAACTTTTGCAATAATGTTCCACAGCTTTTTCTAAGACTTTACCTAATTTACCTACACAGAAACTATCATTCAAAAATGTGATATTCACATAAATGTAAAATTACAAAATAGGTTTGCAATGTAAAAAGTGTGACAACTAGCCCCAAGATCAGAGGTCTCCAACCCTAATCAAACACACCTGAACCAGCTTTCAGGTGTTCAAGGTATAACAGGTATGCGTGTTGGAGCAGGGTTGAAACTGAAGAATGCAGGAAGGTAGCCCTCCAGGAACAGGGTTTACAGTGGAACTATATATTTTTTAATTATTTAACAACAAAAAATTTGATGATGGGTTCAAAAATCATAGTACTCTTTTAAAAGGTTTGCTTTTTTTGGGCAGTCGTGGCCTAATGGTTAGAGAGTCAGACTGAGTTTGATTCTCAATACCGGCAGGAAAAGACTGAGGTGCCCTTGAGCAAGGCCCCTAACCCCCAATCGCTCTCTGGGCGCCACAGCAAAAATGGCTGCACACTGTTCCGGGTGTGTGTGTCCATGGTTTGCTACTCACTGCTCCTATAATCTGTGTGCACTAACTTGGGTAGATTAAATACAGAGGACAGCAACTTGCAACTTGCACAGCAATACAACATGGTGTAAAGAAAAGCATTTAAAAATGAATGTCCTTTAGCCAAAACATTACTATGAAGCAGGATTGAAATAATACCCTAGCCGTTAAATACCTAAGCAACCTAAATTGAGTTGTTTCAACACAAAAAATTTTGGTTAAACACAATATTGACATAGATATGGTCACCCTGGCTGGTATGTCTGGGTGGGACTCCATCACTCTGCAGGCGGATGGGGGGCATGGAGTCTGCCGGGCTAGATTTAGACCCTAGAAGGCTCTTCTCGTGTCAGTGATAACACTTCTGGTTTCCCCTGTTGGCTTCATGTTTACTTAACTCAGGGGTGCTCCACAGCAAGAGCCCCAACCCTCCATGTGGGGGGCGACTAGGACGGGGCAAGATCTGAGGATGACCTGACACCTCTTGTAAATGGAACTTCCCTCATTACAGTCAAATGATAATTGAAAGGGTTAATGAGCTTTAATCCAAAATTACTTAATGAATATTCCTATGCTGAGGCTTTGAAATGCTCTATGTGAGTAATGAGGTTCTAACAGTTTAAGATGATCTTTTTTAACAAATTTATTCTTAAAGATACAATGGATCAGTTCATTCTGCTGACCCACTTCAGTACAATCACTTCATTCCTCATGAGATCTGCACCGTAAAAAGTTAGACTGTTTCTATGCAAACTAAACCAGCATATTACCATCGCAAAGCAAATCCATCTGCTATTATTCAAAAACACACAGCTGGTCTATAAACCATAGAACTAAATGCACTAATGCCTTAAACTTCTCTGACAGCTTCTTTAAAATATGTATGTGTTTGCATGAATATGAATATGTTTGCAAATATGTTTAGAAATGCTGACAATGCAATATTTTTGAGTGGACCAGTTAAAGGTTACACTGGATGTTATGGCCCAAACTGTTTACGAGACAATTTGGATTGATTTACATGTAATAAAAGCATTCAAATAACCTACAGGTGGGAAAAAGGTTGAATATGTTGTTAAAAAAATGAGATTAGGAAAAGAAAAGTAAGCTAATTCATAATTACAACACGCTTTGTTTTCTTTTGATCTTCCCCTCAGATGTTGCCCAAGAGTTTAGATACTGAGTTATGCAGATAAATATAAATACAGGGCTGCTGATCTGATGAGGCTTTAGAATTGAAGTGAAAACCATAAAACTCTCTACTTCCATCTCTTGTTATCCACTGGCCAACTGGGAGCGTGCCTGCAGAATCTCAGGGTGGGTGTGAACTCTCCCACCGGTGGCACCTTGTAAAATGACATCTGCATTCACCTCCGGGCTTTTGAAGAAAGGAAAGCTGAGCACTCAAAGACTTTAAAGGCATTTAAAAGTTTGTTTAAACACACAGTAACGGAAATTTAGAATGACAGCAAGATAATAGAGACAAACATTTAAAAGCTATAAAATAAATGTCCAATGTTGTTTTTTCCCCCATCTCAAATCCTTTCCACATTTTCTCAAACGAAAAGCTAAAAGGTCTCAAGATTGAAGCAGAAAGGCACAAAATAGTCAGTCTGGCATAAAATCTGAACTGCCCCATCACTTATTAAAGTAATTGACTGAGAGTGATTAAATGCGTGCCAACACTTGTACCTCTCACTGCACTGGCACACACGGGCCACTTTTGACCCGGTGAGCTGAGTCCTATTACACGAAAACTCTCCCCTCTCCACTGGAGCTTCGTTACGGGACAAAAGTCTAGCACGGCACAGCTATATCCATGGAAACTGAGAAAACATCTGTGTCCTGTTATACACACTAATACACCCCCTCCCCATCCACGTCACCCCACTCTGATTTAACTGGAAGGCTTGGTGGAAAATTCTGGCCCAATATAAAACTAATTGTTTGCTTTCCATTTCTCACTTTCTCGGTTTCCTTTTAAGATGGAACAATAACACTGATTTATTTATTTTAATTACGTTTTGCATCTTTATTTGATTGCTTTGCTAATACTAGGGATGCAATTTATTAATTTCCAAAACCGTCATTATGAAGATAAGCTGAGAATCTGTATTCATGCAAATTAGGCTATTTCAGTCTATAGAACTTAGAGTTTACTGTGACTAAAGGTAAACAGATGCAGACCTTTGGCTTCTCTGTGAATAATTTGGTGGTTTCTGTGGCTGAATTTGGCAAAATAAAGAAATGCACGGTAATGAAACGCTGAATGCACAATGTAAATAGATAAAGACTTGAGAAATGTAAAGGTTAAAGACATCATTAATCATGGGTGTTATTTAAAAATACATTAAGAAATACAATGCATACAAATGACTTAAATTCAACCCTTCTGTGGTGAATGTTTTTAGTTTATGAATTTTTTTTTTTTGTGGGGCCAAAATTGTCTAGACAGTGTAACTATGCAGAAGCGGTAAAAGGTATATTAAAAGCTCAAATTCTTGAAAAGGTTTGGCATAACTAGTTTGAATGTCTTATTGTTATTTAAAACGCAGTAAAGCAATACTGTTTTAAATCATATTAAATAAAATAAAATTTAAATAAATCTAACTCAATCTGTAACCTAGATTGAAAGCACTTTGTTGTTAAATCAAAATGTGCTGAAAATATTATAAATGTTTTTACATTTCTAAGAACTTGGCATGTTTTGAACTATGTTTTTATAAATGCATGCTCACATCTTGGCCCAAAGTTTTTGTATTCACAATATCCATCATCAAACTCCAAATGCTAAATAAATCATGAATAAAAAAAAAAAGATCTGTTCGATAGAAAAAGTAAGTACTTTAGTTTGGTGCCAGAATAGGGATATCTGCAGTGCCAAAAGCTGACAAATAATCGTGGGAACACCCACTTTCTTCTTTTGAAGGTAGGGGGGTCGGAGAGGGTGTCTGGACTAGAGGCTGTGCGCAAATTTAACTCAGAGACACAGTTGCTGCTGTCACAGTTGCTCCTGGATTCTACATTGTGCGGATCTCTTCTTCACACTGCAAACATGGATCTGAAATTGATCGTAGTATTCGCTTTGATGGCGGTCGTCATTCATGCACCGGTTTCAAATGGTGAGTTATTGTTTAATAGATACTTTGCAAATATTTACATTATTTTTGCATTGTGCATTGTGCGTTTTGACACACTATTTGGCGAACAGTCGATGCAACTATTGCAAAGTTAAACATATTTTTAGGTTTATAACGTGCACATGTGTAAGAAACGACGCATATTTCAGTGCATTTGCATTTACCGTGTGAATTAAATGTAAAACGTTTTTTTAGGCTAATTTCATGCTTTGCGCAGATTATTAATTTCTTTTCTTTTTTTACATAATCAGAAATGAAAAAAAAAGTAAGTTTGATTTGATATTTCAACTTCATTAACGCACGTGATTTTTCCAAATATTGTAAGTAACAGACTGACGCGCATGCGGTCGGGAGAGCAGAGAGGCTCTGGCACGGCGTTGATTAATTTGTGTATTTGTCGCCCTCTTTGTTTTCTCTTAATTACTCACAAATTAGAGGATAAAACAGAACCGCAGAGATAGCGCCAGTACTTCAATCGAGCCAGTGCGCGCGGCTCTAACGATGGTTTGCGCGTTTACATCACAATGAAAATAGATTACTAGAGATGTCATTAGCATTTTACAAGTGGACTAAAGTGGATAGAGCTCCGTTAAGTCGCAGGTAATTTACACCTCTGGACTCTTGTGAGTGGGCAATGTCCGTTAAAGTATTTGCGTACGTGCGCCGTGCCGTCTTCACTTACAATGTAAAGCTGCTCGAGCTGTTAAGTCTCTGCTTCCTTGAGCGAGTAACAGGTCTGAGCCAAATGGAACAATAATCCCAGCGCTGCCATACAAATCATTGGCTTTAATGTGCAAGAACGTGAAGGCTATTAAAACAGCCTCCAAGTATTTGCGTGCATGCGCGTTACAATTCATACAACCTAGCAATGCCCACTTTAATACTTTAAAAAAAAAAAACTAAAATATAGGTTAAACCATGAGTGCACTAAATCTATATCATCAAATCTATTCACTTGAAGTGCTTTATAAATGCACCTAAAAATGTCACTTACCTCTGTATACCTGTAATATTATACACTGAATTTCAAAGGCATATTCATTCATAATAATTTATAGAGTGCATAACATTCAATATCATAGCCCTGTAATATAGGCCTAATATAAATATGTATTGCTAAATGAATCTCGTTTATAACTTTCAGTTTTCATAGAAAAACCAATAGAGGAACATGCACCCTCAGTCTGAAAATTGTGCTGGTTGTTATTAGAGAGTGTTGCAATAGTGAATTGGAGGCTAGAGCATGATGGATTTAGAAAATTAAACCAAAGTTTCGTTTTTAGTCAAGGATGTTGTTTTCTTTTACAAAGCACATGTGGTGTGAGCTCAGGATTAAAAAGCAGGGCAGAAAGTGATTTGCACTCATTTACTTTCTCATCAAACATCATTATTCACCATGATTTCATCCAACGCTCACATGCACCGAATTACAAGAATTGCAGCAACAGCTGAATTGAGTTTCTCTTCTCTTTTTCTCTTAATTCTTCTCCAGCCAAGCCCATCAGCCTGGTAGAGAGATGCTGGTGCCGTTCCACAGTCAACACTGTCCCACAGAGAAGCATTCGTGAGCTCAAGTTCCTCCACACACCCAACTGCCCCTTCCAAGTCATGTGAGTATCTTCTCTAAACTCTCTCTTTCCTACTCGCTCAGCAGCTCTTCATGACCCAGAAACACATCACTTCACCCCATCAATCTCTAAATACTGAAGGGATGCTGAATGGGCCAGGAATTGGCCTCCCCTGTCTGGCATTATACCGTTGGACAGGCTCTCACAATTGCACACATCCAAGGGGAAATGCTATAGGAGGGGGTAGGACCTTTAAGCATGGATGCATTTGTATTTTGTACAGGAAAACAGCATCATAGGGGTCCGAAAGAGTTCCTCTTCAAGCTCTTTCTCACACATGTAAAGGGCTTGAATGACGTGCTTAGTCACACACCATAGCCTTGCATGCTGATGAGAACTATCCTCCCTGTATGCTTTCACCTCTGTTGAGTGAGGTGTTCAAAATAGCTGCTTTATTTGGATTTTTAACAAAGATTAATGGCAGTGGCTTGTCAAACTCCATTACAAATGTCACTTATTTTCCATACCATAAACGCTCACCAAGGCGTAAACAAAGACTTAAACCGTGTCAAAGGGTCAGCGAGATAAAAACAGCTGGCTAGACTCAAAAATCACAAGCCGACAAACGATTGCCACAAAAGCCATTGGCAAAGCCCTGGAGAGCAGATCAGAACCTGAATCCCAAAGCTCAAGAGCCCTTGATACTTCAAATCTGCATTGATGAGTGATGCTGGTAACACTATCTACCAGTGTTTGCTGTTGGCCTTGGCTTGCTGTGAGGTAATTACTACCTGCTGTTCGCAGTCCAGACCCTCTCCAACTCCTGCTGACTAGATCGAGATACACAAACAAATGCCAGGCCCTGATAAACTGCAGCTACTTCAAAAGAGTGAGCTAACCAAATTAGAGGGGATCTGTGAATTGAAGATAAGAACTGATTACTTTAATGATACCGATATGATGATAGTGGACACATACTTTAAAGCTAATCTTGTCTCAGAAGAATGCTCTCATCCTCATCAACTGTTCAAGTATTTACATTATGTAGTAAGAAGAGTAATATCCGCACACTGAGTTTACAGCTCCAAAAACATTTATTAATAAACTGGTGCCTAGTGAAGACCTGATGGTCGAAACGTTGCACTGTTTATTAATAAATATTTTTGGAGCTGTAAACTCAGTGTGCAGATATTACTCTTCTTACTTCTGTGATTGTCATCTTTTTGTCCTGCACCTGAACCCAATGAAGGTTTGGGATGTGCACACCTTTTTTGTACTTTATATTATGTAATGCCGTTCACTGTGGCTCCTTTAGGAATGTGTTACTCACAGGATGATGAGAACAATTCACAGTTGCGAAGTTCAGCAGACCGTTTGTGTGTGGGTGTGTATCACATCCAAATCATCACATGAACTATAATGTATGCCAGAAACCCTGGGTTTAAAGAACTTTTCATAGTAAGCATTTATAGCAACAACACACGCATCCATAGCAGACAAAAATGTATAAAAACATTTTTTGTAAACATTTTAATTAAAACAAGATGCTGATAATAATTATCATTACTATTATTATTATTACTACATTCATTCATAAAAAGTTTCAATTATTTATGTAATAAATTAATTTCTATTATTAATACAAATACAATATTATACCGTTAACACTTTACAATAATGTCTCATTTGTTAGCATTAATGTATTTGTTCATCTTTGTTAACGTTAGTTATTAAAAATACAGCTGTTAATTGTTTGTTCATGTTAGATCACAGTGCATTAACTAATGTTAGACAAATTCAACTTTCGATTTTAATAATGTATTAGTAAATGTTGAAATTGCAGTTCATTATTATTTCATGTTAACTAATGTAGTTAACTAATGTAGGCTAACCTTACGGTAAAGTGTTACCAACATTTTTTTGTTGTTAAAATTCAAAAAATGGTATTTTAACTTGATTCATTTTTACTTTACATTGGAAAGAGTTTAATGATTTGTTTGTGTCAGTTGTAGACAATTGAAAACAAATGGTTCACCTGTGCTGACGAGACACCTATAATCTAATCTTTTTGCTGAGAGCTACAAGGAAGATTGTGATAACAATCTGACAATCTGTTAAGACCTGTAGGGAAATAGGGAATGCAGATGCAGGAAAAGAATACCTAGGGTGATGAGAGAGTGCAGTGTAATATCACTTACTAGAGAGAGGAGTGACTGAGAACCAACTGCTTGGCTGAGCTTGAATGCACAACTGTTCTGCTATTGTATGGCTGATGCTGACTATGGGGTTTCTATTGTATTGCATTCAAAATCTGCTCACAATGGGCCCTTGGAGCTTTATACTTAGCAATGATTGCTTGCTTATACTGCAATTTGAATGTCTAAAAAGTTCAAATTTCAGCACCGTGATTCGAACAAGTTTTAATGAAAACTTACACTTTTCACCTGCAGTGCCAAACTGAAGAGCAACAAGGAAGTGTGCATTAACCCAGAGACCAAGTGGCTGCAACAGTACCTGAAGAACGCCCTGAACAAGTAAGGAAACCTTCTTGACAAACACGAGCTGAGAAATGGGAGAAACGGGAGAGGAAATACAGGGCCACAATGCTTAATTTGTTTTATAGCATTGTTCACAAATGCAATATAAATAGCCTTGCAGAGTCAATTCCAATTAACCAAATTAGACTTTTAGACAAATTAAAATGAGACAAAATTATGTATCGCATCAAATATCAAAGCCTCAGTGTAATAGTTTATGTAGTAGTCTCTGTTGACAAAAAGTCACCCGCACTTTAAAATACTGGTCTTTCTTGTATCTCACACATCTCTAAATGCTCACAAAAGCCATTCCCGGTTTGTTTCTCAGATTTCTTTTGAATGTTTTTGTCCGGTTATAGTGCTCTGATATATTTCTCTAAAGTTGATGTGCAAGATTAGCAGCTACTGCCGAGCTAATGAAAAACATGTTCAGGCTTTTGCGGCCTTGCCTTAATAGTTACTCCGCTGATTGTTATCGTGAATGTCCAAACAAAGTAAAACAAGCTTTTGTTGTTCTGAATTCATGAGAAGAAAGACATTTCTCACATCTGATCATGAGCTTGATGTATTAGATAATGGGACTGGTTGCCATCGTCTTTCATTTCACTGCTAGCTGGAAGATTGAATTTGAGAGGGGGTGGGTGAATATAAAGCTTATGGATGTAGTATGGCAAACCATAGGCGCTGCCTTCATTGGTGTGTTTCTACCTCTTAAACAAAAAGCATTGTCTAAAGGGGTAGAAAAGTGTGAACTGTCCGGTCTGCACAACAAAACATTCGTAGTAAGAGATGAACGATGGCTCCTTGAGGCTGAACACCCATGAATGGTCTCTGGACGCTAATGAGCACATACTGTGCGGTCTTTAGTACAGCTCAATAAGTGAAAAAGGAAGTTGTACATCTGCAGGTAGTGAGGGAGGTTTCTGCCATCTGCAACACCTCTGGTCAATGAGCTACTAAACAGCTCAGACTTTCCAGTCATGTGACTTACTTTAAAAAAGTTATTTAAAAAAAGTTAAGATACTTTAACACCTATCAAACTTAATATTTTGAGACTAAGTACTGGAAGCCTTCTTTAGGCCAAACTCGACAATTCCAAATAACTTAAAATTTTCAATTACATTAAGTTTATTAACTTAATTTTAAGGCAACAGGTTTCCTCACTTTTTTAAGTTAAGTCAAAGGATCACTTTTTACAGTAGTTTAAAATTTGCTTCAGCTTGAAATTAGAGGATTTTCAATAGTGGAAGCTTCAGCCCAATTAAAACTAACTGCATGCAGTTACTAATAGAAACTGCCTATAAAAAGTGCAGACATGTCTGTTACATTCTTGCCAGAAGCATAATTTAAGTTTATTGTTTTAATCACTGTGGAGATAAAGGCTATTTAAAAATGTCCTGCTACTATTCACGAGTTAGTTAAAATAAATGTAATCAAATAAGTTCAATGATGGTGTGTGACTTGTCACATTTTAACATTTTGCGTCTCTTCATTTCAGAATGAAAAAGGCCCAACAACAGACAAACTAAGAAGTCTGCCAGATGACCCGGGAATCTGACAGCCCACCGTCACAGATATGTACCTTGTAGACCTCTGGCATGCTTGCTGACCCAGCACTTAACCTGCCAAATATGCATCCCCAGTAAATGACTCAGCAAAAGACCACCAGTCCATCATCACCACCCATGTAGTCTCCTCTATTAGTGCCAAGTGCAATTATATATGTATGACTGTGTTTTTTTTTTTACGTATGATATGTATATACAATGTTTTTTTATATCGTCTTAAAAACAGTAAAGAGATATTTTTGGAGTCGTGTTTGCTCCTTTGTTTGTTGGGTTATGTTGGGTTAGGCAGAACAGTATTGAGATAATGAGGTATTTTGGAGCAAACATTCAAAACTCTGTATATATTTTAATCTTAGATGCAAAAGAATATGTGACTTCACATTAGCAGGAATGAAGTTCAGATAATTCATATGCATGCAAGTTCTTTGACACAAAAAGAAGGGCATTGATTTTTACCTTGATTTTTGTTATGTATTTACTAGTTCATAATTTAGATATATGTAACAGCATAAACTGCTTGTAAACGTTATATGGCATATATGGAAAAGAATCACTTGTTTTATTCTTGGAAAGGGTTACTTTGCCAAACAAATATTAACTATTTAGACCTTGCATGAACCAAGACAGTTTTTGATTGACTTTGGGGAATGTAATTAGCTTTACTGGAAGGCATTCGTGGGCCAATAGAGAGTTGGTACAAAAACATCTATTTTGTTAATTGACCGATCTGAGTGTGCGTAAGAGACTCAGCATCACAACATGCAAATGTTGCTTCACGCTCAGCAGAATTATGACATTAGAGACAGTTGTGCTTCAAAACACATCATCAATTAACAAAGAAAAAAGAGGTTGGAGAATTTATAGCCAAGTTCTGGAAGTACAAAAAATTGTAGGCATGATAATGTTTTTAAAAAACCAGTGTTAGTGGAACATCTGAGGTAGACCTTGAGACAGAACTAATTGAAGTAATTACTACCTATATATATATATATATATATATAACAATGCACTTTATAATCCCATGTGACATTTACGGGGAAAAAAATCTGATTCTGGATGATGTCCACTACATAATGAATAGTTCTAGAGCCTAAAGTTTTCTGTGTTTAGACATAGTTATGACTGTATTGCCAAATTTATTAAACATTTGTATCTTCAGCATCAGATTTTATTATTTTGAGTGGGTTTGTTTTTAAATATTTTGTGGATTATTTCACATCTACGTTTAGGAAACAGATTGGCCGATACCGATTACCGTTAACCCTTTGTATTTGAAAGCCGATAACCGATATATTGGCCGATAAATCTAAATTCACATTTTGTTTAATTTTTTAGATCCTGATTGAAAAAACAAAAGTCTTACCATTAAAAGCCATGACCCAAGCACACAATTATAATGTTCTCATTATAATTTGATGTTGCCTATATGACAAACTGGCGCTGCACTTCGATAACGCTAACATTGAAAATTACCATATAACGGCCGATACAGATATGGTAGTCGATATTATATCGTGCATCCCTAATTTTGAACACCTAAAGCTCCTGTTTCCCTTGGACAACTGTTTGGTCTAGGAATACACATAACGTGAACACCACACAAAGTACGTCAATGCCTTGTGCCTCTCCAAAGAAAATTAGTGTATGGAATTTGTCTGTTACTACTGCCAATTTCATAATGTTGAGCTGTTAAAAGCACCAGGCCACATTTACAAACACAACCCTGGGGCACAAAATCTATAAGGAAACATAATGCCTACTCTGTGCTTCCACTGGAGTCTGTGTACTGGGTAAAGGGTTAGAGCCCCCCGCTATACAGCTGCATTCCTATTAACATGGGGGGATATCTTGCAAAAATATCATGTACTTCTTTGAAAAAAGATATTTCAGAATGTGTTTTTTTTTTTTTTTTCTAAAAAACATGTCCCAATGTAGTGATGCCATTAAATTAAAATTGACCATGATTTCATGAAAAAAGTAAGGGAACCTTTTTCATACATTCCATCAAATTGTCACTATTTTCAACACTGTATAGTTAACTGTAGCATATACTGTCCATTCCTTTTCCCCACTTAATGTGAAGATTACTTCTATGTATATGGCAGCTTATGACAGCATAAAGCACATCTGTTGTTCTTTCTTTTGTGTGTCTGTACATTGGTTTGATTTAGTCACCAAAGTGTTTATTTTGAAATAAATCATTATGAAGAATTCTGTATGACGTTTTACTAATGGATGCGTATGAACATCAGTATTGTCACCTGTGATTTGGTTTCCACCAAGAGAAAAGGGGTAACCTGCCACCTATATGTCTCCAACCATTAGAATCTAGATGTTAAATGAGGAAAAGGGAAATTAAGATTTCAAATGGGGGTCAAGAATTGCAGGCAGACTCAAAAATCACACCTTGATTTCTCACAGCTCTTATAAATAATCCTGGGAGCACTTTTTAGATTTACATGAGACACTGAATGACTTTTTTCACTTGTCCAAACATCCAATGAGTTTTAGTGTAAAATAAAATATTTGCCTTGTACATTTTATAAGCTGTCATTTTCAATTTCCCTTAAAAATGGAAAAAGAAACCCAATAAAATCCTTACTCTCAGAAGAAATAATCTCTTGCACAGCAGGGAAAATTAAGTCATATTACAGCTTCATATAGCCGTCAAAATCAATATTCGCAATAAGGGCAAAATAAATTAATAATATTGCCAGTCATAAAATCTGGTACAGAGCTGTTATGAAACACGTATGCTCTGATAAGGTGCAAAAGAGATTAAATCAAATTTATATTAAAGATACTGATTCAAAACAGAAATTGAACTGATGATCCTAAAAGCATGCTATAAAAGTACATACATCTTGTACCACATACATTATGTAATTTGTATAGCTCATATAAGGTCAGATTTGTTTAATATTTCTAATACCTACAAAACAGATACTATGAGCAAATTATGAATCAAATTAAGATTATTTACCACATACAATAATTTTAAAAAGACAAAGGGGATGCAAAACTAAACAATATGCGTAATGTGATATGAAAACTGTAGAATGATAAATTACCAAAAATGATAAGAGAGGTAAATTGTTCATGCAAGTGAAAGATATTTAACATAATTCAGAATGAAAAACATAAAAAAAATGTGTTATCCTTATAGCAACTAAAAGTTTTAGAATTATGTGGACAATTAGAAGTTTTAGTTCAACGCAACTTCTGACACCAATCTCACAAAAGCCACAAGTAGCCACTTAAAGGCTAATTTGATGCTTCTAAAAGGTCATACTAGTTGTAAGAAGTCTCCAGAGATTAGCTGATAGATTCAGCAGAGGTTGAATTAAAGGAAAAGTTTTACATTGAATACAGAAACTCAAGTTTGCCCGAGCAACTCCGAGTAAGAATAATAGACCAAGCTACTTTGAACGGGCATAAAAATTAGGACACTTAGGCCGCATTTAAACTGCAGATCTTGATGCCCAGTTCCATTTGTTGACAATCAGCTTACATCTTTTAAATGTGACTCATATGTGATATCTGCATTTTACACTATACACTTGGCAAAACAACAAAAGGTAGACGTACTAACCCAGAAAAGCTTAGGCTGAAAAGGAAGTAAAAACGGTGCGATTTGCAATGGACGCAGATGAAACGATAATACAAGACTTTGCTTGTATGGTGTTTTATGCCCCCAACAGCGCCTTCCAGGCAGCGAGGGGATGGGTAGGTTTAAGGTTGAGGGTAGGGTTAGCTGCCTCTAAGGAGCCATTGGGGGCTTAAAACACCATCGAGCTTGCTTTGCCCACCATCTTTAAAGGTCAGCAAAACATTGAGTTGAGCCTTCGTCCTCCATTGCGCCATTGAAAAAAGTAATGTGGTCACGGTTGGTGACCACCTGAGTTGACGTCATTCGGCAGAATTGACACTGTTGCTTCAATGAAATACGACTCGCATTGTCAGAGGAATATATAATCTGTCCACTTACATGGCAGATGCACATCTGATTCATATCAGATTTATTTCCAAATATGAATGAGGCCTGAAACTGATCTGAGAGTATTGCAATCCGTGAGCTTTTTTCCTGTTTAAATGTTCACTGTAATTTTTTTTTTTTTTTTAAGTACAATAAACCTGGATGTTTAAGTCATTTGAACTTACTGGTAAATTACTTTAAACTGACCTAAAAAAAGTGTTGAATCTTGTATAACTTATAAAAAAAACTATATCACTTATTTTGCTGAGTTAAAGCAATGTTGTCATAAGTTATTAATCATACCATTTTTTACAGTGTTCGTTACACAAATTGGGTCACTTGATCCATGTAATGTAAATGCGACCTTACAGTTAAATGCTTTCTCAGACTTCTTGATGAAATCACATGCAAAGATGCATAGAAATCCTTCACACAAGTCAAAGGAATTATTAAGCCAACTGGAAAGTCATTACGTGTTCATTAATTCCTAAAACTTGAAAACCAATGTATAGTGAAAGTGAATTATTTAAGATTATTGATCAAAATGTCATTGTGTGGTGAACTTTGACATATTCATGTCAGATCTACAGTCTAAAGTTATTGTGTAAATCTGTTTGAGGATGCCTCATTTTACAGCCTATCATCAACTACATGGAATGAGTTACAGTATTCAAAGAGGAAGCTACAAAGATATCATCAACCAGATCAGTGGTTTGTGTGTTGCTGTGAAGACAGATAAGATGAAGTGAATTATGAGTGTCAGTTTAACTACACCGCAGGGGATAAAGAATGTACTTCAAAAGGTGATACAAATATTGTAAAGAAAAAGTGTTTTTTTTTTTTTAAAGTAAAAAATAATAATAATAATAAAAAAAAAAAATAATAATAAAAAAAATATATATATATATATATATATATATATATATATATATATATATATATATATATTATTAAATATATATATATTCTTCGGTGTCAATATTTTGTTTGTATCATTGTTTGCAGTATAACCATTTAACTTTCCTTTTCAATTAAATCTTCTGATGCTTGAATTGTGCCATCTAAAGCAAAAAAGAGGCAAATTATTCTTGTCACTGATATACTTAAAAATAAATAAAATCTCAGTTTACATATTTAAAACTGCTGCTACACTAATACTTGTTTAACACAGCAGTCCAAAAGATTGGCACATTTAGGATGGCAAAAACACTGATTAAGTCCCAAGAGAGCACAACATAATCAGTCACTCCGAACATAAATTAACATTTGAATGTACAAAACAAGTTCTGTGAAACAATAACAAAAAGCTGTCAAAAATATTTTTAAAACTGAAAAAGGGAAAGTATCAAATGTACATAATGAAGCATAAATGTATAATAAGTCAACATTTTATAATCTATTTCATTACATTTCTAGAGAAAAGGCGACGGCACAAATACTAACATGCATCATGTCTGGAATATTCATTAAAAAGCTTTTACCGCCATCTAAACATTTGTACTCTATTTAGAGGAAGGAAATACATTATACAAGTTCAAAGAAAACAAAGAAGTGTGTCTGTTTTACGTAGTCATCATCATCAAGCTTTTAGCTCTGCTAATTTCCAGTTTCTGTAACTTTATGATCTCACAAAACAAGCAGTAAAGGTTCTACAGTAACATGTAATATAACCGATAATATGTTTTGTCAGTATCATTCCTGAAAGAAATTAGAACGTTTTTTTGAGCATGCGCTGGAATTATTATAAAAAATGAGCATGGTAAAAATTATTCCTACATTACCCTTGTTCAAATCAGTGATAGTTCACAGCGGTTAATTCTCATATGTTTTCTGCATCAACCCCTGTGTTACATTTTGTCTAATCTTTCAAATTGCTTGAAAACCCTTCTAATTCGCTCCCTAGAGGACAAACAGCAAGGGCTACTGCACTTTCTCATCACAATCTCTCTGAAGTTGTACGATTTGGCCTATGGCCATTTAACTTACTCCATATCATTGCCTTATTGCAAGCATGTGCTCAAATACTTGCACAAGGTTGTGTGACAACCACTGAGTCACAATCCACCGGGGAATCGCTGCGCATTGGCGAGCACTTATTGTTTCAGTATCTGATGACCCTTTATGATACAGCATGCAAACGCTTCTCTGAAAAAGAGCAATAATGATTCCGGAATGGCTCCATTTGAAACTTTTCCTGATTGTACATAGCTGAAAGCCCATTTAATGCCTTTAATTGTGCTCACACTGGATAGAACCAACAGAGACATAAATCAATTCTAGAAGGAAACAATTCTGCTGAATTTCTCAAGGGAAGAGCAACGACTGAACAGTGTTCTTGTACAAAACATCTGCAGTCCCTTCAAAATATGATAAAACAGCCCCCAATGGTTGATTTAGCTATATCTTTCATGTGTTAATGGAGGTTATTATATTTAACGCCACACATTTCCATAGTATAGCTAAGAGTCCGAGAGATTATACACTTGTAGGCTTCAACAAGGGTGAACAGAGGTTGGCGAGAGGTCTGAACTTCAGACAAAGCAATGCACAGACAGATTCTTTTGGAGTGACTCAGGCTCTGATGGAGGCTCCCCATCCTCCAACCATGTGAAATCCCTCTTTCAGATGGCTGGTGTCCTTTTTGATCACAGATATTCACAAGACAATACACTCTATTTCATGTGGTGAAGCGACCAATAGAAAATGATTACTGAGGGGCCTAACAAGGGGTGAGGGGTCCTGTTTCTGCTTCCCTACACACCTAAAAAAAAATCTGAAGCCACACTGAAATAACTCTCTATTCATTCATTCCACTGTACTTCATAACTAGCGGTAATAGTAGAATATATTCTTGTGCTATGGGATATCATGACTCAAAATCTCAAGAGGATGAAAAGTGAGGATGGTGAGGCCCTATAGGTGACTAAACCACTGCTGTCTAGACTAAGTACTGGTGGTCTTATGTGATTTTTGAAACATTATCCAATGAAGTTTTAAAAAATTCGAATCAGAAACAGGCAAAGATTCTATTCCAAAGTCATGTTTGACTTTTGGACTGTATTATGCCTGGTCACGAAATTACCGTGAATTACCTTTTCAAGAAAGTTAAATTTGTTAACATTAGTTAATTCATTAGATATCACAAACTAACAATGAACAATTTTTACAGCATTTATTAATACACCATACTGTTGAAAAATCTGGGGTTAAGAGGGGTTTTTTTTAAGAATATTTTTTTAAATGATTTTGAAAGAAATCTCTTATGCTCACCAAGGCTGCATTTATTTGATCAACATACATCACAAACAGTAATATTGTGAAATGTTTTTACAATAAATAAATAAAAAATATATCTTAAAATGTAATGTAATCATGTGATGGCAAAGCTGAATTTGTTTACAGTCTTCAGTGTCGCATGATCCTTCCAAAATCATTCTAATATGCTGATTTGCTGCTCAAAAAACATTCATCAAATGCTAAAAACAGTATGTTTTTGTGGAAACCATGATACATTTTTTTTAGGAGTATAAAAGTTCCAAAGAACAGCATTTGTCTAAAATAGAATTTTTTGGTGACCGCGTAAAAGCCTTTACTTTCAGTTCAATTACTTTTACCTTTACCTTTACTATCAATTTAATGTAACCTTGCTGAATAAGAATATGAATTGTTTTCGAAAAAAGAAAATCTTACTGAACCCAAACGTTTGAACGTAGTGTGGATTAATGTAAATGTATTATTGTTCAGGGTTAGTTCATGTTTGTTAATTAATAAATAATCTAATGTTAATTTATTCCATTTGAAATGTAAAAATGTATTAGTATATGTAAAAATGAACATTAACCTATGTATTTTTAATAGTCAATGGCCCAACATGGCAATGGCCTGAATGCTTATTGTCCTTACAAATGTTTGCATTATTTCATAACCAAGCTTTTCTAAATCTGTGCTGCAGACAATGGGACAGCACAATAAACACAAAGGCCAGACGATATTATCTGTCTTCTCCAAGTTAAACATAAACTTATGCATGACCAGCCAAACTCAAATTTTTGGATTCCCTCAGGTTTTGAAAGCGAAGCCTTGAAGCTGTGAAAGTGTGGACAACACAACACAGAATGTGATGTTCAGCCCATTCAAAATGAATGGTGATTACTGCAGATGAAATGAAATTAAGATGACAGATGTAGAACATAGGAACATGATAGACTGGAACATTAGTTTCATAATAGAGCTCATTATATGCAATTTCATTAGGTTCACTTTTATGACCAACTGGAATGGCCAAATGGTGTTGAGTTTCTTTATTTTGGAGTGATATTAATCAAAAGACATGAGAAACCAAGTTGGGTCAGAGCTGTACTGGCACAAACATACTTATGTAATCATGTATATGGCTGTTGATCAGTTCATCTATACAGGTTTCAGTTGTGAAAGAATACGTTTGAGCTGATCCTTATGAAATTCCTCTGGATCAACAAAACCAACAAAAGCGGTTAAATCAGCAAAAGGACCTTTACACTAATAAAAAGCACTGACACTCCTGGGAAATGTCTGAGACAGTTGGAAAAGAGAGAGTGCAGGGCCGGTGATAATTTGTAGTTTATTGAAGTGAGCTATTCTGGGAAGAAATGGTAATAGGATGCTGTACATAGTCTTGCTGTACATATGTAAGGGATTATAAGAGAAAAAGAAGTAAAGTGAGATGTATTGGACGAAGAGTAAAAAGATCTAATCAATATAGGGCTACATTTTCCAAGCTGATTTATAACTAAACTAAACTTAAAAAATAAATAAAATGAAAATAAAGGATATGATACATCAACTACAATTTAAAGAAACATTTGTAATTTGTTTTACTTGCAAAATATATCTCATTAGGAATACACAGATACACTTTTAAATAGCGTTCAATAGAGAAAGATACTTTTGCGACTAATGGTGCGTTCAAGTCATGTCGAAAAGATCTTGTTTATGAGTTGAATGCACATGGATGCCACCACAAAGTCGTAAATATTAGTGGGAAGTTCAGGATTTTCTTTAAAGGGTTAGTTCACCCAAAAATCTGTCAGTAATTACTCACCCTCATGTCGTTCCAAACCCCTAAGACCTTCATTCATCTTCGGAACACAAATTAAGATATTTTTGATGAAATCTGAGAGCTTTCTGTCCCTCCATTGACAGCAACGTCATTGCAACTTTCAAGGCCCAGAAAGGTGGTAAAGACTTGTTAGACTAGTTAAAATAGTCCATGTGACTACAGTAGTTCAACCTTAATGTTATGAAGCGATGAGAATACTTTTTGTGCGCAAAAAAATTAGTTGGGGGGCTTGTCAGTGAGAAACATGACAGAATACCACAATATAGGTATTTAGCAGTGACACTGTCAGGCTTTTTTATTAACAAAAAAATAAGCTAATTCCCTGCAAAAAAATATAATAGCATTGTAATATAACAATATAATATGTAACGATAAAGTTCACACAGTGCCTTCATAAATAAAAAAATAAAAAAAATGTTAAAAAGCAAAAACACACCTGATGCACATACTTAATTTTCTAGAAATAGAGTTTAAAAACCTTGCTGTATTTACTATAATTACAACACCTACCAACAGGGTTGATCATGCAACTTGATCATGCTAACAAGCCAAAGTAAAAATAAATCTAAACCAATTAAACAAATTAAACCGCTGTATACACTCTTACCTCAATGGTATATTTGGTATAGTACTATCTTGGTAGATCTGAACAAGTCTAATCTCTAATCTTTTACAATTAAGCTGTCTTTTCACAGAACAGGAGTTGTACTGTTGTGAAAATAAAATGGTTACGTGTGAAGAGTTTTCAACAAAACACTACCCGGATCCCTCACATTAATATGACCTGAGTCTATTGTATAACTAATAAGCAGAGACAAGCTACTGGAACACATTTTACGTCATTTACTTTTTAGTCTCACTCATGCTCTACTGTGCATTCAGCATTTTAACTGACAGACTGATTACCATCCAGATTCACCATGTATTCATTACGCACTGACAAAAGCCAAACAGATTTCGCAATCAAGCACTTTGATATGATGGGCTGCTTTTAAAGATGCATGTGTCTTTTTTATGTTGAAGCCAAAAATAATAAAATTGATTCCTCAATAAGGGATGGAACTGCGTAATCAAACAAGCATTTAAGGTACATAACAGCATGTGTTATTGTGATCGGACAGATAAAAACACCTTTTGGGCTTTCTGCTGAGTACTTTTGCAAGTTTGCATTTTCTCAAGGGATATTGTTTATTTTTTCTGTCAAGAATGAAATGATCTCCCATAATGGTTCATCACGTGTCTGCTTTGGCATGCTTTTAATGCTTTGTAAGGTTTTAATTTAATCCATTTGGATTTAGTTCCTTTTCCAGTTGTTTTGTATGACCTCATACTCATAACTGCATACTTTATATGACTATAATAGGTCTAAGTTTAATGTTCGCCATTGCTGTAAGTTGCGGTTTGCTATACCAATTATTACTTAGTTGTACATTAACTGTTACTATTTTTTCTGAGTTTGTGGCTTCAAGACTCTCTACATGATTGGATCTACATAGCAAAAAGATGTGGGGTCAATGGGCACATGAAAATCCCCCAGATGGCTCTTCATATAATGAAATCCCTATGCATGTCAATCTCTCAATGAAAAACCCCTGACATTTTCACATTGATTCTGACAATGTGGACTAATGGCATGGGTTCAAACAGAATACACTGGCAATATGCTTTAAAGAACTGCAATCCTTTTCTAGTGTTTCACCAGCAGTGCAAATGTGTTATAAGGCTGTAGAAACGGCTGTTTCTCTGCTCATTCTGATTGTTAAACCCCCCCCCCCTGAGGACTATGCAAGTCAATGAGAACCAAACATTGCCTTATGAACTTTCAAATATTCCAAGGAAATCCTATTTGTTATCACAAATCAATGGTAAAGCCAAACCACACAACTAAACAGTTTTTTTTATTTTTTATGAGAAACAGACAGAAACAATTGTCCAGATGAGCAATGTTTTGTGGAACATCCCAAAGAAGGCCAATCAAATCCATTTTCATTAGTCCTACAAATAAAAGGCAGAACATAGTGCTGTTTAAATATGGCACCATCACTAAACTGTGTATTATGTTTCAAGCACAAATATATTGGTAAAATCATTAGGGATTTGGATCTAGAATCACTAACATGCTTTAACACTTTTTCCTGCTCAATTGAAAGCATGCACATGCAAAACACACTCATGCAAAAACATGAGTGTCTGCAGAAACAGCCTGCAGATGTTTTAGTCCTTCATCACTTCCTGCCCCAATGAGACGCCACCAGGTTTCCAGGCCTAATTAAAAGGTAATTGAGTTGGACCAGTTAAGATCTACCTAACCACTGAGCACACATTCCAGACATGCATGTTTCACCTCTTGAAGAAACAACAAAAAAAAACTTTGATATTTAGAGGCGTGCTGTTTTGTCTTGGGTAGGATTACTTTGACAAACAACAACTGCAGGGTCATTTAGTTTTCGAAGACGAGTCCAAAATGATTAACCTTAAATCTCACAGCGTGAAGGATGCAGTCTGAATGCGCTCAAAATTATTTCTGCAATTTTTAATTGAAGTAATTTCAAGGAAGATTTCAGCCTCTTTAACCATAAATCACAACAGAAAACACTTCATATAATGGTAGGAGTCATATTATTCACCATGAAAATCTTCTGACTCAAACCCTCAGGGTTTCTGGTGAATACGGACTTGGAAACTCCCCAGTACAAGGCTTTGTCCAAAATGGAACTAGAAAATTACGTCAACTTTGTATTGAGGACATTTGAATTATGGATTCTCAATACAACATTCTAGAAAATGTCTCACAAAAGAACATAAACACTATTTCCAAACTTGGACTGAGAGAAAATACACTATGAGTCAACTGTTTAGAGCAAACAAAAGACCTCTACATTGAGAAATTAATAATAAAATGAAAATGAAAGAGCAGGGGAGAGAAAGACAGAGAGAAATGAAAGAAATCATTGAAAGGACGGAACAAGAAAGAAGCAGATAAGATTCAGATGAGAGAGGGGGTGGGTAACATTAAATCAAGATGGAAAGCAAATACATAACTTGGCAGACTCTTGGGAATTAGGGGAAATAATATTGAAACTTGAAATACTGGAAGAAATCAAAAAAGGTTCAAGAGTGTAATACAGACACTTTTTAGGGGTGAGAAATAGTTTTACCCCTGCAGTTTTACCCCAACAAGAGGAATAAATTCCAAGAACATTCATCCTCTGATGTTCTCCAGCAGTAAATCTATCCGAGCTCCCCATTTAAAGGTTTTCATATTTTCAGACTCGCACATTAAACTCAAAGCTCACCCACAAGGGTCAAATAATTCATTCTCTTTCACGCTAGACAGCTATTTAAAAATAATTAATGACCAGTTTAAATAACCGCCTAAAATACTCTCGGGTTGAAACACCTGCAGTTCTTTAGTCCCAGATATCAGAATCTGTCTGTGATGCACTGTCGTTACTTCACTGCAGTGCTTATTATGTACCGGTAATACATTATAATTCTTTATAGATTAAGCTACATATGAATGATATCCCTTGATATACCATTAATCTTTTAATATTTTATATTTAAATAATAACCCTATGCATTATGTGATTTCTTTATCTTGTTTTGAAATTTACACTGCATTTACATTTGCATTAACTTTCATGAAAATAAGCTGAATGTATAAAGAATCCCCTATACAGGTGGAAATACTTGACTATATAAATGTTGTACTCTCGCTTGCTGTTGGCATACATACAACAAAAAAAAAAGCCTGTGCAAAGGGTATAATTTCCTGAGGTGAGAGAGCAGTTCACACCATTGCTGCTTTATTATTCCAAAGGTGAGAAGTATGTACTTTAATTTGATCCTGAGAGAGCAGGAGGATATTAGTTACACAGGTTTTATTGATGTTCAATGAAACTGACGGAACAGTGTGTGCGATAGTCACATTCACACCTGTTTTAGTGAAACACAAGATAATTAGTTTAATGTGAGAACCTGCTTCAGAATAAACTTTCTGAATAAACTTCTAACACAGTTGGTTATTTATACAGTCTTCAATGAATAACAACCCTATAGCTGAACTCTTTGGATAATATTATAACATAAAATGGTTTATTTAGAGCGACATATGCTTAGCACAAGCTTGTTGCCTTAAATTTAGGCATATATATGATAAAAATATTAGTGATGCACCGATGTATCGGGCAATAAAAGCAATTACTTTCACTATCGGCCATCAGCTGATTGTTTAAAAACAGCCGTTGATCAGGGCCGATTATATGCTGTCAATCAAAAAGGGGTGGAAAAACATGTCTGCAACTCATACTGTGTCTGAATAAATTGTCTCGTATTGAATTTAGGTCTGCCTATGTCACAATTAATGCTAAATAGCGACATTAATTAATCTGAAAAAATCATTTAAATGACAAATTCAATAGCGGATTAAGGGCCCTATTTTAACGATCTGAAACGCAAGTGTCAAAGCGCAAAGCGCAAGTAACTTTGTGGGCGGATCTCGGCGCTGTTGCTATTATACTGGCGGGATAAATGACTCTTGCGCCAGGCGCAAATCTAAAATGGGTTGGTCTGAAGTAGCTTCATTATTCATAGGTGTGGTTTGGGCGTAACGTGAAATAAACCAATCAGAGCGACATCTCACATTCCCTTTAAGAGCAGACGCGCTTTTTCCTTGGCGTATTGCTATTATAACGGCGGATTTGCCAGGCGCGCGCCAGGAGCGGTTCACAGCCGAGGAGAGCAACGCTCTCGTCACGGCCGTAAAAGAGAGAGAAGTGACATTGGGGATGGAGAAACACACCCAAATTAGCTTCGGTTAAACAGGTATATAATAATGTGGGTAAATGTGTAAGCTAGATGTATGCTTTTATAATAAATTGTCTATCTATCTATCTATCTATCTATCTATCTATCTATCGTTTGTAATAATATGATTTGCATAAATGAAAACTGCTGCTTCGTAGATTAGAGAATCAAAGTGTATGCGTGTTGTGCACGCTATACATTATGGTCAAGCATGCGCCCTTAAAATAGCATAATGAACAACGCGCAAGGCGCCACTGACTTTAGACTAGGTTTTTTCTGGCCAGTGGCGCAATTGTTTTATGGAACAGTAAAATAGCACCAGGGATTGTTTGCGCCGGAACACGCCTCCTTTTTTGCGCTGAACCGCCCAGGGAGCGCAAGTTCATTCCCTGGTTTAGCAACGTGCTTCTGTGGAGGGAAAAGCGCGCTTTGCGCGGGTGCAAAATAGGAATGAAACATGCGTCGGTGGACAAAGTCAATTGCGCTGGGTGCAAGATAGGGCCCTAAATATTCTATACACTATAGCGGATTCTACAAAGTGGAAAAGTTCAGTTTCTTTTTATTAGATGGTTTGTAACAAGACCGTAAAGGTTTCCAGTGAATTCCTGAATGACAGTTTCATTCTAGCTCCCTTAGTGTTGAGCTAAAGCAGAGATTAGTAATCAGCCTGAGGTCTGACATCAAGTCATCCACAACTAGTAACTATTTTTCACAGATCGTATGATCGAATCTCAACGCTAGAAATGCAAAGAACAGATAATGACCAAATGACCCATTAATGCCCCACACTGAACAAACAGTTGTGAAAATATTTCGCTAAGCGATTGCTTCACTGAGAGAGATAAACGAGCAGCCACCCCACTGAGAACACTGAAAGCTGTTTATGTTGCTTGTTGTTCTGGGCTTTGAGCTCATTTGTGCTCTTGACACTAAAACCGGATGAGACCGCAGAGATCAGATACTTTATGATAAATGTGTTCTGAAATACACACTGCTTCCTGCGTGACCTGCTTGATCGGTTCAAAGGCGATCATGTGGCTACCGATAACCAAACTGCATCAAGAAAGCCATATGGAATACATTGGAAGGGTTCTGTAAGCAAAACACATCAGATGTTTACAATAATTGTGGAAAGAACACTTCTACGCTGCTAGCAACCAGAATGAGATGCGGCAAACACAACTGACTACTAATTTCTCAAATGGTAAACGGTCATAAAGGGAATTTAGCAGAATTGAAAAGCGAGAGCAGCTGTGCTGATTAAAAGCCAAGTGCACACTACAAGACTAAAGCGTTTCAGCATTCTTCGTAGAAGTTTGTAGAAGCTTCTTACATGGTTACAAATACAATATGACCAACGTATTATTTTGAGACCAAAAATACACACAACGAGCTTGTAGTCCAAACCACTGATGTAAAACTGGTTTCTTTTCTTCGTTTTTTTTACAGGTTAAAACAGTGAAATTACAGACAGTGAAAGTAGCTGAGTTACAAACACAGAAAAAGTCTACTCTAAAAGAACTCTAAAAGAAAGTACTAAAAGTAAGTAAGTAAATATGGTAACACTTTATTTTACAGTGACTGTCACACGTTACATGTACTTACTACAGTAATAACATAAATTATACATAAGCAACAAACCTTAAGTACATGTTGTTAATCAATATTACTCAGTATTGTATAATATGTATGATATACTCAGTATAATTACACTGTAACAAGGACACTTTATTTTACAGTGACTGTCACAAATGGTACATGTACTAACTACAGTAATAACAGTAAATTATACATAATTATAACCAATAAACCTTACTGTAAGTACATGTTGTTAATCAATATTACTCAGTATTGTATAATATGTATAATATACTCAGTATAGTTACACTGTAACAAGGACACCTTAAAATAAAGTGTAACCACAAATATTATATTTAACAAAACAAAATGTCACATTCAAATAATAAAATCAATAATACAATATAGGCTCTTACAGAGAAAAAGAGCTCCAGATTGTGGCCAACATTAAAATGAATGGTTATGACAGCTGTCAAGAAGACAGAAAGACTTTTATAAAAAAAACGTAACTAATTTCATTCTGTTTCTCAGGTAAAAGCCCGTAGTCACCATTCAACACTGTATTTAAAAGAGCAGCATTAGAATGTGATCCAATCACTTTAAACATTCAAAGGGTGATAAGTTTCACTCTTGCAGTGTGTGCTTCACATTTTCAATGTTCCCCAGCTTAAGGCTTAGTTTGTTTTGATTGCTGTGTGTGTGCAGAGGAGAGGAAGGTTATGATTTCACCCTGAACGGCAAGAGGTCAGGAGAGATGTGTATTTGTCTTGCTCTGTATGCGAAGTCTGGGGATGTTATTAATCACCAGTGTTTTACTTTAATGGAGTTGGGTGCTATTCATCATGATCGCCCACTGAAAGTTACCTGTTGAGAGTGATTAATTCAGAAAGCGGCCACCGGAAGAGGAATGAAACCACTCTACAACTCTTGTTATTTCAACAGAAGTGAGGGAAAACATATTAGAACCATCACTTTTGGAGATTTATTATGTTTAATCTTGAAAAAAAAGAACCACTTCAAGAGTTAAAAAAAAAAAAAAGCTAAAAAAAAAATGTTTAAGCCTCCCGGTAAAACACCTCTCTTTATCCCATACAAGAAATTGGGAGGAAGTTTAGACTCCTTTCAAGCCCCAGCAAAATATCTTAGGGGCAACCTCGTGTATGGGACCTCCAAGCTCTCCTGACCTTTGCCTCTGTACGCTTGGGCTTCTAAAAACACCAATGCTCAGGGATTTCACACGCTCATAAGAGGGCCTCAGAGTAGAAGCTTGTTTTCCTGAGTGAGATTCTCTTTAAAGAGCTTTGTGCTGGTCTAAAGGTGTGAAGGATAATAAAGCAGGGCTTACAGCTTGTTTAGTAAGGCTGCAACCTTTTTAGCAGCATTACAAATTGGACCTGTATTACTCAGTGTGCTCAAATAGAAACATTTCACTAAGCCCAGCTGAGTCAACAGTGTCAGGGCGGGAAATCCAGCTACCTGATAGAGGTCGGACAGGAAGTACTGCAGAGATGACCAGCAGGGCACACTGAAGGTACATTTATTTATCCAAACTCCTTCACCAGAGTATAGAAGGTCAAATTCATCAGAAGGAAAGTTTGACTTTCATAGCAAGAGATTCAAAATATATATTATATTTAACAACTTACAAAATGTACAAACTGACCAATGTGTTCTCACTCTATTGATTTCCTGATACTCTAAACATGATTAGATCATGGGAAAAAAGACCAACTGACAGAATAATATATTCTCAGCATAAAGGGCCCCACACATTGTATACACATACCTTAAGCAAGCAAAACTAAATCTAATGTTGGAAGGGGTAACAGTGTGCCACATATATTTTTCTCTGGCCCCATGGGATTAGTAAAGATTGTAGTCAATGTTTGGTCTTATCTGATAGAGACTGATGGATTTTGGTTCTCTGTCAAGTTTTACTTGCAAATTCCATGTTCAGCATTTTTTTCTTTGTGAAAGGTCAAAGAATAAAACAGAATAAAAAACACATTACTGCATGTGCAAAAACACAATGTACAATTATCAGAAAGCTTATAATAAAAAAGACTGGGTTTGCAGTTTTTACAGAAATCTCTTGCTGAAACTACACTCAGCTTTTAGGAATCCAGGAATGGTTTGAATGATTTCACTTGATTAACTAGCTGTGAGCAGCAAACCCAAACTCAGACTCTTTGAAGAAATTTATACAGGAATAGAATGATTGCACAAATAAAGCAAAGACACAGCCAATTGCTACATTTCACCTATACAGGAAAACAATAAAATTAACCTCCTCTTATTTATCAAGAAGGAAAAATGTGTTTTGTGAATACGAGTAGAGGTAGACATGCTTCAATAGAACCTAAGCCCTTTCTGGCACATTCCCAAAGAAATGTGTACGTTCCTGTGCGGTTCTAGATGAGAAATGTACTCCATCCCTGTGGCAAAACATCTGGTCCTCACATATGAGTTGAAATCTGTAGTGTTTGGAATGGAAACCCAATAGAACATTTGTCCCCAACTTCTCACCTCTCATTAACATGAACAGGATCTATTCTATCGGATTCAGCTAAACAGACTCTATAGCTTTACATTTTTTCTCTGAGAATCTCTTTACTGGCCAGTGCCCTGAAGGCCTGACTGCTGTCAATGGGAAGAATGAAGGGTGGCGACTATATTCTGAACAGTTTATATGCTATAAAGTATAGAATGAAGACTTCAGTGCCCTGAAGGCCTTAGATCAGTCAATGGACAACTGTATACATCACTATACAGTGGTTTCCATTTTCCATTTTGTCCGAATATAACATGTCACATCCTGACCCGTTGTCACTAATTATCAAATGTACCAGTGGAAAACTCGTAGAGTGTAGTTGGGTTCATTTTATTTACAATATATTTATTAGTATATTTTATATATATATATATATATATATATTTTTTTTTTTATTATTATTTTTTTTTTACTTGGATTCAGAAATGCAGCTTTTTGGAACATAGGTTTTGGAACAGGTCAAAAAGTTATACTTTTTACATGTAAAAAACTAAACTAGATGTACCGCATGGCGGTACAAAATATGACCGCCGCTCAAGCCTGCACTGGCTTTCCACAAAAATAAATGACGTGGAGCAATTTGGCTGTATTGCGTGTTTATGTATATAAGTTGTATATTTTAAAAGACTGTCTGGAGTATTCCTGTGGATCATGGATAATTTAGAGTTTTGTAATTATTTGCCATTACTATTTAAGTTTTATATCAAAAGTCATTAGTTTAGACACTTAACATCCATAATGTGAAAACGTCACATCCATAACAGTGGTTAACAGTAAAAAGCGACTGAAGTGCCCTTGAGCAAGGCACCTAACCCCTCACTGCTCCCCGAGCGCCGCTGTTGTTGCAGGCAGCTCACTGCGCCGAGATTAGTGTGTGCTTCACCTCACTGTGTGTTCACTGTGTGCTGAGTGTGTTTCACTAATTCACGGATTGGGATAAATGCAGAGACCAAATTTCCCTCACGGGATCAAAATAGTTTATATACTTATACTTATACATACTAAGTATGAAAAATCTGTGTTTTTTTTTTCAAAGGACCCTCCCATTCAATTTATACAAACCTCTACCAAACGGTTGAGGTGCCTGTTGATGGTAAAAGTCTGTTATCTGACTTTGGCATGGGTTTGTTGTGTTTTACTGAAATAAAAAACATTTTTTCCCCAAAAAAGTGGTTTTATCTTGTAGCCCTGGTCCCAGAGTTTTAAAAAAACAATGTAAACAAAATTAAACTCATTCCCACTGTACCTAGTAGAACACTTAAGTAAATGTCCCATTGAAATTAATGGGATTTTATGGATTTAGGTGAAGAAAGTGTACACATAATACATTTTGGTCTGTACCATGAAGAGAAAACTGATTCAACTATATAAACTATATATTTTCTGAAAGCGTAGACTCTCAGGATGTGATCTAACATGGCATGAAACATGTCCCACCCACGTCATTAGTATACTGCCCAAGCATAACACATTGGGTATTGGTAAATCGGGTATATGGCTGATACCTAAAAAAAGTAGTAGTATGTGCATGTCTGTCTGTGTGTGTGTGTGTATGTGTGTGTGTTTGTGTATGTGTGTGTCTGTGTGTGTCTGTGCGTGTATGTGTGCGTGCGTACATGTGTGTGCGCGTGTGTGTTTGTGTGTGTGTGTCTGTGCATGTGCATGTGGATTTGTATGTGTGTGTATGGGTGTGTGTCTGTGCCTGTGGATGTCAGTGTGTGTGCATGCTTGCGTTTGTTTGTATTCCTGCATGTGTGTGTGTGACAGTATCATCCTAAACCAGCAACCCTTCGCTCAACAGCACCATCTACAGGCCGATGAGTGTACAGTCACTAAATGTGCACATAAATGAATTTATTTTATACCCCCCCATGGATGAAATTCTACGAAACTTAGCATAACCCCAGAGGATGTCAAGTTAATCATACACATGAAATATGGTGCAGTTCTGAACATCTCCACTGAAGATAGGGGCGATTAAAGCAGAATAATATTGCATTTTAATTTTTTATGGGAGGGGCGCAAATCACAAATGAGTGATTATGGGCTAGGTTGATGTGGGCCCTTAAGACCAACATACCATAAAAATTTCTTCATCCTCGGTTCAACGGTTCAAGTAGTTATTTAGGAAAAACTGCATTTTTTGGGTTTGGGGGGGCCCAGCGCGGGGGGGGGAGTGGCCCCCGGGGACCAAACGAAATTTTTCCGTAAAAGTCTAGTGGGGCTACATGCCCACCAAATTTCATGTTCCCCGGTGTTTCGGTGTCCCTGGTATCGTTGACGGAAAATTCAGTAGATTGACGGAAAAAAAAAACTAAAAAACTTTGACAATCGATTATGGGCTAGGTTGATGTGGGCCCTTAAGACCAACATACCATAAAAATGTCTTCATCCTCTGTGCCACGGTTCAGGTAGTTATTTAGGAAAAACTGCATTTTTTGGGTTTGGGGGGGCCCAGCGAGGGGGGGGAGTGGCCCCCGGGGACCAAACGAAATTTTTCCGTAAAAGTCTAGTGGGGCTACATGCCCACCAAATTTCATGTTCCCCGGTGTTTCGGTGTCCCTGGTATCGTTGACGAAAAATTCAGATGACGAAAAAAAAACAAAAAAAAAACTTTGACAATCGATTATGGGCTAGGTTGATGTGGGCCCTTAAGACCAACATACCATAAAAATGTCTTCATCCTCTGTGCCACGGTTCAGGTAGTTATTTAGGAAAAACTGCATTTTTTGGGTTTGGGGGGGCCCAGCGCGGGGGGGGAGGGGCCCCCGGCGACCAAACGAAATTTTTCCGTAAAAGTCTAGTGGGGCTACATGCCCACCAAATTTCATGTTCCCCGGTGTTTCGGTGTCCCTGGTATCGTTGACGAAAAATTCACGGGGGGCCCAGCGCGGGGGGGGAGTGGCCTCCGGGGACCAAACGAAATTTTTCCGTAAAAGTCTAGTGGGGCTACATGCCCACCAAATTTCATGTTCCCCGGTGTTTCGGTGTCCCTGGTATCGTTGACGAAAAATTCACGGGGGGCCCAGCGCGGGGGGGGAGTGGCCCCCGGGGACCAAACGAAATTTTTCTGTAAAAGTCTAGTAGACCAACATACCATAAAAATGTCTTCATCCTCGGTGCCACGGTTCAGGTAGTTATTTAGGAAAAACTGCATTTTTGGGGTTTGGGGGGGCCCAGCGCGGGGGGGGAGTGGCCCCCGGGGACCAAACGAAATTTTTCCGTAAAAGTCTAGTGGGGCTACATGCCCACCAAATTTCATGTTCCCCGGTGTTTCGGTGTCCCTGGTATCGTTGACGAAAAATTCACGGGGGCCCCAGTGCGGGGGGGGAGTGGCCCCCGGGGACCAAACGAAATTTTTCCGTAAAAGTCTAGTAGACCAACATACCATAAAAAATTCTTCATCCTCGGTGCCACGGTTCAGGTAGTTATTTAGGAAAAACTGCATTTTTTGGGTTTGGGGGGGCCCAGCGCGGGGGGGGAGTGGCCCTCGGGGACCAAACGAAATTTTTCCATAAAAGTCTAGTGGGGCTACATGCCCACCAAATTTCATGTTCCCCGGTGTTTCGGTGTCCCTGGTATCGTTGACGAAAAAATTCAGTAGATGACGGAAAAAAAAAAAAAAAAAACTTTGACAATCCCTATATGACCGCTTTCGCTAGCTACGCTAGCGGCGGTCATAATTATGTTCCTTAAAGGGATATTTCACCACTGCAAAGATGAATGTGTATTTAAATTCTGTCATTTATGTAGTAGAAATGTGAAATTATTTTAGAAGTTGGTGCCTTCTAGACTGAGAAAAGCCAGAAAACTTATTTTTGGCTCATGTGGATGAAAGACAACAACTCCCAGAATGCACTTGCTTCGCTGCCCTACCAAGCCAAGTGAAGTATCCCTTTAAGTATGTTATAGGCAGTCTGCTTGAGCTTTGTTCTCACTGCTATGTACAAATTCACTATTTTTTAAGGATAATGTGCAAAAATAAATATTTCTTTCTTTTCATCAAAACGAATTGCAGCAAGTGGGCATATTTATGAAGTGATCATACAACTGAGTCTCTTTGTAATAACCTTTTCCATGTACATAAATAATATATTAAGGAGTGGTCTATGTCTGCTGTTCTACTCTGGGCCATTTAGTTATCCAGAAAAGAGCTGCTATTCCCCCCACACTTGTTGTGAGTTCAGTCAAATTATTAGTGCACTGAATTTGACATATGATCTGATTCGTTACAAAATCAATTTTCTCTGAAAGCTTTGCCAAGTCACAGCAGAACCCAGAGTTCACATAACCTTCACTTGATTAGATTCAACTAAAAACCAGCAAGACAGTTGAAAAACCCCAAAAAGAAAGTCCCAATAGGTTTAAATGATCGTCTGCCAAAAAGGACAGATTGCAAGAAATAAACTCTTGCTGCTAAAAGTAAATTAGGAAGTGCAGCGTAAGCTGACATTATACAAATGTAATGTCACCAAGCCTAGAGCATGATAACAAGGGTCCTGGGAAAAGGAAACCACTCAAGTGGTTTTTCCTGCAAAGATTTTTTTTTTTTTTTGTGAATGAATGAAGGTACAGCCCGGAATTTACAATGATCTATTTGCACCTAACTGGCACCTTGACCAGGTGCTGACAGCAGCCACGTTGGGTGCCGAGGAAGAAAAACAAAGAACGAAGCCAAGAACATGCTCTGTTAGTAATGCCAATCCAACCCATGTCAACATGATTTCCTTCCTGACTGCCAGAAAACCAAAAGTACACATATTGTACTCCTCTTAGTTACGTTTTATTGAAATAAAACAACAAAGGTGTTGACAGTCATGTAACACACATAGCAGGTAAAGCTTTTGGGGCTTTGGGACTTTCCCACACCGTGTTTGTCTCAAATCTGTCCAAAGGAATCCATTCCCAAAATCCTTAGTGGTCAGTTTTGGACATTCTGTAACACAGTAAATGAACATTGCATAACTAGAATGTATGCTTGACCCTCCAAAGAACCATTCATCATTCCCTCCAATGTCGATTTACTGTTTATTTTTGATTACGCTAACTTATTTCTTTATAGTCCTCGGGTGCAGTGAACCTCTAAGATGTCAAAGGCGAAAGACACTTTGCTTTTGAAATCTTAGACCTTTGCCATACATACCTTCTAAAAAATTTGGCACATTCTGTTCACGTTTTCAAACTATTATTAAATGTGGCCAGCTGATTCTTGACTTTATTACTCCAATTCCTGATGTTCCACATTGCACAATGACCCCTCAAAAAAAAATGATGAAGAGCATTATGTTTCTCCCAGAGGAGATTGTGCAACTGATAAAAATTTAAGTAAGATGCAAGATCCATCACAATATGTCTTACATGACCTGCAGTTGATTTCTGAAAGCTCCAGGTTTCATGCACAATATATAAAATGATAAAAACAAAAGCAATTGGACGTTTCACGGGCTGTGACTCTGTCAGGTGGGATTTGTAGCTGGTTAAACTCGTTTAAGTGTTAAACAGGTCTTCCCCCGGGCCGCTAAAAGAAGGTTGCACAGCTTCAACCTTAATTCTGTATGACATTACAACCTTTGTAGAACATGACTTTATTGTGTTGAAACAAGTTAAGTTTGAACCCTTGAGGTCTACCTGAGGTCTGCTCTCTCTAGTTGCTTAACTGACAACACAGTCTACATCTAAATGCTGGAAAAATGCAGCATTCTAAATATTTAGGCCAAGATAAATTGTGTGTGTGTGTGTGTGTTGAATTAAATTAAATTAATAATTCAATATAGCATATCCACCCTTGTGGGGCTGGAACCGGCAACTGTACACAAAATCCACTGGTTATGTATTATGACCGTGCCAGTTCTAAACATGCAGAAGCATGAACAAGATCTAAGACAGAATGTCCTCTTTTATACTTCCAACATATTTTTTTTCTATTTCATCATCCAAGATTAATATCATAAAACGTCAGTCTACCAGGATTTTTCTTGTGCTTGACAAAAGCAGCATCTGTTTCCCAGCATTCAAGCGGGGCACACTGCAAATTTACTAATGCTGGAAGTGAGGACAGAACTTTGGATTGGTGCTTGGTTGAACTTTGAAGGTCCCTTGTAAATGATCTGTGACTGCTCATTTTCTGATTTGGCCCCCTGAGTTAAATAACATCAACCTCAAGACCCACCTATGCGCTCTGCCCTGGGCCAGACAGTCAATCTGTGAGCCTTCAGTCTCTTCCAGACTTTAGAAAATATCAGTGGCTCCACCAGCTGACATGGGCAAAAGACAGAACGATACGGGGGGACAGTTCTTTTGACCCGAGACCTTTGTCTCTCACTGACTTCTGGGAAAACAAAAAGCCCAAGTCTTGATTGGAAGCTCAGGTCTGTCCCTGTTCAATAGCATAGACTAATTGTCCAAACCCAAGGTCAATGCTTGAGAAAACAGCCAAGAAAAGAACCACTGACCTCTTCGAACTGCAAAGACACCGCATCAGTTTGTTTTCCTCAACAAAATAACTTTTTACAAAAAGGATGTAAGCATCAGACCAGGGCTACTTCTGTGTTGCAACCTACCACAGTTACATTTCCTGTACTCTATGCATGGGATCTCCATTGGGACGCTTTATTTTTGCTGAATAAGTCACTGCACTGCTGTAAAAAACAATGCCACACACATCTGTTTGTCTCATTAGAGATAATAGAGGGGCAAGTTAATATCAGGGCACTGAACTCCTCAAGTTTTTCACTGCTGCTCAAGCATCAGCACTTCTAAATGATGAAGACCCAGTTCTCTTGCTTACTGTAAAACGCTAATTATTCTCATAAATGTAATAGCAAAGCCTGTAATTACTTGAGCTTGCTGTAATGCATCAAGAAGCCTCTTTCCCCAATAGTGCTACTGTACATGCTTGTGTTTATGAAGGAGAACCAAGTATGAATAATCAGTCACGGACAGAGACTGTCAACATTAGAAAATTATGCATACTCTAAACCTTTTACATATAGATGAAATGAAGAAAATCTGATTTAATGTATATTAAGAAATTGTCTGGAAGCAGAGCATCTTTAGTAATGCTTTCTTAGTCTATGAGTTTGATTCAAAGTAGAATGAACTTGAGTACATTTTCATTTAAACTTAAAAGGAAAATGCCGCAGACTTATTTTAAGATTTAGCCTACTGTAACAGATTTAGCCTCTTAAATTAATGTAAACATTCATATATCCTGGGATTGCATGCATTTGCTTTTAGATACCAAATATTGTGCCAAAAACAACGATTCTGGGAGAGAAAAAAAAGTGACTCAGTATGATTTACCTTTCCAGGTCACTAGCTGACCAGTGACTTAATTAATGAATGAAAATAAATAAACTAAGATAAGACAGAACAAAATAATAATTAATATTAATAAAAAGATTTATTTAAAAGATCTATCTATCTATCTATCTATCAAACAATGGCATTTGCAGCTACTCATGATTAATTTGATTCTTTAGAACTCAAAGAGTAGTACAGTATGTCTGCCGACTCAGGGAGGCGTGATGGCTCATTAATAGTGTTGACAGTGAATTTATTCTCATAAAGGGAGACATGAACACAAAGGGAAGGTGGCACACAGGAGAGAGGGGAAATTCAGTGAAAGCATGTTTCCTACCACAGGAACTGTCAGCAAGACTATAAAAGTGCCAGAGCCGCATTTAACACACTGATCTGTTAGATGAGAATGATGAAAATGTAACACCTATATCTGCAGCCTTACTTTTATTTCTCCACATACTTTCACAAGGCTGACCTCATATCAGAAAAACAGGGAAAAGAGCTAAATCTTAAATCTAAATTATTATTGACTACTATAGACCTTGAATTGAATGCAATTCAAATGTTACACTCTCCGAAAAAAGGTACAAAAACTGTCATTAGGACAACACCCCTTCAAAAGGTACAAATGTGTACCATTTAGGTAATACGTTTCACCCTTTACGGATAAATAAGGTACAAATGTGTAGCTTTTGAAATGGTCCTGTCCCAGTAACAACTTTTTTACCCCAAAAAATAAACATTCTGTTATCATTAACTCAAACTCATGCTGTTCTAACACATATGACATTATTTCTTATGTGTGAAACTAATTATTAACAGCATAATATCAAAGTTACTCTTTTCAACAGATAGGTATGCAAATAGGGTGAACTATTGCCTTAGGACGCGACGCAGCAGTTCCTTTGTCCTTCTTCTAACATGTACTAAGCCCTTGCCTTCCCTGTATTATGCATCTGTACCTGTTCAGTGTCAGCGAAAACTCAGACAGCAGATTGCACGGATATGTTGTGTTTTGGTTGTACGCTCATTTCTGTGGTTATTAATCTCAGGCCTTCGACTCCTCCAAACTGGAAACTGCAACCCCCTGGAGCTCTGCCTGTGAATGGGATCCCCGAAGCCATTTCTGAAAAGACACAGCAAACACTGAACACACACACAAATGTAATTCCAGTCACACTTTCGCCAGCATGACCACATGTCTACTCATCAGGTTAATCATTATTTTGACTACAGCTGCATTTTCTTACACATCTGAGGCTATGATTTGATAGTGGCCAAATCGGTTCCAGCAAACTGACACACATGCAGTGGATGATTAGAGCCCTGTGAGAGTCCAGAGAGAGTGAATTGCTGTCTGACACCGACACCTCAACGCCAGCGGTCTCCACACCTTCATGCCCTGTCAACACATCAGATGCGAGCATTAGTTCAGAAGAGGATATAATGGTCCCTTCAATTGCTAAATCACTTACAGATGTGTTTTAACTCAATACTGCTTAGCTAATGGACGTGATGCTACCAACTCATCCAAGCTAAATATGAAGCAAGGGCTCAAGTCATTTATCATCATCAAAATCTGTTCTCTGTAGTCATTCCCTACAAAGACTGAAAACTTTAATTACTACCATACAAGAAGAAAGGACATGAGCCTTAGAGAAGACATGTTATGATGCAATTTCTGAGTAAATTATGTTAATACAAGTACAGTGAACGGCAGAGTCAGCTGTTGATAAATGTCCAATCAGTAAATGTAATTGTGCAATCAGGAACAAGTGATTATCCCCAGTGTATAAACAATTAATCCCTATGAATTAAGACCTTAATATGAAATAGAAAGCTAAATTATTTAACAGGAAGTCCATCCATTTGGTCACATAAACAATTTGTGCATTTTTAGTGCATTTGTAACTCAAATCTAAGCCAGACATATTAGATCCCGGCAGTGTTGTTTAGGGATATGACAGGGTGAATTGTCCCAGTGATCTTTTTACACTCCACCTGTCTGAACTGGAGTTCATGAAGAATGTGATTGAAATGGAAATGTTTTGCTAGATGCCTACAGATGTATGAGTCTCATTTCCTTCCCTAAAACTAATCTTTATACTGTGGATCCATATAATGACATCTTACAAACGACATAAATCTCAATGGACAGTTCCCCAGCTCTGATTTCATAAATGATTATCTGTACATGATATAGCAGAAGCACTAACACAGCTGGCTTCTCATTTGAGTCTAAAAAAGTGCCTATAGTGCCTCAGTCAAGAGTCTTGAAGGTTCAGTACAAACTAAACTCAACAGCACCTGTTGTAAGATATCATGTGTATTACCACAAAAAGACAACAATGATTTTCGACTTGCCCTTCCTTTTCTTTAAAAAACAAAAAAAAAACACGTAGCCTAGTTTACATTGAAAAGTGAATGGGACCAATTCATAAATGTTAAAATACTCACTGTTTAAATAGTATAGCCACATGACGTAAATAGTATGCATGTTAACATGATTTCAGTATCAACAAATCCCTTACTAACCTTTTCTGTGTACAGTTACATCCAAATTTACATCTTCATTAAAGCCTAAAACCCTAAAATTATTTAAAAAGCTTTATAGCTCAAATACATAAGAACTGATGTAAGTGCATTTGTAAAATTATAAGCTTCACTTATGCTTTTAAATCCTAAAAAATGCCCCTTTTCTCTTTGTACTCCAAGTACCTCACCTAACCCAGAGTCGAAATTATTATTATTGATGATACTTTTTCAATACTTAAACCTATTCCGGTAAAACCTCTCTCAAACCTATAACAGTGAAAACAATGAACTAAACGACAAACAAGCCATGCAATCAAGTATAAGGAGTTTAACGACCCCATGAAATACAAATAAAAATGTATTTTTGTGGCATTTATTTCATGTCTATTAGCTCTGGTGCCTTCTGCTTGTGCAATCCTAAAAAGTTGCTCCTGCACAACTGAAACGGCAACCTAAATTTAAATATCTGATTAAAAGCCCCAGTTGATCTTTGTGTCAGGGGTGTAGGCAGGTCCATGCTAGCCCACCCATTGTTACGTGCCTGCTTTGTACGCACAGTTGTGGGTAACTGCTCAATGCATCTGTGATGTGGTGGCAAAGATCTTTAGGAACTTATGGGTCTCCAAACACATTATGTTCCCATGGTGACAATGGCAAGCAAAAGGTAAGAGAAAAGAAAAAGAAAAAGACTTTCGGTTCACTTCATTTGCTTCAAAGAAATCACATATTAGTCTTCAATCTCCCCTACTGTTGTGGGAATTTTGGCGAGACTTAGTAGTGCTGAATTAAGAGGGCAGGGAATTGGGCGCAGATGCCAACTCCAGCTCTGACATTAGAGTCATGTCATGCAACAGTAATGCACACACACATAAACTAGTAAATATTAATGATAATGATAATATTTATTTATTTTTATCGTTATATATTTGAAATGGGGGGAGGGAGGGAGTATATCCTGATTATGTGGTTTTAAACTGCCATTCAAAAGTGTGGGTTCAGTCGGTTTAAAAAAAAAAAAAATTAATTAATTAATAATAATAATTTTAGATTTATTCCTGTGATGGCAAAGCTGAAATTTCAGCATCATTTCTCCAGTCTTCAGTGTCACATGATCCTTCAGAAATCATTCTAATATTCTGATTTGATGGTCAGGAAACATTTCTTATTATCAATGTTGAAAACAGTTGTGCAGCTTAATATTTCTGTCGAAATTGTGATAGGCTTATATCTTTTTGGGAATATTAAATTAATAGAAATGTTCAAAAGAACAGGATTTATTCGAAATAAAAATATTTCGTAACATTAGAAATGACTTTACTGTCAGTGTCACTTTTGATCAATTCAATCCATTTCTGTTAAATAAATGCATTAATTTATTTTTCTTTCTTTTTTACATCTTACTGACCAGGCAGTGTATATAGTCAATAATATATTATTCTCAAATAATATTTACAAATAATTACATTAAATATTTAAATTATAAAATAAAAAAATATAATTTATTCAAAATAAATAATTTATTCAAAATAAATAATTTATTTGTATAATTTATAATTTATTTAAAATGGAAATCTAATGTATTTCTTAAAAAGATAAAACTATATTTATATTTCTTTTTAACATGGCTGCATCGTACATAAAGTTGTACAAGATGTACATGCACTGCACTTTAATCTACCAGCACCAACAGGTTTCTAAGCACATACGTACAGCCATTACATCTACGTATTCAGGTAGTTGCCCAATTCGTTGGCTACTAACTTAAAAGATTCAATAAACGGCTCAGATATGCGGGCAAGTCAGATCAGGGAAAATTCCCCAAGTATGGAGCAAGTTTACATTCCTCTTAACAGGTCAGCCTTTGATTCCAAACAACATTAAGAGCATATCACTTGCTGAGGTAATTCATTTGTGGCTGCGTGGTTTATTTGAGTAAGCTTTCTCCGCTAGACTCTCCCCCGGAGCAACATGTACAGACTTGTGCTGGGAGCAATTCAAACATCAATTTACATTTCCCTCCTCTGAGCTTTCCCCTTTTCATGCACTGTACATGCTGAGTAAATATTTTAATTGCTCATCTACCTTCAAAAGAATTCACACAGAGGGCAGAGAGACGTAAAGCAGTGATTAAGTGATTTCGTCATACTTACATTTGTTCATGATGGCAGGAGATTTACAGTGGCCTGTAGTGCCATAAACATTTTCAGTGAATTCTGATAAACATTTTTTTTTTTTTTTTAAATGTAAGGATGCAAAAATATCAAAAGAATTATAAAAGTAGTCATACAACATGTGCACTATATTTCAAGTTTGGTTAGACAAACAGACTGAAATTTAAATTATTCAATGAAAATTTTGAGCTATGTCCAATTCAGGTTGATTCAATGAATCAAACCAGTCTGTATGATTCATATGTGAATCAGTTTGTTTGCGAGTCAGTTCTCAAGTTGAGCTCACTGACACAATGATGAAGCCACAGTGATTCCTCAGTTCACCAGAGAGGAAGATTAACAGTGAATAGCACACCTTTTACATTTTTAATTGGTTAATTGGGTTTTTTTAATAATGTTTGCTTTTTTCAGCAAAGCAAATCTGTTTACAGCACCAGCAAAAGTTTAACTTGTTATTTAGTTTTAGCATTAACTCCTTATGGATATGCAATAAGTTATTCTGCTTCTGCTCAGTGGGCCTACGTGACTTTCAAAAAGTCCGTTCACAATGTACAAACATAAGAAATCTGCCGCCACATGCTGTGTATATTTGAACAATTTCAATGTTTGGTTAAGATTCCTTTGCATTTGTGAATGGCTGAGTGAAACGTGAATAAGATTTTAATTAAATCCTCTGTTTATTTTGAAATGCACTGTAAATAAACGCTTTGCACATAGACCGTCGGCTTTGCATCAGTTTCTGTTCATGGTATAGAAAACTGGGCCGAAAAAATAAACAGAAAAATCATATCAAGACATTAGGAACGGATTCTGTAAAATATACAGAGCCGATGTAGCCGTATCTCTTTTCAAGTCAAGTTCCTGAAGGGTTCTGTGAAAAAGAAAAAGTTCATTTGAGGTTTATCCAATGCACTACACTTGCTCACCAATCAATAATCATCTGAAGCTCCAAAAGAAGTAACATTATCCTTCATACTGCGCAAAGATCTAACTTCGGGGGTCAGAAACTACAAAGTAAGGGAAAGAAGTGACAGTTTAATTTATAGCATCATCAGAAGAATGGCCTTTAAAAGCAAGCTAACCTAAGATTCATGCACACGAACGCTCAGGGTGATCCACTGAAACCTTCCAGGTGGTGCACAATATGTAGTATTTTACAATATGAAGTAAAGCATTTGATGCAATTCATCACTTTTTCACCTAGATTCATGTTACTTACGCATGACAGAAAGGGATTATTTTTTTGTAACTATTAAGTTAATTAATTAATGGTCCTCAGGGTCAAAATGACCCCAAATTGAAAATAAATGGGAATGGGGGAAAATACGTTTCATATCTGCTTTTTGGTGTTGGTTTTATTTACCTTTTTTTATAATTAATTTCTTATTCTAAAGTAATATTTTTTTATTTATTATTATTATTATTAGATTTGGGTTATTGAAATAAATAATTTGTGATTACAATCAAGTCTTGTCTTTTACTGGCAACTTATGTAGCATTTCTGCACAATTACGAGGCGTTATTGCAAAAACAGACACTTCAAAATCCCCTTAAACTGTTGCAATCAATTCAAACAGAAATTTCATTTAACTTTTCGAGTAAGATACACTACTAAAAATAAGAATAAAATCATGTGATACACATACATGATGGGGACTATAAGGAAAGTAGGCTATAGCAGATAAAAATTAATTCAATTTAATGATAAACACATAGAAGGGGATATTAATAAAACACTGGATATATCAGTTAGTACCTCAGTAATCCCAGGTTGACACAACGCTATAAATATAATATGATTTCCTTCAGGCTTTTAGAAGGAAACATATGGGAATGGAAAACCTGTCATATGGAAGAAACATTTTGGCAGCAAACTCAAGGTCTAAGAACAATTGGATTTGGCTGGCATGGTATCATCAGGAAAAAAAAGTAATAACTTTACAGTATCAAAGTTGTGCACACCAAGCACATGGTATTATGGAATGGCTGTTTTCCTGATCGCTTGCTTTGATGTGTCACAAACACTGTCACTCATTCTTTCCTCGGGACATTGAGGAAAAACACGACTGGAAAACAGAGTAAAACTATGATACTTGCGGCTTTTACTGCTTGGTTTCAAACGTCTCCATGTTTCCTTTGTCTTTAAATATGACAGCACTTCACAAATGATTGCAGCTCTAGAAGTTTGGAGTTAGTGACTGGAGATTGAGAGTTTGCAATATCAAGCAACTCGCTTCCGCCATCTACAGTTCATTCACCAGTATTCAACCACGATCCTGCTTAACCTACCGAATCAACACTAAACAAGAGAGAAATCGTTTTTAGATATTAAGTTCAACCCCTTAATAAAGTTTACTGTTGCTAGGCTACTGTAAAAATCAAACGGTACCAAGAGGGTTGCTATGGTAAATTCATGGAAGGAATTGTAAAAATTCTGATCTCAAGAGGGCGCTGTATGATAAGAAACTTTTTAAGCGCAACGTTGGCGCCTTGGAATTTGTTTTCATAGAGATATTTTCTTTATAGATTTAACTTTTTAATTTAACTTTTTTAATTTAAACTTATTTTCGCTATACATTGCTAAACATATAAAAATCCCACAGCATATTGCCAATTTATGACAACTAATTCGATCAATTAAAATAAATGATAATACTGGCTTCAATTATGACTGTTAAATATTAAATAAAATTAATGTAAAATTCAAAAATAGATGTAAATATTGCACAATTTATGATAACACAATAAATGCTCCAATAACATTTAAATATTCGGGAGTGTTTTGTGTTCTGTGTTTTCATTCATTCATTCATTAATTCATTCATTTCATTAATTCATTCAAGAAAAACACACTAAACATTTATAGAAAAATGCATCCAGGTTTTATCATTATATCGGAGGTTTATGTCACAAATAAGCAGAGGATCTAATTACAGAGGAATTTTTCTCGACTTTTATTTTGGCATGTTTCCTCAGCCGGGGACATTTACGGTGCCTTAAACTCTCTTCCTTCACAGTTTATTATGCATTGATTGTGTAACAAGTTCACATGCTAGATAGTAGTACACAACGAAACAACGAATCTTAATGGATTTCACGTTAAACGAATAAATCATTTGAAAGAGTCGGGTCGTTGTGAAGGTTTGTTGTTTATTGCTGGGCTTTTTTAAAGTCTGAGTTAAGTTGAGGACAAACGACAATAATAATATGCTAGCAGTTAGCATTTAGCACATAAGCAATACTATTGCTTAAAACACTCTTTAAATTGTTTTATTTTTATTTAGAAAGGATATAATCAAATATAGCATAGCCACATTTGTCTTCAAATTAATCAATTTGTCGCGTTGTTATTGTGCGTTACTGTGAAAACCGAGGCTGTTATAGCATTCAGTCATTGTGTTTGTCTTTTGTTGTGTTCTTCAGTGACTGTAATTGCTCAGTCTATATGTTTTACCATTTATAGAGATAACTACGAAAAAATATATACTCTATGATTCTATACATAAGCCATTGTCAATTACTGTAGAGTTTCCCTGTTATGATACTACTCTTACTGTGGTGTCTAATTAAATATGTCCAAAGTTACAGTCTTAGATCCTCCTTATTCACAGTTACTTAACAATGCCAGTAGAAGGTAACAAGGACCAGGCCCTGCCTCCCATGTCCAGCCCTGTCAGTGCCCTTACTCCTGGAGTCCAAGAAGACAATGGCCTTTCCATCCCAGGAAGCAGTAAGGAAGAGCCAGCGGCTACATGTCCGGATAATGTTGGGGCACAGAATCCTAGAAAATCACAGCCCCTACTCCACATCAACCGTCAGGAGATCCGATCAGTGGACCACAACTCTCAGGCTGCTGAGCTGCAGGGATTGGGAGTGGATGTATATGACCAAGATGTTCTCGAGCAAGGTGTGTTGCAGCAGGTGGACAGGGCCATTCAGGAGGCCAACCAGGCTGCGGCCAAAGCAGAGGCAGAGAAAGAATATGAGTCCGTACTGGATGACGTCAGGTGAATTTATGCTTCCTTTGTTGATCTTGAAACACTGAACATGTACATTTGTCAATGAATGAAATCTCAGTGCTGGAATGTGATGTCACCTTTTGTAATTGACTTGTAATGTATTTCAGGTCATGTACAAGTGCTTTGAAGCACATCAACAAAATTTTAGAGCAGTTAACCCCTTATGCTGCCTCGAGCAAGGACATCAGTCGGAAAATTGAGTCTGTCAAAAGACAAAAAGAGAACAAGGTGAGCATATGCTGGATTGTTGTTATTATTATAATTGTTTTTGCTTGGTTTAGCTTATTCCACTATAGATTTTATGTTGTTGGAATTTTATTAGATCTGCCATCTCAGTTTTAAAGCATTATCTATCTATCTATATATATATACATATATACACACACTTTATATTCATAACGAAAAAAGAGCTTGTCATTTTCAATAACACACTGTTGTTGTTGTTGTTATTTTTAAACCCTTACCACACAATACTTCAGAAGCCTGTTATCTTTTACAGGAGAAGCAGTTAAAAAAGATCAGAGCCAAGCAGAAGAGATTGCAGGCTGTTCTTGATGGAGAGGATATCCAGAAGCTTGAGGCAGAATTATTGATTGAGGATGATGAAGGTAAGTTTAAAGCACAGTCCTTTGCAGAAGCTTTACATACATTATTAGCTTTATCATTGATGCATCATATACTCATTTGATCTTGCTGAACAGTCACTTTGCTTATATGCCATGGGCGCCATAAATTATACACTTTCAGAATGTCTGTATCTTGGATGTTTGTTTTAATATGCTATTGTGGGACCAGTAGTGGTACTTTTTAAGGGGCAACGCTGGCGCCTTGGGATTGTTTTAAAAAAAAAATCTTATTTTCACTATATATTGTTTTCTAAACATAAAACTGCACAGCATATTTGACATTTTTGACCACTGGCTCAATCAGTTCAAATAAATTATAATATTGACAATTATTGCTTTTAAATATTATATAAAATTATTTAAAAAATGATGATAACACAATAAATTCTCTAATGCAGTTTAAATATTTTGGAGTGCTTTATGTACAGTGTTTTCAGAGGTTATTTATTTATTCATTCATTCTTAAAAAAACACCGTGAACACATTTTAACAAAATGTTACAGAATGGCTGTATCATGGAAAGTGTGACCCAGTTAATTTCTCTCGTTGTGTTCCTTTGATTGTTTGCTTTAAAATGCTTTCATGACAATAGTGGTATTAATCTATACTCTGTTTGTCTCTGTTAGAACCAGGCCCATCCACTCTGGGCAGCATGCTTATGCCAGCTCAGGAGTCCGAATGGGAAGAGCTCATCCGCACAGGTCACATGACCCCCTTCGGTTCACGGATCCCTCAAAAGCAAGAGAAGAAAGAGCCGCGGAAGGTTATGCTCAGCGAGAACTCAGGATTTGACAAGTACCTTGACGATCAAGCCATGTTAGCGGATAGCAGGAAGAGACCCATCTTAAAGAAGAAGATCACCAAGAAGCTCTCAGGAGAGACGACGCATGGCAAAGAGCAAAAGAACGGATCCCTCTCCAGCAAAGATAAGAAGCTCCAAAAGCGAATGCGTAAGCTCCAGAGGACCGCCTTGAGGGCTCACCCCAAAGCTAGGCCCAAGGTGGAGAAGGAGCCGTCCCGAGCCAGGAGGAGGAAAGGCGATGGGGAACAGACGTCAGATAGCGAGGGTTCGGAGTACGTCCCGAGTGATGAGCTGATGGATCCTGAGGAACCAGAGAGAGATGATGATGATGAGTTCTGGGTGGATAAAGATGAAGAATACGAACTTAAACCGTACAAGAAGAAGAACCAGGCCAAAACCAGGAAACCCAAGAAGGAGGACGAGAGCGACGAGTACATCCCTAGCAGCTCAGAGGATGAAGACTCTCAGAAAGGCGGAAAAGTCAAGAAATGTAAAGATGATGGAGATATCGAGTGTTACAGGCAAAGGATTAGGTAAGTTTAGTCTGAATCCATCATTTCCTAAACTGTCACAATCATTACAGTCAAAGGCCATTCATATGTTTAGTTACTTTGCCTAGCATGTATGCTAGAACAGATAGCCTAATCCACTGATGAAATTGGCTGCTGTTCCTTGACTAAGCAAATTCTATGCCTATTCATATTTTCTCATTATGGTATGCATGTATTTATTCCAGTGTTAACGTGCAAATAGATGGAAGCAAACCTAACAAGATTTATGCATTTGTATTTATAGTAAGCAAATTGAGTTGGCATGCTTTCTCTCTCCATAGTTTCCCTGCTCTGGTTGGTTTAAATGTGAATGCTGCTATGGTGAAGCACAGCAATGCTGAGTGGTGGAGGAAAGGGGGGAAAAAAACATAATTAACTGAACCAATGCTTAGTCTTGACTTAATTACAAGTGCAGTCTCGGAAGCCCCAGATAAAGGGAACAGTTTCATTGCGGAGTGACAGGACCAACCCCAAATGAAGATGGATTTTTTTCCCTACACTCCTCTCTCCGTTCCTTTCTTGGGGAGCTCAAACTCCTAATTGTCTGTATCAATCTTAATTTGCTTTTCTGACGACACTACCACTAACTGCTGTAGCTTTCCCTGAAGCCAGAAGTGGGTCAATTAAATCTGGCCTGCTGGAGTGAGGGGCAGAGGAAAGGAAAGGTCTCTCGCTCTTGCTCTCACTCTCTCTTCTGTTTCTGCCTTTGTCTGTCTGTAGTTTTTTGGCTAGGAAATTAAAAACCGAGGCCAGGGACTTTTGGTACCTGACTGTACCTTGCCGACTTTCCCATTGGAGGCATCTTTAACGGAGTCAAATTTTAAATGTCAGCAGTAGACTTGTTTTAGTTTGAGAAGATCGTTAATCAAATACGGTATGTGAAGTCTTCAGCATGGGAAATGTCTCGATGGGGTCTGTTGTTTAGCTTGACGCTGTGTCCACACCGGTGTGTGGCCTGTTTCTATTTTTTAACACGATGATGCACGGCTACTCAAGCCGTTTTGCTACTGAACCTTGTGCTTAGTGGTCGGACGATAAGGATTTTTTAAGGCCTTGCTGATATCTTGCTGAAGGCCATTATAAATCTGATATATACAGTATTTCACACTTATATTACATTTCATTAAAAAATTTCACATTTCATTATTTTAAATCTTTATGAGGAAAAAAATTGTAAAATACAGATTTATACTTTAGAATGATAGCCGATGCTGATAACTTAGAGTGCAAGGTGGTCAAAGGCCAATGTAAAGCCAATATATATGATATCACACTTGCATCACGTTTCATTTAAAGATGGGAAATGAGTGAATGCAATGCAATGAAATTTATATTTATTTTACATGATATTATTTGGAAACGAATAATTTTAAGTTGAAAAAGAAAAAGCCCTGTAAAGTAAACGGGTTTATTCATTAGATTCAACTTCTTGATTCTGTAGTCCTATTTGGTGAATGTACTGTGATTATGTGCAGCTTCAAGAGGCTTCAAGCTGATGCCGGTTGTGAAGAGAGCATTACAAATGTAGTGGTAATGTTGTGGTTTTGTCTTCTTGCAGGAAGTGGAAAAGGCAAAGACTTCGAGAAAAAGAGGCAAAGAGAGAAGCAGGGGAAGAGGAGACTGAGGAGAGTGAAGCGGAGTTTGATGAAGGATATAAAGTGCCTGGTTTCCTTTGGAAGAAACTCTTCAAGTATGGCTCGCACAAATCACACATAGTGAAAGAAAACAATCAATAACTTACACATACACATACAATGGCTGTGTCCGAAAGTTAAAAAATGCTGCCTTCGGAGGATGCGTTCCAGGGTAAGAAGGCATCACGGCCCGCCTGAATCCAGTGTTAGCTTCATTTCTTGTCTCCTGAGATACCTTCATCTGATTGATTTTTAAAGGCAGCATAGATGTATCTTTCGCTGCCTTTGATATCCCACAATCCTGTGCATTCCATTCCGTAACTTTTTATGTCATTTATAGTGAGAAATTACTATTGTAGTAATTAAATATTCTTAGTTTTTACCAAAGCTCTCACTTTTTTTTTTTCTTCTGTGGATCATTACCTTTGCCATTACGTTTTCGAAGTCTCTCCGAAATCAGTTTCGCGAGGTGCAAATGTTGCCTGCAAAGTCATCGCCTGATAAAGCAGCGAGGCAACAAGTCAGCTGCCTAAGTTTTTGGACACAGCCAATGTGAAATATTAAATGTGTACAAAAATTACTCACAATTTTAAATGTATGAGTCCTGAAAGCTGAGCTGTGAAGTGCTTTAGGCTTAGAAAGAAGTACTCAGGCTGTTGTGTTCTGGATGTGTTTTACAGCACATCAATTGGGCAACACTTATGGCCCATTTATCCAGAATCAATAGTGATAATGGCCCTATGATTAATTCATCAGCCACTGTGTTTGTGCTGTGGCTGCGTTTTGTGTGACAAAACGTTTGCTTTTGTTGTCCAGGTATCAGCAGACAGGTGTCAGGTGGATGTGGGAACTGCACTGCCAGCAGGCAGGAGGCATTCTGGGAGACGAGATGGGCCTGGGCAAGACGATACAGATAATTGCCTTCCTGGCAGGCCTGAGCTACAGCAAGCTAAAAACACGTGGCTCCAATTACAGGCAAGGGACACTACATGCTTGTAGACTTTTACTGTATTTATCTAATTTAATTTATGAAAATCTTTTTCTACCTCAGAATACAAATAATTTCTACGTAATTAATCATTTCTATATAAGGATAAAAATTATACACTGCATATTATTTATATATTATAATTACGTAGATATAGTTTAATATCTTTGTCTGAGGTGGAAATAGTATTCCTTTATATTTATATATATATATATATATATATATATATATATATATAATATTTATATTTATATAATATAATAACTTCCATAGTATTTATACCTTCTCTCACTCTTTTTCTTGTTTTCTTCATTCTGTCTTTGTGCTTTGAGTCTCTTCTTTTCCAAAACACGCTCATCATCATCAGCCATTGAGTCCACCATGCACCCATACATGTGTACAAACACTCATAAACACGAGCACACATAAACACAGACGTCGGCTGTCTCCCCCACCCCTCCCAGACTCAAAGTCTCGATTGCGATGAATATTTCAGCAGCTGGATTTCTGGTGGAGAGAGGTTTGGCGTGAATTATTAAAGACGTTTCAATTATGATATTCCTCTAATTCTCTTAGTGGCGACATCAAAGGAGAAACAAGGACGTGACATGAAATAGAGACTGCTTGTTGGGAGGGGAGGGTGGAAAATGAAACATGAAACATGTAATTAAACACGTTTAAGGTAGTGCCTTTTTACTTTTTTTGCTTTTCTTGCCAAACACTCTCGGGGTGGAGGCCCTCCTGGCTGGTCAATAAGCTGTCTGGCGTCGCCCATCCGCAAATTGATTGTTTGCAAACTCAATTATGGCTCGCTATCAATGGCTTTCACAATCCGGAATATCATATCAAGCTGTAATGCTCCTAAAGCCATTTAGTGCATGTTTTTTCAGTTCATTTCTTTAGTGAACACTCACATGGAGAGGAAGACCAGAACAGCTGTGGTGTAAGCTCATGGGGTTCATCACCTTAAAGTTTAATGTGTAATTGCAAGTAAAACATTTTAGGATTTCTCCAAAATGTAAAATGGACAATCAGCCAGTAATTATACTGACACAAAACTTACCCTCATTTCGATAAGGATGACATCACTGAAAGTAATGTAACTTGTTCAGTAAGTGAGTCAGATGATGATTCACTAACTGCTGTGATGGATTCAATTCAGTGAGGAATTGGCCCACACTGTTTTACTGTTTGTATGTATATAGTATGTGTTTTAATGCATGTGTATATACAATTCCTCAGCAGCCATTTCTCCAGTCTCACATAATCCTTCAGAAATCATTCTAATTTGATAAATAAAAAAAGTAAAAAGAACAGCATTGATTTGAATAAATGAAACACTCCTTTTATGACATTATAACTCTACTGTCACTTTTTATCAATTTAATACATCCTTACTGAATAGTATTATTTTCCTATTTACTATATATTAATAGCTCCTATTAATTTCTAATTAAAAAAAAACTTTCTTACCCAAAATTCTTATATATATATTATTTTTTTATTTTTTTTATTATTTTTTTCAAGCAGATGACTTATTGCATATTAACACCTAGTAAAAACATAGTTTCTCCAGTGTTGTGACCACATTCCCTTCTCCTATAGGTATGCTGGACTGGGACCCACGGTCATTGTGTGTCCGGCTACAGTCATGCATCAGTGGGTGAAAGAGTTCCACACATGGTGGCCTCCTTTCCGTGTTGCTGTCCTCCACGACACGGGCTCCTTCACCAGCAAAAAGGTGAGACACGCTTTGCTGGAGCTGAGGATGTCCATTCTTGTGACTTCCATAATGTAAACTGTTTTGTTTACTCTCAACACATGTAATCTCAATGCTCTAACTTTTCTATACAAGCAACATGACAACTAGATTAAGATGAACTGTGTCGCTTCGGCCTGTAACGTTTATGCCAGCGTGAGATTTTCCCCTTGTCAGCAAATATCCTAGTGTGTGGAGTCGAATTGGCTCCAAGGAAATGTTAAATTAATTAAAGCTAAGGTAGCAGGAGCTGCTGTGGGGCGGCTGTGAAGTGTTTACTGTGAGTGGTCTTCACTGCCCCCCTCCCCATCCTGCCTGACACAGTGATTAATGGGGGTTGTTGTCTGGCAGTCCGTGCTTTGCCCTCTAGGTGGAGAGTTGGTCTCAAGAGCTTGTGGGAGAGAGACAGAGGAACGTTTATGCAGCGTTGGCACCTAATGATACCGCCTTCACGCTAACACTAACACTCCTGTAGAGCAGATGTACCTGATTAATTGGCTACAAAGTAAAAAAAAAAAAATGTGGAGGGGGGGGGTTGGGAACAGAGGTTAGTCGCTTTGCACGTCTATAATTGGAACACTCTTGAGACCGTTCATGTGAGACGTCAAAGCAGACGTATAGACTCGTCGTTCTGATGAAGACGCTATCGCCAGGGGCCTGATACCCTCAACCTATTGCAATTTCCTCAATTTAATTAACAGCCAAAAAAGACATTGTTGTGCGAGTGAGTTTACTTTCCGGTTTTACTTTATTCCTTATTTTCAGGAGAAGCTCATCCCGGAAATAGTGGCAGGTCACGGCATCCTCATCACTTCCTACTCATACATACGCATTATGCAAGATTACATCCAGAAGTACGACTGGCATTACGTCATCCTGGATGAGGGCCACAAGATTAGGAACCCCAACGCTGGGGTGACTATGGCATGCAAGCAGGTGACCGTTGCTTTCTTTTCAGAGATTTTTCCTGGATTTTACAATCAAGCTGTCAAATAAAGACTTGCGGTTTTCACAAAGCACGCAGGTAAAACTAGTTGACCTTTTCGAAATTAACTTAGTTCAGTCTGCATCAAGTTAAATGAGCGCCAGAGCTATTGATCGCTTTATTTAAAAAATCAATTGGAAATTTCTCAACACTTTGATTTGGTATTGAATAAACTGAAGCTAATGGAGCTTTAAAACCAAATCCATCTTAAACGGGGTTTCACTGTCAAGTAGTATCTGACCGCTTGCACAGGTAGGCTTCCAAAACTATTTTGATTACTTGATCAACTTACATCTTATTATGAAGGATTATCACTGATTTCTTCTTTTTTTTCCCTGTACACAGTTCCGGACACCCCACCGTTTCATCCTCTCGGGCTCACCCATGCAGAACAACCTCAAAGAGCTGTGGTCGCTCTTTGACTTTGTGTTTCCAGGGAAGCTGGGGACCCTGCCCGTCTTCATGGAGCAGTTCTCTGTGCCCATTACCATGGGAGGATACTCTAATGCGTCTGCAGTTCAGGTGAACCACTCATCACCCAGAGCTTACTGATCAGTGCAGTTAAAATTCTCTTATTATTCATATATAAACCTATCATTTACATCAAATATAACGGCGTAATGAACGCAGAACACACTGTATATTACACGGAGATGGAAGTGCCTGTATTAATTCAAAGGCATATAAAAACCTTCTAACAGCGTACTGATGGCTGCATGGTGAATGGAATGTAGATGTGCCATTATTAGGAAACCTTTTTAATAGCACACTTACTTTATGGATTTCATTTCCGAACTGCTTTAAAAGGCTATTGATGTTTCCTTTGCCAATAATAAAAACCTTTACTAATTATTAATGTTATTAAATGGTTGAAGATAGCTAACCCCTGACTCATGGTGCTCTCTCCTTTCCCAGCTGTCTGCATAGTCCTGCTGACCAGCCTCATACGTTCATACATTTTCTTTTAATGGATATTCATTTGAGAAATGAGAGAAGACTTTACAATCTTGCAATTAGAATTTACACACTTTATGCTGTACATATTTCTTTGCACCAAAAATATATGAAACATTAACTAACGTCTGTCCTGTGCACTAATTCAAATCATGTGCAATCTCGTGTGTGTGTGTGTGTGTGTGTTTGACATTCTACTTTAAAAGTATGTGTTTCAGAGTTCTGGAGTTCTTTTTGTAAAAAAAGAAACATTTTGATATTATAGAAAGGTTTAAGAGCCTTTTAAACAACATGTATCTAATTCTTTTATAATTATGCATGCGGCTTGTATATGACCGTATATTAATTCAGAGACAAATTTATTTTTAAAAGTACAAATATTCTTTCACATTGCAGGACCATTTAAAACGAACTAGGGAAAAATAAATGGTGTGATGTTTGTATGTCTTGTAATAAAATAAAGAAGCAAGCACAGACATCTAGTGGCTACACAATAACTCTGCAGACACAACAAAGGGGTCTTTAAAAATGGTGAAAAACTTAAAAGTTTAAAAAAAAAAGAAATTAAAAATTGAAACATTAAGTCTTTAGCTCTTTTGCAGCCAGCTCTATTATGAAGCATATGCTGTATCACTACTTATTCACACATCTAACCTCTGCTTCTCTGTCTCACTCTTGCTCTCTCTCTCTCTCTCTCTCTCTTTTGTCCTCTCAAATGGGCCCTAATCTGGGCTCGTTGTATGCCCTGCAGTGTTGTGGTTCCACTGCAGGCTTACTTTTGATCTGCGAACCCCTTTAAATTACAGCTAAATGGCATTTGGCCTAACGCTGGATCAGGAGAACATTATTGATAAAAGAGTGTAGCCCCCCTCTGGAGTCCAGCAGCACTCTTATGAATCTTTAATGTGTCAATCTGCTGATAGGAGGAGAGAAAGAGAACAAGCGGCTGTTGACATGCCTCAGGACACACTCATTTATTTGGCTTTCATAAAATGTATTGAAGTGGATGCTTGTTAATTAGCCAAAAACATAAACATAAATATATTTTAGTGGGTGTGTTTGCGTGCAAAAAGTTCAAACATGTACACTACTGTAAGTTTGGGGTCTGTAAGATTATTTAATGTTTTTGAAAGAAGTCTATTATGCTCACCAAAGCTGCATATATTTTATAAAAATATATATTATATAAATAACTGTTTTCTATTTTAATGTATTTTAAAATGTAATTTATTCCTGTGATGAGAAAGCTTCATTTACAGCAGACATTACTCTGATTTTTAGAGACATTATTATGATCCTTCAGAAATCATTCTAATATACTGATTTGGTGTTAAAGAATCATTGCTTATTATTATCAGTGTTGTGCTGCTTAATATTTTTGTTGTCACAAATGGATTTATCTGTTTTATTTATAATCCTCAGGTCCAGACAGCCTATAAATGTGCTTGTGTTCTTCGTGACACGATTAACCCTTACCTGCTGAGGAGAATGAAGGCTGATGTGAAAGCAAACCTCTCTTTACCTGACAAAAACGAACAGGTGACCATGCAATACTTAAAAGACGTGAATCTATACTCAACTAGTTATCTTTGTATTCCTTGCATGACAGCATCACTTGCATTTTAGGCACAGTTTGGCCAGTTAGTTCATATTGTTTTATCTGAAAAAGTAGTTCCAAAGAAAGTCAAAGCATCAAGCTTGAAACATTGAAACTTCCTAGTGTTGAATAATCAAATATATGTTGACTACAAGCCAAACATCAACTCAATTACAGGCCATAATGTTTTATTGTCCAAACAGGTCCTGTTCTGCAGATTAACGGAAGATCAGCGGCAGGTTTACCAGACTTTTTTGGACTCCAAAGAGGTTTATCAAATTCTGAATGGAGACATGCATGTAAGGGATACATGTGTAAAACACCAGTGTGATTGCTCAAAATTGATGATCTTCTATTCCCCACTATGTAAAAAGCCTTATTCATTATTCAGTCCACTTGAGAGTGGTGACATCCCCTATCATTATATGTTCACATACAGTTGTGTTCAAATAAATAGCAGTGTATTAATAAAAGTGAATAAAGTGCAAATATCTTTCAATAGCTTTTATTTCCATATTTCAAATGTACTGAAAACATTACACGTTCAATTCCAAATTAAAGCTTATCAAGTCTGCGTTATTCTTTTACAGGAAGCAAAGAAAAGGATTATTAATCTGTTCAAAAAATAATAATAATAGTGTTGACTTCACTTTAAATTACTAAACTAATATTTAGTTACATAACCATTGTTTTTGATAACTTCTGTGTATCTGCGTTGCATCGAGTCAATCAACTTCTGGCACCTAGAAACAGGTATTTCAGCCATTAACAAACTACATTCCACAGTTCCTGTGAGTTTTAATGTCACCAATGGGGTTGAAGTTATTTACTTCTGCGTGTTTCAGGTTTTTGTTGCCATTTTAAAGCATTTGAGAACATTTTAGCTGAGCATCCTATAATTTGCTGCTTTTTTTATACATTTTCCCCTCACCAATCAACTTTTTAATCAAATCAAATGTCATGACAGTTGGGTTTGTTGTTTTTCCATTACACTATTACATCTACAAGTACATTTTTTGCAATGCAGAAATATCACTACTATTAATAACAATCGTTCATCAGGTTACTGATGTTGTACTGCTATTTTTTAAACACAATTGTGCTTGTTTAAAAGAGTGTAAAGAAAAAAACATTTAGAGAGCTTCTTGAATTTATATAGTGGGATGTTTGAACACTCCAATCCATAGTGGGATTCAAAATCTAATTTAAACCTAAAAATAAAGTTTTAGTATTTTAAGGCATTTTATCATGTAAAATAAATAAGAATGATTGTATGATTTGCCATTATTTCTTGGTCAATAAAAATGATAATTCTGTCAAGTTATCCAGGACAACATGATCAACAGGTTTTAAAGGAACTTGTGTAGCTCGCACAGCTCTCATAAAAGCAAACATAGGTCAAACTACTAGTACAAACTTGCTAAAATTTAATTTAACTTTTTTTCACGCAAATTGTTATGCTAACACCAATGTGAAATGGAGAAAGTATGAAATATGTAAAACTGGACTTGTACTATTCTAATGTGTACAGATACGTTTGATTTACTGTAAATTACCTCATCACAATGATGCAGAATCTGTTTAATTGGCAAATTTGTCAGCCTTACACACCTGTGAAGATGCTTGCCTTGTTGCATAAAAAAAATAGTCATTGTGAACTATTGACTCTCTTTATGTGCAAAGTGTCACAGCAAGGAAAAGCTCCTTTATACAAACTATTCATCACAATGCTCTAAATGTGTTTTGAGTAGACAAAAGCTGTGGGTTGCAGAGCAGTTTACAAACCCCTCTTATGTGGTCACAAACTCCATTAAGCCACATATATAATGCAAAGACTGCTGCATTTACTTCAAGGAAGAGACTTTACTTTGCTCTGGTCAATTACCTTCATTAAATTAACCAAGTTTATTAATATTAAGATTTGTGTTTCCTATTTCTTACATGGAAAGAGAGAATTGTTTTTCTCCCTCCATTAAAAGTATTAACATATCCATCCGGTGTATTAATCTCAATCCCCCACCCTGTGGTTCTAGGTCTTCTCAGGCCTCATAGCTCTAAGGAAGATGTGCAACCACCCGGATCTGTTCACAGGCGGGCCACGGCTGCTCCGAGGCATCCCTGATGACCAGCTGACCGAGGAGGAGCACTTCGGTTACTGGAAACGCTCTGGGAAAATGATTGTGGTGGAGTCACTGCTGCGCCTGTGGTTCAAACAGGGACACCGAGTGTTGCTTTTCACCCAATCCAGACAGGTCAGTAAGAAAGGAACGGCGAAAAGAAGGATAGACAAAATGCACAACAGCAAAGATGTGATTCGGTGATTTCAGCCAAATTCACATAAATAGATCCATCAGGCCATCGCTGAAGTAAAGAAGTGCGAATAAACCCACAGTATTGATGGATAAGCTGCACTCTCACCATCTCCAGCAGAACCACTAAAGGACCAATAAAGTTATTATGTCATTTTGCCCTCTAATAGAATTCATTAGGAGATCTTATTGCATTGTAGGGTGTCTGTCAGGACCCAGCTGTCTTTGTTCAATAGAAATGAGATTTGGCTTCAGAGAGAACCTAAAACCCACACAGTTGGTACTTCTGTACATGTAATATTAATCTCACTTAATCCTATTAGCACTAATCCTGTTCTTTATGCTCTGTCTGAAACCCTTTCTCCCACACACACACAGATGCTGGAGATCTTGGAGGTGTTCGTGAGGGAGAATGGCTTCTCCTATCTCAAAATGGATGGCACCACTACCATTGGGTCCAGACAGCCTCTCATTGCTCAGTTCAACCAGGTAAATATGAGATAGCAGGGCATGTTTTATGCTCTCTGTGATGGTAATGGTGCTTTTGAACCAACTTATTAATCAGTTGTTCCCCCCCCCCTTTTTACAGAACAAGGACATCTTCGTCTTCCTCCTGACAACAAGAGTTGGAGGTTTGGGAGTCAATCTGACTGGAGCAAATCGGGTTGTAATCTACGACCCAGACTGGAACCCTAGCACAGACACTCAGGTCTGCCAAAGCTGTATTTCACATCCAAAACGCATGTTCTTGCTGTACCTGATGCTTGTAGCATGCACTGCTGATCGGTAATGATCTGAACTATTGACCTCTTCCTGTAGGCTCGTGAGCGTGCCTGGAGGATCGGGCAGAAACAGCAGGTGACGGTTTACAGGCTGCTGACAGCTGGAACTATTGAGGAGAAGATTTACCACAGGTTAGTTTCCTGGGACTGGGCATTGAGATGGAGCTGGTAATGGTGAGGAGGACTATTACAATCCATAATGTCCTACTTCTGTCTGCAGGAGCTCAATAGACAGTAATTGAAATGCATTATTTTTTTAATTAGATATCAACACAAATTCGCTAATTGGTCGCTAAAGGCTGTCGTAGACTACTGGGTTATTTGTAGGGAGGCAATGGGAATTTCGAAACACCGCGAAGAGTGGGATTGTTGGCATATTAATTTTGCAATTTCAAACTAACCTGCATTTGTTAAACTGATAAACCATCCAGCAGGGTGAGATTTTGGCATGTCAGTGTTTAGGCTATAAAGGAAATAATTCAGGAAATGTGGGGCTAGAGTGTATCTTAATGGCGATTAAAAAAACAACTACAGTATTTCTTGTCTCTTTCTATAGACAAATCTTCAAACAGTTTCTCACCAACCGAGTGCTAAAAGATCCTAAGCAGAGACGTTTTTTCAAGTCTAACGACATTTATGAACTTTTCACGCTGAGCAATCCTGACGGCTCCCAGGGAACAGAAACCAGTGCAATATTTGCAGGTAATTCATGGATATGTTAACCATTTGAGCATATTTTCATTGTAAGAAATGCTCTGTTCATTTGGCTGATGTGACAAAGAGGAGATGTGTTAAAATCAGGCAATGTACAAAAAACATTTTTGGTACACTGTCAGAAAAACAAATGCTAAAATTTTACATTTTAGTGGTACAACAGCTTGTTACTGGGGCAGTACCCTTAAAGGGACAACTTTGTACCTTATCTACTCCTAAAAGGGTGTATATTATTAACTTAGAGTAATAATATGAACCCTTAAAGTACTACAATGCAGCTTTCAGGGGTAAATAAGATACAAAGATGTCCATTTGTAGATACAGTACAGAACTCTTCTGAATTGTGTTGTATTTTTTTCATAGGCACAGGATCAGATGTGCAGGTTCCAAAAAGACACAAGATCTCTCGTCCATCTCAGGGGACCTTGAGACCATCACTGTCTCATTCATCTGCATTTTGCGTTGAAGAGCAAGATTCCTCATCTCTATCAGGAAACAGAAACGCTACCTCAGTCAACGGTCTCTCAAACAACAGTGCTTCTGGGCCACCGAACAATAACCTTGAACCTCATTACATTGCTGACCGTTTGACAAACAGCACTAGTAAAGATCTTTCTTCTACGAACAGCCCTCAAAAGCACAGAGAGAAGAAAAAGCACTGTGAAATGCCAGAAAAGGACACGTTACCCTCAGACGGACCCAAGCGTAAGCATAAAAAACGCAAGCACTCTGAGGATGTCAGGTTTGAGGGCTGCCGTATTTCTCACCTGGTGAAGAAAAAGAGATACAAAAAGGAGGAAGAGGAGGAGGAGAGAAAAAATGAGAAAAAGAGTGACGATTATGTTCTAGCCAAACTCTTTAAAAAATCAGGGATACACAGTGTCATGAAGCATGACAGCATCATGGAGTCATCGAACCCTGACTATGTACTTGTGGAAGCTGAGGCCAATAGGGTGGCGAAGGATGCGCTGAGAGCTCTGAAGGTCTCCAGGCAAAACTGCAGGCTGCCTTTCTCAAGAGGGTCTACGACAGCAACCCCACCTCCAGTCAAGTACGTCTCCTTTAAAGGGTTATTTTACCCAAAAATGAAAATTGTCATTAATTACTCACCCTCATGTCGTTCCAAACCCGTAAGACTTTCATTCATCTTCGGAACACAAATTAATATATGCCACTACGCATATATGTTGTGTTGATGTGAGAGCAGACGTTGCGTTAGGGTTGATCATGCGTTGAAGATTATATTTTGTAAATAAAGTACTTATGTTGGGTTTTTTTGCGCAAACAAAACTCTCATCACTTCATAAAATTGAGGTTAAACCACTGGAGTCACATGGATTACTTTTATGGTGCTTTTACTACCTTTCTGGGGCTTGAAGGTGGTAGTTGCGTAGACTGTCAATGGAGGGACAGAAAGCTCTCAGATTTCATTAAAAAGATCTTCATTTGTGTTCAGAAAATGAACAAATGTCTTACAGGTTTGGAACGACATGAGGGTGAGTAATCAATGACAGAATTTTCATTTTTGGGTAAACTTACCCTTTAATTTTAACTGAACAATATTATGTGTCTTGTAATATTATAAAATGTCAATGATAAAATAAGGCTGTTTTAACATACATTTTTCTCTTAGGAGAAGGTTTGGACAGAAGAAAAACTCACTTCTTTCTCAGTCATCTGGAACAACGGGAAAAGCAGCAGAGAAATGCAAGGTACGTCTATATGGGTACAATATCCTGTGAACCCGCGATAAAATAATAAATGATGTTAAGCAAGTTTTTTTTTAATATAGGATGCAGCTATTATAAAGAAGTCAGTGGTGAAGAAGCCAGGATCTGCTGCTCACTTCAGCGGCGATGGAGCACAGGAGGAATCCGCTTCTCTCTCCTCATCCTCTCTTCTCGCTAGAATGAGAGCCAGGAATCACCTCAATCAACCACAAAGACAAGAGGATGAGGAAGAGGAAGAGAGAGAGACTCAGTCTGCCGCCATGCATGTGACTCCTACTGAACACGATGAGCTTCTGGTCGACCTGAGGAACTTTGTGGCCTTCCAAGCTCAGGTGGATGGCCAGGCGAGCACCAAGGAGATCCTGGAGTACTTCACCCCAAGACTCACTTCCACACAAACACCAGTGTTCAGAGAACTGCTGAGAAATATTTGTGAGTTCCACAGACTTTCCGGGCAGGAAGGGATGTGGAAGCTTAAAGCTGACTTCAGGTAAACGGAGCGGAGCATATTAAAAGATTACGAAATGTGAAAATGCAATTAATTTCAATAAACTTTCCAGAACTTTCCAGGTTGGCCATAAAAAGTACAAAAAAAGAATTGTATTGGCCCTATTATTGTAAAACACTCCTATTGTATGAAAAGAATTGTCTCTTGCTGTTTTTTCTTTGTTTTTGTAAAATTCCTGGAAATTACTTGAACTTGGAAATTTCCTGAAAACTGTGTTGGTCAGGTAACTATGAGACCAGTATTTGTTTTGCTGTACTATATTATAATACTATTGCAATACCATTGCAATACTATTGTAATCTTTTTTAATAATGGAAAATGTACATTTATATAGTGCTTCCACCCTAAAGGTGCTTGGTGCCAAATTGTTTACATGACGTTTTAGTGAGTATAGGTGGCTTTGAAAGTTATAGCCAACATTATTTAATGTCTTGAGAGTATCTACCTCTACTTCCCATTTAATGTTTGTTCATTGGGAACAAATGAGATTTAATGTAATTGCAATGTGTAAAGCCAGTGATGGAGTTTAGGGAATACTGTTATACGTTTGAACAATTAAATGTATTCATTAAAAGTTACCCAATAAACATCATCCTTTACATCAACTCCTTAGTACATTTTATTAATTTGATCTAGGAAATTTAATGCATCACTAGATGATGAGCCGGAAGATGCACCACCTCATGAGGGCTTATCTGAGCTCATTTTGAAAGGAACAATGATTTTCTGTTGTTGCACATTAATCACAATGCCATGGGCTCTCAGGGACAGGGTTTTATTTCTTGTAAGTTAATGTGTCAGAAATTAGAGTTCGTCTTATATTGTTTGTCAGCGCGATTTAGTACACAACCAATGAAAAACAAACCGACCTCTTCAATTGTAAAAATAAAATAAATAATAATAATAATTAAATTGTGCTTTTGTGTAAATACTTTTCTCTTCAAACTAGAGCGAATGAATCATTAAAAGAACTAACTGTGAAAATGCTTGTTTGAAACAATATAAAAGAAAACAACAGATTGAGTTTATGAATTTATTCAGTGCTCTGTTTCCGACCTCATTAAAACTTTATTCGTTTATGTAGCCTAGTCGTTAATGCATGGGCTCAGAATAATAGTATTTTACTTATTCGTTTGTAGTCTATTAACCAAAAGTTGTCTTTTTTTTTTAATGGTGGATATTTGTGCGCGAGCAGTCCTGTCGCTGACCATGGTGCTGAAAGTTTTTCTTTTTCTTTTATTTTCTTACGAGGCCTCGTGCGCACACAATTATTCTGTTAGTTAAAAATTAAAAACAGCAATTGTTCACTAGCACATGCACTCTAAAGACAGCGCTTTATGACACTCATTTCAGCTGGCACATATACTGCTGTAATACACTCACTCTCATCTCTCCCATTCAGCCTCTCAAGATCGTAGAAATCACTTGATCTATTGGTTTTCTCAATCTAAATATATCTCCGTTTCGTATAATAATAATACAAATGTCAGGAAGTTATACAGAGCTCGTCCCCCAGTTTCCGATGCATTTTGACGATAACACCAACTTTATTTTCAGCAGTGCATAAATTAATTACACGCATTTAATAACTAAAATATCATTATATTCCCCTCTTAATATCATAAACGTTCTACGCCAGGGAAGCACTTAATAGTGCAGGGGGCCATAACAGGCTATTATCCTTGTGTAATGCTATTAGAGAACCAATTATGCACCATTACACTTGCTTTTTTGCCGTTTATGTGATTTCATCCAATACCGTCCTGCACTTCAAAATTTCAGCTGCTACTCGGAGCCTCATTTCCAGCAGCAGAGGAGCGGCGGTGTCTGCGCGCGGCGTCCCGCGTGCGTTTTAAAAGTAATTGAAAGGGTCCCGCTGCATATCATTTACGCGAGAGTGGGAAATAAATCCTTGGACCCCTTGCTGTGAACAAAATCAAAATTTGGACCTGCGAGCGCGCAGCCAGTGGATTCTCGTATAAAGTGGACCCCTAACCCATATAATGAGCAATTACTGGTCTGACAGCCAATTTTAAATTCAAAAACAGTCATCTAGATTTTTAATATAAAAAGCAACTGTGTAAAAAAAAAAAAAAAAAAAGTGCATCGTGCTTTGTGCCCGTGTGTTCGTGATTTGGGAATATGCATGCATGCATCGAGCTAAAGTTACACTTTCGTAGTATAGTCTAATGCCTTGGAGGTTTTTGACGTTTACCACCACGTGCGCAATCCGGTTGGGCGCGGAGAACCTATCCAAATGTCCTGAAAACGAAAATCTGATTAATTGCAATTACGCGTGAGATTATAAAGGCGAGTGTTGTCATGCTCTAAACAGTCACTAAGACATCTGGTCACTCCCTCCTTGTGTGCGCGAGAGCGGATAAACTGGAGCGCTCAGTGATTGACTGTGGGAGTGCGATTGCTCTGCTGAGGTTGAGCAGGAGACACGAGAATCGCGATTGCATCAAGACCATCTATTGGTACAGATGCTTTTTTTTTTTACTTTATGCACTTCAAATCGGTTGCAGAGAAGTATTAGTGTTGTTTAAAGTTATTTTTTAAGACGCGGTAATAGTTGGAGAACAGGCTATACTATTGACGTTTGGCCATTTTTTTTCCATGCAGAGAGAAATATTCTCTCCACTCGCAAAACACCGGAAAACATGTTTTACTTTCACTGTCCTCCACAGTTAGAAGGAGAGTGCTGCAGGACCAATACATGTAAGTAGGCTATACTTAATTTCTTAAGTTTTATGTAAAATTTTAACTTTGTAATCTTAAATATAAAGGCCTGTATTAAAAACATAAATATTGAGACGCTTCCTTTTTCGTCGTCTATAATTTAAATCTTATGCATTATATTACGCGATCAAAGATGGCTAATAATCTCCCCATGTTTGTGTTTTGTTTTATGGCTTTATTGTGTTTAATGTTGTGACCGAGAGCTTGACAGCCGCCCAGCTGAGACTTTTTGTTGCAGTCTGTCTGAGAACAGATGTTAGATGTCATGCTTTTCAACTGGCATTTTGCTGGTCATGGTTTCTCATTGTGTAAAGTGATCATTCAGGTCTCAAGCAGATTACAAGGAATTAACGGTTCCTTGTGAATTAGGCAACTGAGGGAAATCATTTTATTTAGGGCTATAAGAAAATGCATTTATATATACCAGAAATATAATATTTTAATAGTGTCGCGTTACTCTTTTACACAGTGAACACAAATGGGTTTGGGAATCACGCCTCTGGAGACTTCGATGACGGTTTTCTGCGCAGAAAACAACGCAGAAACAGGACAACCTTCACTTTACAACAGGTTAGTGAGGAGCAAAATGCATACCACTGTCCTGATACTTATTTGCATTATAATATTGCTTTATAAAGTCCTGTTTTTTACTAGGCATTCCGCGTGTAAAGTAAATGCACGTAAACATAGGGCTACATAAATATGACAAATACATAATCTTTTGGAAGTAAACTTATTTTAATACTAAAGCAAACAAGTAGAGCCTTTGCTTATTTATGCTTAGCCTATCAAGGTTGCATGACAATGGAAAAATGTAAGACGAGAAAAAGGCCGAAGAAGAGCATAGCCTTGGCCTGCTCTAATGTAAAAAAATGTTTTCATTAGAACAACATCTTTGTTTTTATCCATTTAAATTGTCGCAATGATTCCTGTCATTTTATTCAGTAAATACAAAGTTTTAACCACTTTGTCATCACTTTAATTTTACTTAAAATTTTAAGACACCAGTTTAACAATTTTGGTGAGTTTTATCCGTGTTTTACCCATGAGCGAACGCAAAGAAAAGCAGATATTTCTTTCTGAATTATAAAGCATGCATTCAAGCAATAAGGCCAAATAAAAATGTTTCACACACAGTTGGAGGCTTTGGAGGCGGTTTTTGCACAGACCCACTATCCGGACGTGTTTACGAGAGAAGAGCTGGCGATGAAAATCAACTTAACAGAGGCTCGTGTTCAGGTGAGACACTTTCCACAACTGACCTGATCCAGAGATATACGAGAAATACATCACGTAAAGGGCTCAGAGCACCTTTGGCCAAAGAAAGTAAATGAAGCCACTCTGTCATTTCCGTGATGCGCTTTAATAACATCAACATAATGTGGAATATTAGATTAGGTTGATTAATCGGTCATTCATAATTAACTAGTGGTAATGTTCTACACTAATTTGCCCTCGTCTCTAAGGTATAAAAATTGCTTAGATGCACTGCCATTTCCGCGTTTCAGCAAATGGAGAGAGGTTGCAGTGCTTTTTGAGCAAGACAAACGTCCCGAGAACGATGATTCTAGGTTATAAACCGCTCGCGCACCTGAAACCTTCGATTTCATATTCTGAGGCCTTGCAAAACATCCGCGGTAATATCAAGTTGGCCACGTGTAATTACATTCAACGTGTCTGTATGTAATTTCCTGCATTCCAGATTTGCTTTTGGGTTTCCTTCTGAGCTCAGATCTAATTGTAGGAAATATAATAGTTTCCCTTTTGTTCCCCAGGGTCATCTTACTATCGCTTAAAACCAATGACTGCGACGCGATAATGGAATTCGCTGCTGTAAATTAGGGATTGTAAACAAATTATTTCTCTCTAATCGGATTACCCGATTCCTATTATTAAATCTGAACATGAATCGGTCGCAGCATGCAGGGATATTAAACTTACATTATTATTAGGAAATAAATTTTCTGTTTTGTTGTAGTAGCTATAGTGGGCGCCCACCGTTTTTAAAGTGTCAATTGGCTTGTGCTGCATTAAGAACAAACTGCAAATTGAGATTAATGGTGCAATTATAGAGCATTCAGTGCTGGGGGATCATGACTTCTAGCTGGAAGGTGCAAGGGTGAGATAATGTTGCCACAATTACATTGTGCATATTGTTGTCCTGCCAGTAAACTGTTGTGTCATATTATGTGGAGAGAGCCGGCTATATGTGTGTGGTGTTTTGTTTGTTCACATCATTGTACCTTTGCACAATGCTGGCCAGGCGGTGGAGATATGGCTGCATTATGCAACCTTTCCCATTCAAATATGATTAATGCGTTAGAGAGCACAGACTTAATCGAATCTGATGTTGTCAAACAATCACTAAATAGAGAAATAAACGACTTCATCATGGTTCTCTCTCAGAAGCAGGGAGACTGTCAGTAGGAAGTCATTAAAAAATGATAATGAAAAATTGCTCAATTAAATGTTGTTATAGGCAATGACCTTCATTCAATTAACATACAAGAACTTCACTGCATATGCTCAGCAGTTGTGTTCGTGAAGTTTGACACAAGTCACTGGCTTGTTAGATCCTGCGGCACATTTCAGAAATGTGCATTGTGTGAAAATAATCATTTTTAAAATGTATGCAGCTAACAATGTGTTTGTGTCTCAAGAGAGGCGATTAAAGGGATAGCTTACCAAAAAAGGAACATTTTGTCATTATTTATTCACCCTCATGTTACACTTTTTTTCTTTTTTTTGAACACAAAAGGATATCTAACATCTTTTCCGCAGAAGAAATATGTAGGTTTGAAATTACATGAAAGTGAGTAAAAATGACAACAGAGTTAGCATTTTTAATCAAACTAAAAGAGAGGAAAATTTTATTCATTGGGGGTTTTTTTTCTCTCTTTCTCTTTCTCTTTAGGTGTGGTTTCAAAACCGGAGGGCAAAGTGGAGAAAAACGGAGAGAGGAACTTCGGACCAGGAGGGAGGTAAAGAGCAAATGAGTGAAGGTGCACCTCCTGCAAGAAACCTCAACCAGTCTCCTGTTGACCATAGCAGAAATAAGAAAGAACCAATGGAACTACAGCAGAAGTGTGTAGATCATCTAATCAAATGCGACGTTTACAAACGATATTTGTTTGCTTTTCAAAAGAGATGTAATGCCAAATTCTTGCCTTTATGCACAGTATTAACAGAGTGGTGGGTTCAGGTGGACCTTTTTTCCCATCTTGTCTGCCAGGGACTCTGCTGAACACAGCCACTTATGCACAAGCCCTGTCACAAGTGGCAACTTTAAAAGGTAAGATCCAGGATCTACTAGACGTCATCGTGAAAACATGCACAAATGTATAAGATAGTTTTTATTTGTGTTACTTTTTTTTTCTGCAGCTGATATGGGTGAAAATGCAACAGTCTGTGTTGTTGACTAGATAGATAGAAAGATAGATAGAGATTTAGTCAGAACTGTAATCTACCATTAAATTGTTATTTATATATATATATATATATATGCAGTGTGAAATAAAACATATTTATAATGATAAAGGACATTGACTGCCCCATTATGACACACTATTCCGGTCTACCTCATTAGGAAGTCCATTGTGTTCCTGCTGTGTGCCTGACCCAATGGGCCTCTCCTTCCTGCCACCATATGGGTGCCAGAGTAATCGGACAGCCAGTGTCGCAGCCCTGCGGATGAAGGCCAGGGAACATTCAGAGGCCGTTCTTCAGTCAGCTAACCTGCTGGGAGCCGGGTCTACAACAGGTCCAGGGGTCGGTCTGGGACAAAGCACTGTTTCTGCTGGAGGAAGCGATTCCAGTCCTGCCTCCGGCACCTCTAAGATCACATCGTTACGAAGAACTCCAGACAAGCATCTGCACTGCCAAAAGGAGGGTCCGGATAAGAAATGAGGAAATCTTGGTTGCTGTTTTTTTTTTTCCTAATTGGAGGACACACTTTGGATGAAGGATTTATAATCAAACATTGAATGCCTGCTGCCTCTTTTTTGAGAGCACTGACATACCCTGGACAGGACGGTGTTAAGTGCAATCCCTTATTGTGCATTTTGTGTGTTTGTATGTGTCAAACTAATAATTCAATTGTAATTTTTCCTCTTCTCGTTCACTTTTACTCATGATTCTTGACGTTGTTTTGCCCTGTTCGGGTCTATGCGGGCGTCTGGCGCTGCAATTCGGTTTCAGTGGCGGAATGACTTTTGAACATGCTCTGTGGCAAACTGAAAACTCCCTGGTTGCTAATGTGAACATTTAATTTTTCACAATCCACTTTGATGTTTGACTAGTGTACTGTGAAGTCAGGTGATGATAGACAGTCTGCATTGTGTCAAGATATATGCCATGCTGAAATATAAATGTACTAATGTGAAATAATATATGTAAGATAATATCAAGGACAGAACTGTATATTAAGTGGTTTGTCATGTTTTATGATATGATCCGGGTAACTCTTACTCATGCTGATGCGATGACAACTGACACCTCTCTTGTAATCACATCTGTACGTCCGTGATAGACTGCAAGAGTCCACACACTGGTCCTGTTTTGACATGTTCTGTAAAACAATTAAACATGTAGGCAATCATGTACATCTCCTGTTGCCTATTGCTCACACCATCTGGCTATGATCAATTATTAATTAGTTCTCAAGCGGTAGGGCTGCAAAAATGGAAGCAGCGGTTGGTCTTATTATTTATTTACTTTAAAGTATATTGTGACTTTCTCATATCACATAGCTATTTTACATGCTTCCCATGATGACAAAGATGTGATAGGTGCTAATTATGACATTATGCATTGGATATACAACAAGGCTCAGTTGTCACTAGGTTTTTAAGAGGCTTAGTCATGCCGCTTGAATTCTTTTTGTTATTTTCTTTTATAGCAAAAAAACAAAACCACAATATTTTAGAACAGTGCAATTATATGATAGTGAATGAGGAATAGTCATTTAGGAGCATATGAACCATCAAATTGGTATTAAAAGGAAATGCGAGTACCTGTTTTCAAAGAAACATAGCAGAAATATTGAAAAAAGGTACTTAGATTAAGAACACTTAACAGTGCTACCTTTGAAAAGGGGCTGGACTGATTAAATTCTTGTCCTTGAGGATTTTCAGGAAATTACTTTGATAGTCAATAACACAATTGAGTAAACTGCAAGCACATTAGCATTAATAATTGATGTTGAATTATGTATTATCACAAAGTAGTGATTTAATTATTCATGATGTGACACCCTGATGACAAAGCAGAGCCAGATAATGTCAAAAGTCCTGCCTGATGAAACAGTGCAGAATGGCATTTGTGTTTTATGGTGACACAATAATATATGCTTTGCTCGAAATGTGTGACAATATGACAATAACTGAAAATGAGAATATTTTGATGTATACAAATAAGGTTAATTATGAACAGGCAATATTATTAATTAGCTAGTATGACAGCATTTTTCCATATAATAAGCAGAATTCCTATTAAACATGATATTAAGTGACACTCATATCATATCTCACAATAAACAGATGAAAGAATTTACTGAATCTACAACAAAATATACTGAAAATAATACATGTTCTCCATACTTAACTTAAGACCAAGGTTCAAATTGGTTGTGCCATTTTTAATGATTTTATAAATTTTGGATTAACTATAGGCTAACATCTAGAATACTATTACAGATAATTTGTTAAATAGCAAATATTAAATAAATATTACATCGAGTCTAAATTTAAAAATTAAATCAGAAGCCGCGCTAAAAATTGAGTTAGGCCTACGCAAAGTGACGAAAAAGCAGCTAAGATCACGTGACACCAGAAAAGTCTTACGTTATGACCATTTCTAGAAATCAACACAGTGCTTGCGGAGCACACATATTTGACTGATTTTTAAATTTATATATTTATCTCAGCTCAAACGAAAAGATTACCTGGTCCAGCTCACAAAACATAGGCCTATAATATGCAAGAGGTCTCAAAAGGTAAAGACAAAGTGCTGCTGAATTCTGTCTTCACAGCGCCCTCTAGATCGATCACTGTCGAAATTTCTCCCATCATTCTGCATGACGTGAAGGCTGATGGCTGACTGACGGACATTTTCACCAATCTGCTTATAAGATAAGTATTAATGTCTACATTTAGACTTAATATTTTACGTAGAGATTTAAATATAAATATTTACCTAAAATATTAAGTCTAATGCATTTAAGATTATAATGTATTTAAGTTTATAATTAGTCATGTGCTAATATGCCTGCATACATAATCTAAATGTTTTAAAATGCTCAAAAAGCCGTTCAATCTTTTGACATAAATATACAGAAATGTACTTGATGAGTAGCATACAGTTTTTCTTAGCTGTGTTAATATATTTTCTATTGTATTCTATGTTGAAGAGCTTAATTGGCCCTATTTTTAATAAACACTATTTGTTTACATGCCCGCCATGGACATAGCTCTTCAGAAGTAGGTGGTATTAGGGGCGGGGCATGCTCATTCTAGACAGCTTTTGATTGGACGTTCAGGATGAGTCATTCATATTTTGACTCTATTTTCCCAGAACAGAAAAACTGTGCATTTTAAATGACACAAATCTTTAACTCTTATGCTATTTTTTATTGGTCAATTGAGCAATTAATTATTCAAATATTACATTTGGGCATTTGTGGAAGAAGTTGAGGAGTGTGTTCATCTAATCCTGTGGATTGAAGTGCAAATTATGTTGTATTAAATATATTATTTGATGAAATATTATGTATTTTTTTATTAGTTAAGTAGACCATGGGGAATTTTGAAATTGGGTTTAATAATCTCCATCATGAACAACAAGCCTTGCAATGATTATATGAAAATGTGAACTCGTGAAAACCAGGCAAGATGTTGGTTATAGCGATCACAGTTTTCTTATATCTAAACCTAAAACATGTTTGCTACTCATACATGACCTGTAATCCTCTGTATGCTTCTCTCAGCCAACAGAAATCATATTGTAATTGCGCATTGCAACGGCTGATAAAGATGTCTCCACTTTGAGAAAACCCAACTCAGGGGAAAAATCAATTTAGACACTGTTGCTGTTGTTAATCTTTTTTTCTTTTCCAAAATGAATTCTCGCACAGCAAGCAAACAGAAAAACAAATAGCCTGTGATGGTTTTAAGTAATTTAGAGTTATTGTAGTAATATTTTTAGAAGATTGTTCGTAACATTCATTGCACGTGGATTATTGATTATTCAGTGCAGTAATTCATTCTATTATGAGAAGCATTGTTACATCAAATTAACTGGAGAGAGGCCAAGCAAGCCTTAAAAACCCTAAACTAAACTAAATAATGACACAAATCATTTGTTTCAAATTCTGTTTGAATGAAGTTAATGAGTTCTTTTGTTGCATTAATGATACATTGTCAGTGAAGTCATATCCAAACTCTGGTGCTCCAGTTGTTTGAGATATGGGCTTCCTGCATAGGTCAAGATACGGTCAACATCTGTGCAGTTATCACAGCTGCCCGCACTTATGTAAAAAAGAGATCAATAAGTCTGAGAAAGATAAGACAGAAATATTGTTAATGGATCTGATGACGCTCAAAGATTTTCTTACTTGATTCTGAATATTTATTATGCCCACTGGAAGTACTGTTTCACAGAACGTAAAAGAAAAATAATAATAAATAAATAATTATCAGCCATATTTCTTAAGAAGCATTAGACAAACAGATATGTTTAGAGATATTTTGTAATATATAATTGATTGATTTACTAGAGAACACAGTTTGTACTTACAAAGTGCAATGCACCCTATGTCCACTAGAGTGGTCTATTGTGCAGATACTGAAATCACTCAAACTCACAAATATATCAGTCTGTAGAGCCACAGGAATGAGGTAAAGAGAGCAATGAAGCTCATTCTCATCAAGTTTGTTACATCAGATAATACCTGCATTTTTTAATGCATTATATTTTTAATGGGTTCTGTGTGAGGACACAGCAGCCAGGCACAACATTTTGATTTCAAATCTTTCTTTAATGATGATGTAATGAGCTTATGAAAGACTGTAAAAGTAGTACATTGCAAGTTTATAAGGCAATTATTTCATAGTCATACTCATACATCATCAACCATGGCAAGGTAAAGACAGACCACTAATATGCAACCTGCCAAAGCACATCAAGGGACAAGTATTTAGTTTTAAACTGTCAAAACTTCATAGTGTACAATTTTCATGCATATTGTGGGTCGTTTGGAAAATCTGATTTAAAAAAAAAAACCTAGCTTTAATTTTATTTTGACAAAATGATCAGTGAAGGTTCTGGCTGGGTCTGAGGATGAGGCTGTAGTCGCTTCAGAAATGTACTTCCCTTAAATGTACTGTGTGCTCAGTCAGTGGGCATGGTCTTTGTTGTATTATAAACAAGTACACTGCAAAATAATGTTTAGCTTAACATAATTAATTGGAATGCTTCACAGTTCTTCCCTTGACTTTTTCTGACAATAAAGAGCCCCTGCCCTACCTCAGCTACAAAACACAGTTTAACAGCAATCCTTAAATACAAATCAAAAACAGTTTTAAGAACTTTTTTAACTTATTTAAAAGTCACAGTTAAATAGCTTAGATATACAGTCATGTAACTGTAGATTTGTGTACAAATTTAAAAAGTATTTACCTAATATCTAAACAACTTTACTCGTCACGTGCTCTCCATTGCAAAGTCCTCTAATTCACTCATAGTTATAATATCTGTGTGTCTTTCATTGGTGTTAATTCTGTTTTCTGCATTCTGCGGATAAACATTCTGTCTCCACAGTTCGCTACCTGTCTCAATCATATCCTGTTCGTCTGTTAACGCAGCCGGTGTTGACATTTCAGACGATGACCTCATGGGTGGTAATGAAGACGCGGCCATTGGCAGAAACCCACGATACAGCATGTAGGGAGCGTTTAACATCTCCACCGATGCTGGCTGCGTTAGAGCACCTTGAGACCTCTGACGGACGTTCAACTGTACGTATTTACCAGTTTCTGGGTCATAAAATGTCTTTTTCTTAACCGATAATGGTACGTCCAACATAAAGTACTGCCCTGAGTTTGGGTCTTGCAAAAGCTTTCTCTGTGTCATGGGGAAAGGTTGGGCAACTATACTGTGTGTTGGGTGGGTGTAATTTGGCTGGATGTCATACTGTGAAAGAGGAGGTGAGGCTTGTACCCCTGGATGTGTTGACAGTATGTCCGAAGGTGAAGAGGGCATTTCGGCGACATCTCTGATTGATTTGGACTCTAGCTGTTCTTGGTTTTCAGGCGGCATCTTGGGGGTCTCTGCCTTTTTCATACGCCTCGTTGCGATTCTTTGTGCTCGTCGAAGAGCTTTTTCGGATTTGGGGGGCACCGTTGGAGGTTTACCCAGTGGCCTCATATCACTACAGGCTGATTCTGGCCTTTCATAGCAGGCTGACTCTGGTCGTTCATAGCAGGCAGATGCAGGCCTTTGGTAGTTGTCTCTGTAGGTTTCATTCTTGGGCATGAAGGCCAAACGTATGTTAGCCAAATCTGTGAGGTTCGCTGTACAGTTGTCCATATCCTCTGACATTGTGCTGATGACAGAATGAGTTTCTTCTTCATCAAAAAGTTGGCTTCTTCTCTGATGGCTCTTTGATTGTTTTGTTGTGTATTCGGCTAAGGACAAGTTGTTGTGCAGTGTCTCTTTTACTTTATGGGGCCGATGGACTGCAATAGCTGGTTCATGTAAGACTGGAGGGTTAGCAGACTGATTGGGGAGAATTTCATCTTCTTTCTCTGAACCGCTCAAGTGTTCCTTTGGTGAGCCAACTCTGAAGTCATCACATGACCTGTGAAAGCATGGTTTGACGGTTTTGGTCACAGAAGACGTTCTCATGGTATTATCCTTCACTCTGAACATGATGGGTTTCCCCATCGCTGGAGAAGAAGAGTTGGATCGCGGTCCTGTCGCGTGAACTTTACCATAGTCTGTTGGACTCTGCAAAAACAGTCTATCTTCCTTTTTCTCTTCCTCTGATTTTTCATCTGAGTCTTTGTTTTGAGACATTTTGAAACTTGGAGGAGGTGGTTCACTTGTTTCCTTTGGCTTTAGCTCAGTATCAAGAGCATTTATTGTGTAATATTGTAGTTCTTCCATTTCTTCTCCAGGTGGTGATGTCATATTTATTTGGTTGTCTGCCAGTTTTACAGTGCTAGATGAAGGCAAGTTTGCAAGGGATTCTTGTCTTCCAGAATGAGAAATATTTGCCTTTTCAGTTGTTTTGTCATGAGTCAGTTGTCTTGATCTGCTTATTGTACCTTCGGCTTGCAATGGTACAGTATTTGTACCTTGGGGATTTTTGGGTTGATACAATTTATTTATTTCTCCTCTATTTGGATGCTCCATGAAAGCTGGTTTAGTGTTTGATTCCTTATGGTTTGTTAAAGCCATCAGTTGGGTGCCCATTGATGTGGCTCCACCTTGTGAACCTGAAGCTACCAGTGATATAGGTTTTGCTTGAGCTGTACTCATGCTGGGATTCAATTGATTGTAATTTTGTGAAAAGGTCTCTTTAACTGTTTGATTTTTCAATTGCGATTTCTCCCTTGAAATTATCTCTCTTTTAGACTTTCCCCTTGTATCTGGCACATTTACATGTGAATCTTTATGAATTCTTAAAACTGACTGATCATAGAACTCTAGTTTGGGGAATACATCATGCTCTTTTGTATCATCTTCAGCAGAGATAACTTTCAATCTAGCATAGTCTACGATAGCGGATATTTCTGGTCTAGTCCCCTTGTTGTTCCTTTGTGTAGCCTCTGATTTGGATAATATACCTTCTTTACTTGTGTTCTGTTGATTTAACTGAGAATTCTCTTGTTCATAACTTACGCTTCCTTTTGTTTCAGGGACAAAACTTCTCCCTGGCTGAGACTGGTTTGTATTAGTCCATTCAGCCTGTTTTGTCTCCGTAGCTTCAACATTTCTTTCTTTCTTCCCTCTGAGACTGTTTCTCTTTTCATTAACTTTCAAATCACCATTATTTTGTCCACTCAGACTTAATACAGGGTCTTCTTTCTTTCTTTTGTCACTGTTCAGTGTAGGTTGTTTATCATCATAGATATTTATCTCTTGTTTGCGAACTGGTCCTTGACTGGTCTTTTCTGATTCACTTGGACCATTTTTCTTAGGTGGTGTGATTTCTTTTCCAACATCATATGTATGTTTTTGTGTCGTTTCACTGGTACCGTTCAATTTATCCACGGTTTTGGGTTCATTTTGGGCTGTAATGGTCTTCAATGGTAACGTCTTTTGCTCTGTAAAGTCTTTTTCACCCACACGGTCAGTCACGACTGCTCCTTTCTTTCCTTTCAAATGTTCCCTCTTTATCACTTCATGTTGGTTTTTGTGGCCTGCCATGAATTCTTTGTTTGATGATACTTCCTCTGTAGACACTTTTATGTCCTCTAAGTTATTTTTTGGGACTTCAAAAGAGGCCTGGTCTTGTTTTACAACATTACACACATCCTCACCAATACTGCTAACTTTATCCTTATAATTATTAACATCTGTGGCAGCGCCGTCTTTTAAAACCATCTTCATCCTGTTTGTAATTTCATTACCTGTTTTAAATTCAACTTGTAACTTTTCTTGTGCCCTCTTCTCCCCGAAATCCCCCTTTCCATTCTTTTGCAGAGTTTGGGCATCTTTGTTTGAGACAGACTCTTGTTTCATAGCTATTATAGAATCCTCTTGTTTTGACTCATGTGTAGTTTTCTGAACTTTTAAGTTAAATGTTTCTCTTCCATTTATTGTATTGTTTTGCGGCATAAATGTATCAGTATGATTAAACATTTTGTCTTCACCTTCCACCATTTGAGGCTTCTTTTTAGGTACTGTCCATCCAGGAAATGTACATTCTGTGACTGTATCCTTTGCCATGGATGCATTAGAAATTGGTGCCTTTACAACTTCAGTATTTGTTGCTCTTCTTGATTCACTCGTTATTGCAGGTTGTTTAGCAGTCAGGGATGCATTCTCAGGTTTCTTTGGGGACTTTCTAGAATTAGATGCATCATCAATAATGTTTCCTATCATCCTCAGACTTTGCGTTTTCTCAGTGTTTCTCATTTGCTCTTCAACTTTCTTTTCCTTTGACTGAATATCATTTCTCCTACTTTGCTTTGATGGGTCAATATTATGAGTATCTTGATCTTGTTGTTCAACATTTTCTAAATCTTTTGCCATAAGGGTGGCATCTCTTGTAGAATGAACAAGTTTTGGTATATCGTTTCCTTTAATCTGTTGTTTTTCAGCCATGTTATTGGAACAAGTTATTGAAGGGATATCATATTGTGCTTGCTTGATTTTGCTCTCATTCTCTTTTAAAGGATGACTTGTAATGGATTCCTGCTGAATGGGTGCTTGTCTTGTGTCATCTGGATGTGTTTGTGTGTTATCCAGGCTTTTCTCTTTGGATACCAGAGTTTTGTTGATTCCATGTTTTATTGTTTTTTGTGAATGGTGAGTTTCAATTTCCTCCTTTTCTTTTTTTTCTCTCTCATCCTGCATATGTTTTAATGTGAGATGAACATGATCTCTGACTGGAAGCCCATATTTAACTAAGAGATCCTCATATGATGTACTGGTTCTTCCTATGACACTTGACTTATCCACGGGAGCAGGCGGTTCACATTTTCCAATCTTGTCTTCTTTTTCTCCAATGTTTGAAGACACTTCAGTCTGTCTGTGAACGTCATCATGCTCATTTTCTGCTTTGTCATTTTTAATATGAAAGCTTTCATCCTTCACACATCTCTCAGTTTCATCAGAACTCACTTCATCTTGTTTTCCTGTATTTTCTTTATCATCAATATGACAGTTACTTGACACACAAATATTGTAGATCATAGGTTCATCGTCTAAAGATGCTTCTGTTTTTCTTGACACACAAATACTGTAAATCATGGGTTCCTCTGCAGGCTCCTCTTTGCTAGGTGTAAGAATGGTGATGTTTGATATATCTGCTGTGGATTTTTCATTCTGTGTTGAAATAGGCTGTCCATTGTCCTTTTCCACACCCTCATCTACTAATACTTTATGCTGGAAGAAAACATTTGCTTCTTGTTTGTCTTCTGCTGCTTTTTTGGGTTCGGAATTGCCCGGATTCACTTCTTGAGACTCTTTTGTGGACTTGTTATTGTTTTTCTCAAGTGATATATCTAATGGTCTAGGAAATCCTTGTTCTTTTTGTTTTGGGCTTGCACTTTCTGTTTTTTTCTCTCTGGGTTGACTGTTATTTACTGCCTCTGAATTGTTTTTTATTCTTGACATACTCTGATGGCTCCTGGGGAGTTCATTCTTGTCAAATGAGAGCAGAGTCTTTGTATTTTCATCATCTTGATGGAGTTCTTTTTGCTGACAGCTTTCTTTTGCTTTAGCTGATGCTATTTGTGTTAGTGATTGTTTATTTGTTCCTGGTTTTGACTGACTCTCCACCATTTGGTTTGCAGAGGTAGTTTCTACAGCTTTTACTTGTGAACTATTATTTTGTTGCTTAGCCAAGTCATTTTCCTTTGTTGTAATGTTTTTGATTATTAATGCTTGTCCGTCTTCATTATTAAAAGGTTTTAGTGTTTTTGGCTCCTGGGTTCTTTGTGAGGCTGGATTATTTGCTGGTACAGAGTTGATTCTGACCATATTTTCTGTTGATAATGCCTCTGAATCTGAACTGTGCCCAGAATTATGTTTGTAGGTTCTATTTAAAAGCTTCTCTGCATCTGCACTCAGTGTATTTGTTTGAAGGTTTGAGGTGAGCTCTGATTTGGCAGGTTCCATTAGTCGTTTAGAAGGTGGAATTCCATTTTTAAACTTCATGTCACTTGATGAGGATGTCAGTTGACTAGCTGTAATCCCAGAGCTATTTTTGATTGGTTCATTTTTAGACTGCTCCACAGTAATCTTACTTTTATGATGTACATTAGGTTCCTCTGTGTTTCTGTCCAATCCCAAGAGAGAATTTTTATTCAAACTGCTGTTCGATTTTGTAGTCTCCGTGCTTGTAACTTGTAAGTCTTTTTTGGTTTGATCAGCAGGTTTAGTCATAGCTTTTTCAGAACAAGTATACTGACCTCCATACAGATTTTCTTTCTGATCATGCTGAATTGTTTGTTTTTCATTAAGGATTGCAGGTGGATTATGGGGAGTGGAGTTTTCTGTCTTGACTGCTGCTGTCAAATGACCGGACATCAACTCACTTGGTGACATTTCATGTCTCTGCTTTGCAGATTCCTTGTTGGTGTTAACATCCTTTGGTGAGATTCGGGATGGCTGGTAGTTTTTCTGGACATCATTTTTTATATCTGCCACTCTGTCCGGAGTAAACGTTTCTTTCTTCATCTCTTTATCGTCTGCTGGATGTTTGTCATTATGCCTTTCTATAGCCAAAGGTTTATATTTTATGTTCTCGTCCTTCTTCTCCGAGACTGCTTTCTGATTTTCTTCAAAATGAAGAAGTTGTTTTTCCATTGATGATGGAGATCCATTCTTGGGATGATCATTGTGTGTTTTAATTTGTTCTTTGTTCTGGGTTACACTGGAATAATTGATATCTGGTAAGTCTTTTTTGGTTTGGTTAGCAGGTTTAGTCATAGCTTTTTCAGAACAAGTATACTGACGTCCATACAGATTTTCTTTCTGATCATGCTGAATTGTTTGTTTTTCATTAAGGATTGCAGGTGGATTATGGGGACTGGAGTTTTCTGTCTTGACTGCTGCTGTCAAATGACCGGACATCAACTCACTTGGTGACATTTCATGTCTCTGCTTTGCAGATTCCTTGTTGGTGTTTACATCCTTTGGTGAGATTCGGGATGGCTGGTAGTTTTTCTGGACATCATTTTTTATATCTGCCACTCTGTCCGGAGTAAACGTTTCTTTCTTCATCTCTTTATCTGCTGGATGTTTGTCATTCTGCCTTTCTATAGCCAAAGCTTTATATTTTACGTTTTCGCCCTTCTTCTCCGAGACTGCTTTCTGATTTTCTTTAAAATGAAGAAGTTGTTTTTCCATTGATGGTGGAGATCCATTATTGGGATGATCATTGTGTGTTTTCATTTGTTCTTTGTTCTGGGTAACACTGGAATAATTGATATCTGGTAAGTCTTTTTTGATTTGATCAACAGGTTTAGTCATAGCTTTTTCAGAACAAGTATACTGACGGTCATACAGATTTTCTTTCTGATCATGCTGAATTGTTTGTTTTTCATTAAGGATTGCAGGTGGATTATGGGGACTGGAGTTTTCTGTCTTGACTGCTGCTGTCAAATGACTGGACATCAACTCACTTGGTGACATTTCATGTCTCTGCTTTGCAGATTCCTTGTTGGTGTTAACATCCTTTGGTGAGATTCGGGATGGCTGGTAGTTTTTCTGGACATCATTTTTTATATCTGCCACTCTGTCCGGAGTAAACGTTTCTTTCTTCATCTCTTTATCATCTGCTGGATGTTTGTCATTATGCCTTTCTATAGCCAAAGGTTTATATTTTATGTTCTCGTCCTTCTTTTCCAATACTGCTTTCTGATTATCTTCAAAATGAAGAGGTTGTTTTTCCATTGATGGTGGAGATCCATTCTTGGGATGATCATTGTGTGTTTTAATTTGTTCTTTGTTCTGGGTTACACTGGAATAATTGATATCTGGTAAGTCTTTTTTGGTTTGATTAGCAGGTTTAGTCATAGCTTTTTCAGAACAAGTATACTGACGTCCATACAGATTTTCTTTCTGATCATGCTGAATTGTTTGTTTTTCATTAAGGATTGCAGGTGGATTATGGGGACTGGAGTTTTCTGTCTTGACTGCTGCTGTTAAATGACCGGACATCAACTCACTTGGTGACATTTCATGTCTCTGCTTTGCAGATTCCTTGTTGGTGTTTACATCCTTTGGTGAGATTTGGGATGGCTGGTAGTTTTTCTGGACATCATTTTTTATATCTGCCACTCTGTCCGGAGTAAATGTTTCTTTCTTCATCTCTTTATCATCTGCTGGATGTTTGTCATTCTGCCTTTCTATAGCCAAAGCTTTATATTTTACGTTTTCGCCCTTCTTCTCCAAGACTGCTTTCTGATTTTCTTCAAAATGAAGAAGTTGTTTTTCCATTGATGGTGGAGATCCATTATTGGGATGATCATTGTGTGTTTTAATTTGTTCTTTGTTCTGGGTAACACTGGAATAAGTGATATCTGGTAAGTCTTTTTTGATTTGATCAACAGGTTTAGTCATAGCTTTTTCAGAACAAGTATACTGACGTCCATACAGATTTTCTTTCTGATCATGCTGAATTGTTTGTTTTTCATTAAGGATTGCAGGTGGATTATGGGGACTGGAGTTTTCTGTCTTGACTGCTGCTGTCAAATGACTGGACATCAACTCACTTGGTGACATTTCAAGTCTCTGCTTTGCAGATTCCTTGTTGGTGTTAACATCCTTTGGTGAGATTCGGGATGGCTGGTAGTTTTTCTGGACATCATTTTTTATATCTGCCACTCTGTCCGGAGTAAACATTTCTTTCTTCATCTCTTTATCGTCTGCTGGATGTTTGTCATTCTGCCTTTCTATAGCCAAAGGTTTATATTTTACGTTCTCGCCCTTCTTTTCCAATACTGCTTTCTGATTATCTTCAAAATGAAGAGGTTGTTTTTCCATTGATGGTGGAGATCCATTCTTGTGATGATCGTTGTGTGTTTTAATTTGTTCTTTGTTCTGGGTAACACTGGAATAAGTGATATCTTGAAACAAGTGATTCAGCTTGTCTGCTGTGATCTCCTTTTTAACAGAGTGACCTTCTTGACCATCGCCATTGATATTCATGCTTGATTTTGTTGCATTTCTTGCAAGAATGCCTTGTTTGGCAAGTCCCTTTTCTTTAATCGCAGATATTTCCTTTTGAGCATGTGCTTTCAATTTTGACGTCAGTATTTCTTGTTTGCTTTGGCCTCTTTCCTTGTAAGAAAACACTCTTGTTGTAACCTTGTCAGGATCTTTAATCATTATTCTGTCAGTGTTAATATTTGTTTCATTTGTATTGTGGAAATCCTTTCTTATATAGGCAGGTGATGGACTCGTGACATCCTGCACTTTGTAGCCTTGTTGTTCTTGCTCTTTTACAGGCTCTGAAATGGTTAGTTTATCAGCTGTATCATATTTAATTTGATTTTGTGAGTGTTCTGATTTAGCCAAAACAAATGTATTATCCTTTAGTCTCCTTGCTTGCTCATTATCTCTAATGGCAAGAATATCATTGATGCTGAACCTGTCTTCTTGTTTAGTTGTATTATTTTGATCTGAGGTGTCAACTGGTACGACTGAATCTTTATCGTGCTGACCAGGATTTAGTGCACCGTTGTTGGTGGAAAACTCATTATGGTTTATGTGTTGGGTACTTGATGATGTATTGGACATTTTATAACTCTTTGCAACAGTTTGTTCCATCATCTCTGATTGTTTTAGTGTCCATTGTACACTTTCCTTAGTGTGCCTATCTTCACTTGTCGATGCCATGTGCCACTGTTTGTTAGGCTCATACTTGTATGGCTGATATGAGTACAATCCTTCATTCTTTTGACCTCTATGGTCTTGTAAAGGTGCATGAGCTCTCTGATCAAATGTATTTTGGGTTGCCATACTGTTAGAAGACGCCGTTTGCTCAAGATAATTGTTGACATTGAAGCTTTGTAAACCACAATAGACTTCCTTTAGAGGAGATGTTTTGTTCTGGAGACTGTTTCTTGGTATTCCATATGATTCAGTAGGCTTTGAAAATGTGTTTAATTGTTTGTCATGTACAGATTTATCACTGTAAGGCGTTTTCCTGGGTGATATCGTGTCTTCCTCCTTTGCAAGTCGACCAAGTTTTATGTCTTTATTGACTTTCTGCATGTACGTTTCCTTTTGGACAGAATAACTGTCATTGGCAGAGTATTGCTTGGCAGTTGCCTTCCTCTGTTTGTCCATCTCAATCAGCGCTGCTATTTCTCCTCCAAATGGCCGTGATTCCGATCTTCCGTTTGTTTCCTTGACAGAACCAAGATGGTCCCAAGGACATCTTTCTTTAATGGCCTCGTTTTGGCTATATTCAAGACATGTTTTTCTTCCAAAGTCCTTTCTTTGTTTTAGATCATTTTCACTCATGTTATCGCTCTGACCATATCTCAATGATGTCTGAGCAGGCAGAGAATGTGTCGGTGGGTAAGCCTTTGGAAGCATATTTGCTATTTCTGGCCTAGCAGGACTAAAAGTACCGTTGAGATCTTTTAATTGACCTTCTGAAGTCAGAGAGCTTTTACCTTGTGCTGAAAGATTGTGTGTTGAGAGCTCTGTGTTAGCCAGCAGATCTGTGCTGTGAGAGTAACCTTCTGAACTTCCACGGAACGATTTGTAATTAGCGACTCCGTCCTGAATTTGAGGTGAAGCTAATGTCAAATTATCATATGATCCAAAGCCATCTGTATAATCTTTAGGGGTGATGGGGGCTGCACTGGGCTCTCGGATTAGATTACATGAGGCCCGTGCATCCGTTCCAATCAAATTCTCCTGAGCCGTTTCTTGGGATACAAGAATATCCGAAAATCTGGATTCGCGGCCCTCCAGCTTTGACGTCTGCTTATTTCGATCTGTTATTTCTTGCCCTTTGAATCTAGTTGGACTGTATGTACTCTTGACTCTTTTTCGGTTGTCTTTGAGGTTGAACAGCAGACTTGAAGCTTTGGATTTGTAGCTATCACGCAGATGTTTGACATCAGTCTGAAGTTTAGGTTCAGTTTCACCCTGAGAGGAATAATCAGAAACAGAAGGAGTGTGTGCAAACTGCAGGATCTCAGACGTCTCTGTTTCTTGTCTTGTGTGAATAACCGGTGTGAGGAGCTGGGTGATGTTGAATGGCGTCACACTGCTAGGCACTCTGCTCTCGACCACTAACTCGTGCGTAACTTTGTTATTGCCAAACAAATTTGAATCTGGCCTGCATGTTCTCTCATTAGTAGGTGAGACCGTGGAGGGTCGGTTGCCTGGAAGTTTGTTCCTTACAAAGTTATTGTTTTTCTTCCAAGGTGGATAGTTGGAAGCCATCTCAGATTCACATCTCTTCTCAATCGCTGAGGCTTTCTGGAGGACCGTGGACCTGGAGCGCTGGCTGGGCACAACGTCCTGAATTTGTCTCTGATTGAAGAGTCGACTTTCGCACGGAGAGTTAGGAATTCTATTGTGGTCTTTCAGCTCTTTGTACATGGGAGAATCGTACCACCTTGGGAATTCACTAGCTGACATAAACCCTGACACATTCGTACTTTCAAAGGGGAACCTGTTGTACTCTTCCCACAGCTGGAAGGGACTGAATTCGCTATGGAAAAAACTGTTTGTGGAGTTCAATTCCTTGATCTTTCTTTTTGAAGAACTCATCAGGACTGTTGTGTCCATCTGGGCCACGGCTGCAGCCACGTCGGATGTGTAAAAATGGTTTCTGTAAGACTGAAAGGGGCCTGACTTAAAATTCTGATGATGTCCTGAGAACTCAGAGAGTTCTCTCTGGATGCTTAGCAGAGCTGATCTGTCCCATGATTCACTGCCAAAGTCTCTATACCTATCCCTTGCCAGAATAACGTCACACGTCCCACTTTCATGGTAACACTCCCCTGAACTAAAGGCTTTGATTAGAGATGACACTCTGGATGCGCTCCTGCTCTGCTGCCACGTCACCTCCTTGGAGCCATTGTTCATATAAGAAAAGCCTCCCTCCATAAAAGCCTGTTGCTGATGGGTTACATCCGTGTAAGAATGCTGGAATGTTGAGGCCATCTCGGACTGTCCTTCTGCCTCCCCTGAATCCTGAATCCTGTATGAAAATGTCTCCTGGGAGACTGTCTTTTGCTGGGTTTCCTTTGCAAAAGCATTATGTCGTTCGGTCGGAGACGAGGGGAATTCCGAGTCATTGTAAATGGCCTCCTCTCCAATGCACAGGCTCCTGAAGGCACGATCGGTGAGGTTGCTCACCTCCCTGTCCGTGTCATCCATAAAGCTGCCACTGCTGGATGTGTCACTGAAGCCATCTGAGTATTTGTGGTGGCCCTGCATGCTTCCCCGCTGGCCTGTGTGGCGCTTTTCCAGGGAGCTCATTTCACACTCTTACTCTCATGGACAGGTCACAGTTGTCCCTGTCAGTCTTGGAGATGGCTGACGCAGGGTGTCTTGCATTTAAGTAGTTCACCTTCTAAAAGGTGATCAAAATGCCTTCCTTTCCTGCAAGAGTAGCAGAGATGTCATAAACTAGCAGTTCACTGTAGTTCTCAACAAAGTTCTCGCAAATCACACTGCTATTGCTGAGTGATTCAGATGTCTAGTGCACAATTGACATTTTATAAAGTATGACATCCAAACCGTTGAGCTCCACCTTGCATACTGCACATTTATATCACGTGAAGTATATTTAGAGAAGGAAACTGCTTTCCATTCGTACACAGGATCACATATTAACCTTCTCTGACACTTGCTTACATGCACATGGCTTTCATATGGTAGTATTGGTAGAATTATAAAGCATTTGGTTCAAGCATTATATCCATGGTGGTTAAGGAGATTCGCCCTTCCATATGTATAGTGCTTTGAGTGCAGAGAGAAGTACTATATACATGTAACAAATTATTATTATTATTATTTTCTAGTATTAGATCATTTGTGACCTAATATCACAAAACCAGTCACAAGTCGCACGGGTATATTTGTAGCAATAGGCAACAATACATTGTATAGGTCAAAATTATCTATTTTTCTTTTATTCCAAAAATCATTAGGATATTAAGTAAAGATCATGTTCCATGAAGATATTTTGTAAATTTCCTACCGTAAATATATAAAACATTTATTTTTGTGAGTGAATGCAGCACAATCGTGAACATAAATGGACAACTTTATAGGCGATTTACTTTTTTTGCACCCTCAGATTCCAGATTTTCAAATAGTTGTATCTCGGCCAAATATTGTCCTATCCTAACAAACCATACATCAATGGAAATCTTATTTATTAGTATTTATTATTATTAACCCATGTGACTGGTTTTGTGGTCCAGGGTCACATTTGGCCTTTTGTATGTTAATTGTTAACATTTTGATTTTACATATTACAATAGAAGGCATAAATGTTTATTACAGTTGTGACAATTGAAAAATAAGATTAAATATGGATTCTTTAAATATTTAAGCTTCTTATGCAGAGCAAGATTCAGTACAACAAATGCAATGACAATTATTTCTAGATGCTTTGTTAATTCTGGGGAATAGCTATAAATACCCCCTACATTATTGTGGTTACAAATTTAAACACGCAAGTAAAAAATAAATTCCCCTGATGCTTTGAAACATGCAAGACATTTTAGTGTGAATAAATTTTGAATACCCTTTGCTTTGTGTTGATCTAGTATATTGATAAAGTATATGTTTATACTTTATTAATCACTTGCAGAGTTGTTTGTGTTGTCTGAATGATTAAAAACAGCGTAATGGTTCTCAGCCTAATCTTTAGATGAAAATAATATAATTTATTTATTATTGTTTTTAACAGAAGCAAAATAGGGTATTTGTTTGAAGCTGATTTGCATAGTTCACATAACTCTTTTATTCTTGTCCCTGCCTGCCCTGCCTTCACAGAGCGGTTGGAACGCTACTGAAGCTACTTTCATACAGCACTGTAACCATAGACACATCCCTTTAATAATCAGATTAGTGCTCATCTAAGAAGACAGATTCTTAAACTGCCACTCCTACATTTTTAACATTTGGTTACATCTTTGCTTTTTACAAGTAGTATGACAACATAATAAATAGTAGTTAGGGTTAAACTGCATGTTCATCATATGTTTTATTTAAGATAAATAAATAAATAAATTAATTAATTAGTACACTTAAAAGTATCATGGTTTTATTGCAATGATCATAGGTTGGATGCTGAATCACTCAAATCAAATGTGTTTAGCATTGCAGTATCCTTTAATGCTTTAAATGCAGTGGGGGTTTTTTTGCAGTATGGTTCTCATGTCCACAAATAATAACACATTTAACATATTATGTTGTTCAATTACATATTTCTATAAACCATATAATAATAAGCAACACATTTTCAGTTTGATATTTTTATAACAGCTTACATAAACTATAACATTCAACTGTAACATTCTGAACTCAAGTGAGCTTTTTTCTTACCTTTTGCTCTTATATCTCATTTTTTAGTGGAGAAAATATTTCTCTTGCTTCAGAAAGAAGCCATTCCTTATCCGTAGCATACTATATGTGGCAAACTCTGAGGGTTCTCCTTAAAGTTGACAAAGAGCAGATGTAAAGGCCACTTTGTGCAAGAGCCCCGGCGGGGCTAAAGCAACGAGGGTTCAGAAGCAGAAACGCTGAAATAGCAGTGGCATCAGGCAGAGACGATCGAGCTGGAAACATGGGATGAAGGCTTAAGACACCACACGTATTGGAATAACCATGTGGTGTCAAGTGTCAAGCAGATAAAAAAAAAAACTAAAAAAAAATAAGCCTGTAATTCTGTTGTGCCGTGCCAGGCCTTAATAGTCAAAATTACATTTGAGCACCATTGGAGTTTATAATGCCAACAGAAAAAAAAATGAAAAAAACCCTGTTGTTTGTGGCATGACATGTATCCACTTGTGGAGTTGTTGTGGTGGATAGCATGTATCTAACCAGATGAACATGTGCCCACGGTCTAAAAATAGCTTGTTGCCTCACTAACAAGTGTCACCCACTTCTTTTGGCTGAATCGTGCCTTAGACTTGTCAACAGATGATATCTGATCCCTCCTTGGGATTTTTAGCCTTTTTCCATCCTGTATTTGTATCCCGATTTTCAATTGTACTTAATACCAGCAGCTGTCAGTTATTAAGGTTCAAGTACAATTTATAAACTGCACAGTCTCTGTCGCCAGTTATCTTAATAAAAGGGGGGAATAAATGGGTCACAATAGGAGGGGTATTTTTTGAGCTGGCACCTCCCCCCTCAGTCAGTCCATTTTCAAATGTCCTCCTGATGTCAAGCTGTCTCACGCCAGTCTTAACTTTGCAGCCAGGCACTGCTATAATAGGACATGGGTGCAGTGAGCTCTTTCCCAGGAGTCTTGGCTGCAGCAGAGGGCCTGGTGTGTAAAGGTGATGGACACTCACATATGGAGCAGCAGGGCCGCCCTCTCTCCTCTTTAGAGCTCTGTTGCTAAGCTCTCGTCAGAGCTGTTCCACTCTCGCTCACCACTTCCTCACCACTCACAGCTGTAGTTTACAGCACTGCCTTATATCCTCAGCTGAACAAGTTGACATGTTATGATGAAAACAACATGAGTCTCACAGCTGAGAACATGAGCGATACAATTGCAGTACTAACATTTAGAAATGCTTAATTTTATATATATTTTTCATTAATTTTTGCAAATAGTCATATTTTCTTGGATTTGTTTTTGATAATTAAAAAGGCATGTTTTTATACTGCAAGATTTTTTTCCTGAAAAAAAAAAAAAAAAATCTAAATGGCTACAAAACAAGATTTACATAAGAAACAAAATCTTTTTTTTTTTTTTTTTTTTCAGTTTAAAATAAGACATTTTTAGGTGGAATTTCACAGGATAAGCTCAGAAATTGTTTGTTTGAGTAGCCCAAAACACACACACATCATTTTTTATTTAAATTTTTTTTTTCAGTGTAAAAACTTCTACATATTCTGCCATGTCGGGGATAGTGGGAGCAACTTTCGCTATCATGGGTAGATTTAAGGGGGCTCAGTGGGATACTGCACTCTTGTAAAAGTTCTGATTATATTACATGTGTGGCCTTGAGAGATCAGGTAGGTGCTGAACCCCATAACAGGCTGGAATGGTCTCTTCCAAGCACTGGTCATTCCCTCTGTGAATCACCCCGCATGACTTTTATGGGATCGTACTGCAATTACAGACATTCTGCTTGTCAAATATTTCTAAATGCTTTAAAAGGTAACAGATAACAATGTTGTTTTAATACACTCTTAGTTTATTTTTGTTGTCAAGATATTGAGACCACTGCTTGCACACTCTCTTTCGCTTTATTTTGGACTAAAAATATCTACAAACAATAATGCCTTTTGTATTTGTACGTGGATTGTCAGTATAAGCACACAAACGCTGTTTGTTGGCCCAACACAGCAACATCGGCTCAACCAATGGTGTGAGTTTGGGGGCGAGGCTATCTGTTTATCTAACCAATGGCAGGCGAGGAGAGTGTTTAATCACTTTGTCATTATATGAAGTCCACATAATACAAACTAAATGAATTGTGAGGGAGTTGTTGAATCTTAATTGAAATGACAGTTGTTTTTATATAAACTCTGTAGTGTGGCTTCTGTTGTTTTCCTATCAAAGGCTAATAATTAACACCGTCAATAATCACTGTCACTGAAAGTACTTAAGCCATCAAATATTACAGTAACATCACTATACTCCCAGGCTCATTTACAAAATCCCGTTGAGAGAAAATAACGCATAGCCCTTCTTATGGCCTCTGTAATGTTCTCGGATATTGATTGTATCAGGGATATTAGCTGGTCTGTGACTTAATCAGCCACCGCCCCCATCTGAATAAAGCTTGAGCTAAATGACTCCCTCCTGAGGGGCCTGCTCTGTCTCTTTTTATTAAAACCCCACAGTCATTTAAATGAAAATGTCAATAGATCTTCCCTTACATGCTTTTACAAGAGAATGAACTGAATTGTGATGAATTCTGAGTGACAAAACGCTTTTATATACAGCCCTATCTATTTGATTTAATTCATATCTTATGGGATTTTTAAAAATGCTGATCCACTGGGCCTCCTACAGTATTTCAGTGGTTCACAGCTAATAAGCCTTGTTCCAAACTTCCAAAGATCATGATTCAAGAGTTTTATTCCCAGAAATACGTCACGGTTTACTGACACCGTGAGGCTGGTGGGGAACGGCAACAGGCTATAATATGTAAATAATCTAGGACATTAAACAGTCCCATTTCCACGCTGGGTCTTTTTTTTTGAGTGCCACAACGCTGGTCCTCTGCATATCCAGTGGTATAATTATAAAACCAATTAACTGAGAATAATTTGCCCTAATGGCAGAGCCAATAAACAAACAAACTGAGCGAGTGATTTAATGGAAGGGTGTCTTTGTGTTGCTTTGTTGCCTTGCGAGTGGCCCAAATGAGTTTAACAAGAGCTCCCTCGAGATGCTACATATACCAGAGATATGAGAGAGCATCTCCTTTTGATTTCCCCTGATTCTCGACTCCCATTAAAAACTTTAAGAGGCATCTGTGGAGGTCGGTCGAGCACCTAACTGAACCTATAGCACTGACCATACCGGAGATGTCCGAAGAAGAGACCGGACCCGAGGCTCTTGTGTTAGCCGAGATGTTGTTGTGCGTGTTATTCCGTATCTCCCGCTGACTCGTGTATTACATTAACGAGCCACTTACTGATTGACTGAGAGCTTCTCTCCATGAGCCCTTTTAATCTACTCTGATATGAAATGCATGATTTCGCTGCAGGAGTCAGGTCTGCGGGTGGGCAATGTCTTAAACTGTAATTGAATAAGTGTAAGAATCACTGTGTCTTACATTATCTACAAGGGTAACATAAGTGATAACGTTTTTTTTTTGATTGGCGCACACACAAAAACACACATACACACACTGGTTTATACACATTCGGAGCAATTGGGACCTTATAAACTATAATATATATATATATATATATATATATATATATATATATATATATATCATAAAGTGAATGCGTTACTGAGTTGGATCCGTGTGAGAGGATGTAGCCACATGGAGTCAGTGTAGAGTCCTGATAGCAGGAATGAATGTGGTATGTAATTATTTTACAATGAATTGAGTTTCTCTTGCATTTTGCTGGCCTGATTAACTGGTTAATTAGAATAGAAAAAAACCTGATAAATTAGCTTTAAAAAAACTAATTTGAACTACAGACGCAATGTCACTACTTGTATTGTCTAAGGCGGTTTGGAATACCATCACATCATACTGATACTTCTGAAGGATATATGAGTATGAATGCTTAGATTGACTGTTTAGATTTTCAGTATGATGAAGGAACCAGATATGGTATCAGCTGTGATTTTTAAAGTTTTTTGACTTACTTTTTTCCAAATGTTATTTAAAAAATATAGATACACAATATTGCACAGTATTAAGTAAAGGTATGCTATAGTATTCCAATTTTATATCCAAAGCTGTGAAATACAGTCAATATTGTAATCAGTGAGTTGGAGGCAGCCCTGAAAGATACATTTTTAGACAATTGTTTATTGCTTGTTGACAATTGTTGTCTGCTGAGACTGTGATCATGAGGCTTGCTTGCTTTGAAAGATGGGAAATGTCTGTAGATTAATGTAGTGACCGACTGATCCCAGCATATCAAAGTTTACTAATAACTGCCATTTTCTTGCACATGCTCCTTTGGTTGAGTTCAACATGTTTCATAAATTATTGTAGACTGTGAAATTCTCAACAGGCTTTGTCTCCAGACAGCATATAACAACATGCTGTATTACATTTTTCCTTGATCCAGTAAGAACAATGGAACAATTTTTTCCAAAAAATACGGAGTTAAAGACAAAAGCTGAAGTATTGCACTGGCAGGACACGTGTTAAGCTGTAGCCATATACTCTGTTGCTATATATAAGCACATTGTGTAATTCAACTCCTCTTGGCAGCAGTTCCCAGTAGGAGAAACCACTAGCTCAGCACATTACTCTACCCAATAAACCATTATGCTTCAAACCACGAGATGGGTGGACAAGAACTGTGTGCTGAAGACAGAAAACTGCATCCTGTGGACATATTTTCAGTAGTCAATGTTTAAAGTCTGTCATCATTTACTCATCATGTCATTCCAAACCTGTGACTTTCTTTCTTCCATAGAATACAAAGTATGAATTTTGAAAGACATTTTGGTCAGTTTGTAAATTGTTATACAAAGCTTTTATATATATTATGCATGGTGCATAAGATGTATGGACTATTTTTAAGATACTTTAATAGTTTTGCATCCTTTTTTAAAGCTTAAAAGTCCCGATCATTGTAACTGCATGGAAGAAATGAATCAGTGAATCAAATGAATCTCCTTTGTGTTTAACAGAAGAAAGAGTTTGGATCAGCATTAATACAATTTTTTGGATGAACTAGCTAAGTTTTCAGCTTACATTTTAAACTATAGTATGAATAACGGTAAACTCAATTTTTACCACTGTCATAATAAATGTAATATTTATATAAAGGGGGTTTTGGACTCTCACTTTGGAAAGTGAGTCATTGTGAGACATGCCACTGTCTTCACTCATTATCTAAGCTGAGTTCTTAAACCTCACTAAGACCTGGCCGCTGCTCCTATACTTTCGGATGCTGTAGGTCCAGCTGAAAATTTGTGCTGCTTCCAAAGGCTCTCTCGGGGAAATGACATTTCCTACGTACTTTTCACTGGCAGGGGGAGTGATTTCAGGATAGAGAAAGAAAATGAGAGCGGGTGAAAAAAGAAAGACTGGGAAAGAGGGGTGTTTCTAACTGGGAACAGAGCACGCACTGTTTCAGATTACACACACACACACACACACACACACAGTGAGAGGGAGAAAGAGAAAGAAAAGGAGAAAAAATCTCAGGGACTCCTTTCTTTTCTTGACGTTTAGTTGGGTTTATGGAGCCTGCGGGTCTGCAAAATGAAGCTCTCCGCTGTTGCGATAGTTCTCCTGACTAGGGCTTTTATTGGAGGTAAGGATGTGTGTTTATGTTGGCCTTTTAATATGCAGTGACGAAACTGGCAAAAATTGCTATCGGGGGTACATGGTCAGTGAGATGATTTTTCAGATGACTGCTTCACGTTTGTCACACATGTAAAGTAACTCCAGTCTTTATCTGCATAAAACTATTTAAGCAAAACTTTTAAACCTCTTTGACCTACTTTTACTCTATATTTGTGTATTTTTCTCCAGTGCATATTTCAAAATATGCCAGACTGCATTGTTCTGAACAGTCTTAGTTAAGCAACTAGGATTCTTTCTTTTTGTTTATGTCCAAATCTCTCTTGTGATGTGGTTTTTGAATTGAAAACAGAGCCCAGCTTGACCCCTGAGGGACTCGAGTAATTGGGACACAACATAAACATGACAAAGGCTTTTAACAGCTGGATACAATCTTCTTGTCGTGTTCCCTGCTCAACCCTCTAGTTCAAGAAGGCAGACAAATGTTTTCCACCTGTAGTTTCTGTTTGGCAGAGCATATTGAGCCCAGATGCATTCAAAATATTTTACACCCTTTAATGGTCATGGATTTAGGCCAAAATAGGAGATATCACAAATGAAGCTCCAAAGAAAATTGAAGGATAAATATCATTTATATTATACATTTAAAAAAAAAAAAAAAACTATGGTCAAATTTGCTATTTTTTATCTTTCAAGATTTCTTTTCATGATCTCTTTTATTTCTCTTCTGTATGCACATTTAAATTAGGAATGACTTTCTTGGATTTAAATCAATATACATTAGCAGTAATAATACAGAGAAACATGTTGTTTTTTTCCCCAGAGCTGAGTGCCGCTTTAAATGTGTCCGTCACCCCTGGGCCAGTCAGCATGTGTATGGAAGGAGACAACATCACTTTGTCCTGCTTAGTGTCTCAGAGGAAGAGAAGCAGCAGTGTCCTGGTGCTACGTTGGCTCTACTTCCCCACTCCTGAAGACGAGCACCTCGTGGTCAGGATGGGCATGAAGAAAGCCAAGTATTACGGCAACTACAGCAAGCACTTTCCCCAGACAAAGTTCCGCCTGTGGGAAGAAATGGACGGACAGATCTACCGTCTGCTTATCCTGAATGTGTCCCTGGAGGATGGGGGTAACTACACCTGTAAAGTGCAGGAAATACGGAAGCACAGAAACAAGTGGAGGGCCTTGTCGAATGGAACAGGGAGCATGGAATTAAGAGGTAACTTGAGGATTTTTTTATTAAATGATGTAAAATACATTATGTACTCAGCCATTCAGTATATGAATTCTGAAGGCTAATGTTGTCTCAAATGAAACACTTTTTTTTTTTTATATAGAAGCATTCACCTTTTTCATATGTCAAATGTGCATCCTCTCATTTAGTGCGACCATTAGCTTTAGCATGTTAGTAAACCTGAGTCCAAGCACCAAAAAGCATTTTTGTTTTTTTTTACTTATTGCACGTTATACAAATACTGAATGATTAATCATACATTGAAACCACATTTGCAGTGTGTTTTGGTAGTTGACACGTCTGCCATTTTGACATTTTTGTCAAGCTAACTTTGTGGCTTCTCTGTTTTGATGCATACCAAAACAGAGCACTGTGTACTACGAGTACAATCCGAAAGTTTGGACTCTTCAACATTCAACTCATCTGAATTGTTCTTGTGAGACATTATGGGCCTCATTTATAAAATGTTGCGTAGAAACCATCATACATTTGATGTTACGATAATTTCTCCAATGTGCGTAAGTTTGTTGTTGTTGTTGTTGGACCACCTCCTCCATTCCTTTTGGACAAATTAATTAGTGCAATAACAAAAAAATGCAAGACGCATTTGATTAGAAAAATTGCACAATGTGAAAGCTTTTTTTTTAATGCAAGTAAGCAATCTGGAGTATCGGCGTTTAAAACTAACCGTTCAACTCAGAGCCTAGTCACTAGTGCCAGCGAACACTGTGGTTGAGTTGGATGTGGTGTAAGAGTGATGTCTTGCCACGGTCAGGGCTAACCACACGACAGCTGTTTCCTCCAGTTCACTAATCCTTCAGTACATCCAGCACAGGGTCAATTTCAATTCCACAATTAGTGACAAAGGTCATTGTTAGCTATTTGTAAACCTCTTTTACAGAGGGGATGGTCTGTCTTTTCAGAACATCACAAAAGAGTGACTATATCAGATTCACAGTGACATTACTCCATGTCAACGGTTCAAAGCCCTAATCCAAATAGTTTTAGAATGGTCCATAAAATTTTCAAATAATCAACAAGAAAATGAAGCGTAAACGTTTCCATTTCTCACGTTGTAGCCTTTTCTTACATGCTAGCTTCGGTGTGTTTGTAAGTCTCAGGGTTCCACCTTCCACATATATACATCATTTCCACTCTAAATGTGTTTTGGGCCAACACAAACAGACCATGAGCCTGTTAATGAGAGCAACCTGGACATGCTGTGGGGATAGAGCGAGGAGGCTTGGCAAGGATGCCACTGAAAACATTTACTCTGGCTGCATTATGAGTTTTCCTATGGTGTTCGGACAGCGAGAGGTCCCCAATGCTTCAGCGTCCACTGGATTAATCATCTGCCCGATAAACGGCAATTGCCTGATTCTAGCAACAATGAAGAGAACAAAGAAGTATTTGTTTGCACTTAAAGGGACAGTTCACTCAAAAGATGTTGTCATTGTTGACTTATTGCATGCCGTATGACTTTCTTTCTTCCATAGAACACAAAAGGAGATGTTCTGAAGAATTTACTAGAGCTTTTAAACTTTAAAAAAAATGCAAAAACACCATAAAATATCATTCATCAACATTTTATAAAAGTATTCCATAATACTTGTGCGTTTTGCTGTAAATACATCTTCTGAAATCACTTTGTGTGATCAATAGACTAAAATATAAATTTTTCCACTGATAATCTTCACCTTCAACAGTTTTTGTCACGATTTTGTAAACTGGATCAGTCGAGTCATCTGAAAAGATCCAACTCAAACGAATGATGCGTTCACAAATCAGACATTGCTTCTCTCATGAACGTGCCAGTGAGAACTAGAGCATATGTAAAGATTTTCAGTGCATAATAAATTACATTTCAATCTGTTCCTCACACAAAGCTATTATAGATTTCAGAAGACTTGGAATATAGTGCACAAGTCATATTTCTTTTTTTATGTTCCACTGAAGAAAGAAAGTCATATGGGTTTGGAATGACATGAGGGTGAGTAAATGATGACACAGTTTTCATTTCTGGATGAACCATTTCTTTAAAGTAGCTTTGTACCATTCAAAAAGTGAAGTTATTTATTATCCTTCATCATCGGCAATGAATAACCATTGCATTTTCCTTTGTATAGTTTTCTTTGTATAACTGATGCTTTAGAAGCTAAATTCTAAAAGTAACAAGTCTGTGAAATTTCTGTATATTTAAGCAGTTTATTTTAAGAGAAAAACTGTGGTTTATTTTTTTAAACCACCACATAAAGTGCACATATAGCTGATGATTTATTTGAAGATAAACACCAGCATTTATCTCTGATATAAAGATGTGGGTTTGAGGGATATAAGCAACAGAATATTACTGTAGAGTTTAGACAACCACAGATACCCCACTTTACCCGACTCTGAGACCAGTTCAAGAAAAAAACAAGTGAAAGAGTAAACAAACAAGAGGCAATAAGGAAGGAAATGTAGGTCGTAGGTTGAATTAAACCGGGGAATTTGTTATGCACAACAAAACAATGTCAGCTAGCTGAGATCCCCCATAAACATAGACCAAAGCAGGACTACAGAGCGGGGTTAACCACTTCAACCATCACTGCAGCCACAGGGTCGGCCAGCAAATGACTTAATGCTTTTCCAAAACAAAAGCGGCACTCAAACATGCCCCGTTCCTCACCCGTTTGACTTCGAATGTAGTGTGCACTTTGTTCTCGAGTGTTATTGCACAGTGTTTCTGCAGATCTGAAAATGTGCTGAACCCTTCAGTTTAGCAGGGGTTTTATAGAATGGTTTTGACTTGAAAGAAAATGCAGATCAGATGTGTAACTGTATATCTGCTGTGGACAGAGTGTCCTTTTTTTTTTTTTTTTGGAAAGGATTTCTCTAGAGCCTTTCACTGCTCTAGTAATTAAGATAATGTAACAGTGTGTAATTTTAATATAAAAAAAAAACCTTTCTCCTTGCTTAATATGCAGAGAGAACCATTTGTAGATTGATTTACCCTTCCATTACATTTCTTTAGCATCTTAACCCTCGGGTCTTTAGTGACCTGGGACGTTATTCACTACCCACATCCTCGTACATTTTTTTCAAGTTAGACATCAACCTCCTTAGTATTCCTCAATCAATTCATTATAAACTATTTAACAAGAAAGAAATATATACAATTATAAAAGAATGCCTGTTTTACCATTATTTTTTTGTGTAAAAATTACAATATAGGGTCACTAATGACCCAATGTGTGTAACAGTGCAAGTATATTTTTTCTTCACAACAATAATTTAATCTCTGATGACTGAATAAGTGCAATTCACCAATTTTCCACAAGGTGGCAATATCTGATACACAATGATGAAGTGACGTTTCACTCATAGTTACCGCAGACAGAAAACAAAAGATTAGGAAGTATCATCAGCAAAACTTGAAATGGCTCAGCGATTTATTGCAGAGCAAGTACTGAACGCAATCAAATATTAGTCACTGTCACTTGATGGTGGATCTGGTGAAGAAGCTGTCAGCGATCAAAATATTGATTTTGAAGATGTTGAAAATGATAGTTTTTAGAATATGTTTGAGGTTGCGAATATGAGCCAGATGCTGGAAAATGAGCTCTGACGAGGACAGTGATGATGGCATGAAACATCTGCTCAAACTGAACCATTTCAAGCTCCAAAAGGAAACAAAATATGCTTTATTTGATTCTCCTGTAATTGTTACTCTAATATCAGGAGAGTTTTATATTACCGAGAAGGTAGAGATCCAGCCGTGTTAGATATAGATCCGGGTCGCTAAATACCCGAATATGTAATAATGATTGGCGAAACATTCATGCATTTAAGGGGTAACCTGACCAACACAGCAACACTGACTCATGGTATTGGTTTAGGGGCAGAACTATGTTTCTGGCTGACCATTGGCAGATGGAGGGAGTGTACAGGAAATTTCAAGTTTTTGTCATGCTAATGGCACACAAATAACAAGGTTCTTGCTTACACTTTTTATTGCGTTTCATCATTCAATCATCTACATTTTATTGAGCCCATTTGAAGTTTTAACTATCTTACAATTATCTTTGAAAGTAATTCTCTCCAACAGTGCTCTCAACATCTGCAAGCAATTTCCCCTGACCTGTTTAAAAAATGCCATGCAGCAAGCATTGAACGAAGAAAACTTAAAGAATGAATGAGAGAAAGAGTATGATTTTCCATGTATTCTCAAAAATCTGAACTTAGTTTCCCAGGTAAACAAATATTAAATATTTAAACATTGATGTAATGCATGCTGAATGTATTAATAGCTGTTTATAAGCTTTCTGTGATAGATTTATTAAAGCCACATTTCTCAGGGTCAAAGGTTAAGTATTTTTAGAGGCCGCTAATGCAACTTCCTTTTAAACTAAATGTCCTTGCCTGGTCATATTGAAGCCTCATCAAGCACAACCCTGCAAAAAATATCCACAGTAAACAAGATGTTGGAGAGAATGACCGGGTTGAGACTTGACCCAAATTTTCAACAATATGATAATACAGAGATTTTCCCCTGAACTTAGATTGTAAAGTTGCAATACAAATGTTAAGTGCAATACAATCCACAACATCCCAAACAAGTTTGCAATTGAAAAAAAAAAAAAAAAAACCTAACCTAACCCCAAAGGTCAATAAAACTACAAACTGATTCCAGTGCTCATAAGATCTGTTTTCTTTCTTTTTTAACCCCCTGAGGTCGGTCCTTATCACTGCAAAAAAAAAAATCTAAATACTAATATTAATTTTTATCTTATATGCTTGTGTTATACATCAATCGATCCTGTTTAGTGTGTATTTTTTTTGTGCATACTCATAATAAAAACAAAGTGTTGTGCTTTTCGCCAAATAAAGAAAAATAAACATGATGCGAGTTCTGCCTTCACTGTCAGTGAAGTCAATTCTGAAACGCGTCCGAAAATGAACTGTAACTCAGCGAATACTCAGTCAAACAAGCATACAGACACACAGGCATGAAGCTTGAATTCTCTTCTTTTAAATTAAGTAATTTTTATAAAAAACAAATATTCACAGTTTATGTAATATGTATGTAAAGAGAGAGATGTCAGTCGTTCTCATCTCAGCTAATTAAGTTTTAATGTGACTCCGCCCACGGAGACCGCGCTATACAAACGCAAATGTGAGGCGATCCATACAAACCTGTGAAACGCCCACATCAGCTGGATAAGGCCGGTGACACACTGGATGCGTGGCGTAAGCGTCTCAGCTGCGTGGCGTGTCCGTTTTTATTTCGGCTCCCATGTTAACAGTTTTGAGTTTGCACACTGCCTGCGTGAGACGCGAATTGCTTTGTCACTGCAGATATACAGCAACGCGTGCATGCTATAAATAGAACCGACGCCTATTTTTCACGCGACACGCAAGCGTCTTGGAAGCGTTTCCATGCAAAATTAAATATGAAAATCTGTTTATATGACATTTTTACACGAATACATATTAATAAATGTCATTTTGATGTTTAAAAGTGTCTAGGTTTTGACATAAATGCAAATATAAATGTAATTTTACAAAATATTATCGATTTTCAAATACTGCTGTATGAACAGCTTTTAGCAAACTCTATTGCTATACTGAGATGAGGAATATATACTGTATGTTTTGTCAAAAATAAAGTCATCAACTAACTAATGAATCCTTTACTTTGAAATACGTATGATAAAATGTATACTTTAGTTTTGAAAGACGTTGACTAGTTTTGAATAGATTATAAAGTTTTTACTGTACAATAGACTGCCACATCAAATAAGATTTTGTTTGCCAATTTTGCTCATATGTTAAATATAGTATGTTTTGTCAAAAATAAAGTCATCAAATAATACGTTTTGTATACTTTAGTTTTTACAAAGAAAGATTACACTTGAATTGTTGTTGTAATTGTAACCTTTTTAATAAAAAATATATATTTACAAGGTAGATGTAAACAAACTATTAAAAGGTAAATATAATTTTTTTCTTGAAATAATTTGTATTGTGTTTTATTAGTGACAAATTTGGGGAGAGGATAAATATTCCAAAACTGAAAATACAGTATGAGAATTAACTGCACAATTACTAGACATGTTTACCTTGGATATTATACAATTTGCAAGCACAATTTGTGAAAAAAAAAATAAAATTGCGATGCTTCCAACTGTGAACCAATTTGGTAGTGTGTATATATATATATATGTGTGTGTGTGTGTGTGTGTGTGTGTGTGTATATGAAGAGTTCAGATGCAAAAGCCTCTAAATGCCATCTGAAATTTTCTTCTAGAATGATCATTTTTATGAAGCTTGTATTTAAGTTCAATAATTTCTATATATATATATTGCTCTTGTATTCTTTCTTGTGGCTATAGGTGACACACCTGAATGAATGGCTCATTAAGTATGCAGGGGCATTGTCTCATCAGGTGTGAACTACTAAATATGCATGATGCTGTTGGAGCGTTTACGCCCCATCCGCATATTGGCTTTCCAAACTAAAAGTGTTTCACAAAACTTAAATCAATGTATCGTTTTATGTGAATGATTAGGCAGGATGATTTTCACATCGTTTTGAAGAAAAAAATCCATTAGTCAAAAGTCTTATTGACACATATTTAGTATGTGTTTTGTGGCCTTATTTCAGAAACTTTCATTTTTAGTTTTTTCAATAACCATGCATAAACATTATTCTCTCAAAAATGAAAACATGTACATACATGTGGCTCACATATTATGGTAGTCCTGTTTGTGCTAAATAGAGTGTAATTACACCTTTGCCATTGATATGTTTATAAGCAACTGAAAAAAGCACAAATGTCAGGGCATGTCGGAACATCTCAAGGACTCCAAAAACACCTCAGACCCCAGAGGGTTAACTTTTAAACGCTTTTTTTTTTACTTCGAATGCTTCCAACCAGCTACATAAATGAAGTGTCATTTAAAATTGTAATGGCATTTTATTAGCACTGTCAAGTTTTAAGGCACCTATGTACCCTTTTCATGGACTGATGATGGTGCGTTACCACAGTTATCAACATCGCAAATCTAGTAAAGTGTTTAATATTTTCATTTTTAAATATACTTTGTGTTATATTGCCTTGGCAGTAAATTGTAAAAAGCAAAATAACGCAGTTTCTAATACAACAGCTGAGGGAGTGACAGTAAATTAGACATCTTTCTCTTCTGACTGCTGTAATCAATCTCTATATTTTTCCCTCTTTTGAAAGTTGTAGAAACGCTATTGCGGATTTTTTTCTTTTGCTATTAGAGCAAATGCAAATTCAAAATTATATTTGCTTTCATCTCCCATTCACCGCTATAGAAATTTACCCGACTTTGACAAATTCTGCTTCTGAGAACCCCGGATATGTGAAAAGGGTCCATTGTATCCGTTAGCTGTCCTTCTTCTTCTAGCATACTCTCTTGAATAGGTACTTATTTTGAAAAAGTAATTAGGCTACTTCACGACAGCTAAAAAAGTATATTCTATATAGTATGAGAGTGTGTAGAATGAATGTAATCTGGACATACTACATTCGCCATGTTGTCATTATAATGTGACCTACCCGCTTCACTGCCATTCACAAATCCTCTCCCGGGGCCTCATGGGATAGTAAAGTGTTCATCATATGCACACTTCAGAATCGGAAGTAGGTCATCCGGGTCCTTTTTGCCTACTCTTTTACGAGTACTTTGAATTTGGACATACTTCTTTTGTCACATACTGTTTAAGTCTGCGATTTTGCATGCAGCCTATATCTCCGCAGCGCTTTAGCGTATTGAGACGAATATTGGTACATGTAATCACAAGCATGACCTGAGGCAACATGCTGCATTTTGGCACAGCTCTACCTACTGGTCAGGAGACATGAAAAATAGCTTTATTTGCTTATAACTGAACGGTTTGCCCAAAAATCATAAAACTCTTTTAATTCAGTGTTTATTTTAATGAAACTGGTCTTTATAGATTCCTTGAGTCATACCAAGAACAATAATACCAATTATGCCATATTCGGTCAAACTTGCTGTCTGCCATTTCATTTTTTTTTTTTTTTTTTGAAAAGCTACTTTTTCGAACACATCAACAAATTTGATGGCATGGTGCCAAGCTTATTTTGAGGCTATAAATCTGCAACGCTTTGGCATATTGACCTTAAACTTCATATGTGTCATTGTCTCCTAACACATCAATTTGGTAACAGTGCCACCCATGTCAAAGTGATGATTGTATTTGGGATTTTTACCAAAAATATTTTAAAAATGTCTTTAATTATTAATTGTTGCAGTTGCTCTGATGCTCCCAGCAATGCTTGCATAACTCATCATGCCTTTTTTTGTGGTTGGCCCCTTAATTGCAGCTGTATTTATGTCTGTCTTTCTCTTTCTCTCTCTCTCTCTTAATGTTTTCAGTACATCATACACCAAGCACAGGAAAAGCTGATGTCATATGGAGCATGTTTGAAGGTATGCTGTTGCCTCAATATTGTAATAAAATAGAGCTTGTTTATTGCAGTCTGGTGTATGGTCTCAATCACTGATAAAGACACTGGCTTGGATCACAGCTTAGTGTTAGATAGCTTTTGGCTAGTGTGTTACATCTCCTCCCTTCCGGTGGAGAAAGACCAAACCAAATTCAACCAAGTGTAAATCAAGTGTGCTCACAGTGTTTGGTTTATTTTTGTGGTCAGCTTTGCCCAAGCTTTTATTGGAATAAAGATTCTTCCTTGGTTTATGACTCTTTACAACATTTCCACTGCATTATTACAAAATCCACTACATTTTAAACACAAAATAAAACAACACATTATTGTGGGTGTAATTCATAGTTTTAATAACATTTGTTAAAAGTAAAAAGAATGTAATACTGATTGTTGGAGAATGTTATCATTTGTTTGTTTGCAGGGTTCGCGCTCATTGTAATAACGTGTTTACAGCGCATTATTTTGCTGTGATCTTTTTCAGATTTGTATCTGTGTGCTGTGCTCATCTGCTCTGTCGGTCTGGTCTGCATGCTTGTCTTTGCCATGACTATCACATGTCAGCACCTACAGCACAAACGAAGACTACGAGGTGATGAGCTTTTTACCCTAGAGTCCAAATTATTTACCCGATACTTTAACGATACAATGTCATCAGTGCAAAAATTCATTTCAAAATGAAATTATTTTCGTGTTGTACAATCCTGTTTTTCTTGTTATGTCACATAGATTATTTATTAATTTGTTTCTAATGTTTTTTATGCTTGGTCTGTCTCCATCTAGCCAATTATTACCTTGTGAAGTGCCCAGAAAACAGGTAGACCTGGTTTACCACTGCTTTACTGTTATGTATGTATGATTGATTCTTAGATTGATTCTAAGCGTAACATTGTTCTGTTTTAAATGTCCAGCTCAGGGGAGACAGTAACCAGTGTGTCCAGCTCCTCTCCCGCAATGCACAGAAAAGAGAAACGACACAAACCTCATCTCAGAGACGTCACTGAACCACTACCACCACCACAGATACCAGCTAAAGGTACATTGAAACACCATGTACTCCCTGCGTACATATTGTCATATCAAAAATATTGGGTAACATTAGTTAATGCATTAGGTATCATGAACCAACAATGAACTTTTTAATGGCGTTTAATAATATAGGTTCATATTAAATTATAAATACACTATTGCATTTATGCATTTGGCAGATGCTTTTGTCCTCACATTCATTCAATATACATTAATTACTGTTAATTTAACATTTAAAATGTATTAGTGAATGTAGAAATTAACATTAACCAAGGTTAATAAATGCTTGCTATTCCATTGACTAATGGTACACTATAGAACCTTATTGTGAAGTGTTTCCAAATTTCGAACCCTTGAAAATCTATATATTTTTCATATTATGTTTTCTTTGGTTTGTTTTCTAGCACCTGCACCAAGAAAACCACGTAGAAGCAAACTTTTAAAGCCACAACCTACAAAAATGGTAGGAATGCCGACTCTTATCGAATTCATTTTACATAAGAGCATTATTTGCTTTCATGCTAAAACGTTAAAAAGATTAAGTGATGCTGATACGGTTTCATAATTGCCCTAAATATATATCTTGCTAAATTACTTTTATAATGTTTTTCATAATTAATTTTGTATGTGTAATCTTTTTATTCACAATTTTAAATTTGCATCTAACAACGCACTTTCTTTAGCCTCTCAATTGAATTTTCACAGACTAGAAACATGCAAGAGGGAAATAATGTAGCTTTCTCATAGAGCTCTATGTTCGCCACAGTTATTGCTATACCTACCTCCATTTATGGGTGTTATAATTTTATTTACTATTATTGCTTTCCAAAGCGTGATTATTTATTTAACATGGTTGATTCTTATTAGATTAGTTTCCAGGGAAATAATCACAGAAATGCAGAAAAGCAGCAAAAAAAAAAGAAAAGAAAATGTTTTAAGATCCAGCATTGTGTTGTGAAATTGTTTAAATGAGTGTAATTGATAGGGTATCGGAGGACATGAATTGATCTATGCTTCTGCTCTGTCCACTTGTGTTGTGTGCATTCCCTTTTTAGAAGTACTTGCTTTGACCATCTGAAATATCTACTTATCAGATGAAGTGCTTGTTCCTACTTGAGACTCCTAGTTCCATCCGTCTACGAACAATCCTAAAATTATACCTATAATTTCATGTTGTTCTGTCTGACCCCACATTCCTCAGTGAATACTAAACGCCCCTTTTAGACCTCTGACCACATACTGTAGTGTTCATATATCTGAAACGCCCTGTCTTCGCTCTTCTCGCCCTCAAGCCAAGGGTGGTAGAGGACAGTCTGACATACGCAGAGCTGGAGCTGGTGAAACCGAATCCTGAACTGAAAACAGACTCCACTGGATGTGCACAACTTGAGCCCGAAACACACTGCACGGGGACTGTTTACGCCCAAATACTTTTTGTGGAGAAGCAAGTGTAAATATGTATATTAAGAGTTTCATACCAAAAATTATTTATGAGATTGTTTAAAATATTGTTTTCCTACATACTGATGTTCTGGTATTTCACATGTACTAGTATAACTCTGTAATACAACAGCAGCATTTTCTTTTGATATATTTGGGCACATTTATGTACCTTTAGATTTAAGACCTTGCTTTCTTTAAGCAAAAATAAAGGATTACATAATGGATTTAACTCCAAACGTGCATAATTTGATTATGCAATTTTGTAAAATATGTAACAATTTTATTTTTTGCTATGTTGAAATAAAGATTTCTCCTCTAAAAGCAGAGGATGATACAGTATGAGCTAAAGAGCACAATTTATTGTCTCATTTACGTCCGCTTAAACAGGCAGTCATAACGTATTGTGTATTGAAGTATATCAAAGACTAACCCTCTGATGTAACCAGAATAACATTTATAACCACCTTTAAGTTTACTTTCCATAACTGAAAATACGCATCAGCTGTAGTGTGTGTTAGATAATTTCAATTCAGCTTGACTGTGACTATTTATAAAGAAGAATGCATTTTTACAATTTTAATGCATAATATTTGTGAACAATAATTGTTATTAATAATACATATTTTTATATTTATAAAATGTTTAAATTATAATGTAAATTCTATATATTTTAGGGCTGTCAAATTAATTAATCGCGAATAATTTCATCTGACAAAAGTTTGTGTTTATATAATAGGCTGTGTGTGTGTGTATATATATTTATATGCGTGTGTGTGTGTGTGTGTATGTAGATGTGATTCATCAATTTGATAGCACTAAAAATAAATGTTTATTACAAATATAAACATATTTAAAATTATAAACAGCAATAGGGACTAAATATATTTAGCATTATAGGCTATATATATAACATTTTTGATAATAATAAAATCTGTAATATTTTTTAATTCAGTAGTGCTCATAATTTATTATGTTTTATAACAGCTAAAAGCTCTATCTTTTAGAGATATCTTTTTATACAATGCACATCCTGCCTCCGTTCTTGAGTTTAGTCTGTCTCTCTTTCTCCATTTCTCCCACACACAGCTATCCAGTGACTGTGATGAACCCTTTAATGGTTACATTTATTAAAATCATACTAATTGTAATCATGCTTAATAATTAGCTTTACAGTGCATTATAATTGGGTTAGGCTACAAGATGGTTCTGCCTAGGTGCTATAATTTATTTGATTTAATTATTCAGAAGAGCCCAAATGGTTTGACATTTAATATCATAAAATCAGCGACGTATTAAAATTGAGATGGCTATTGTCTTTTCAGAAGGTCATTTGCTTCTCTTCGTGAGATATACGGTGATTATTTTCCAGTCTATTAAGCGCCTCTACTTAGCACAATTAGCCGCATGCACAAAGGTTAAAGAGAGCGACTCTCCCCCTTCCTCTTCCTCGTGGTCACCGCGCATATTAATGAGCAGATGCAGCGTGAGAGAAGGAGAGAAGGATGGCAGAGAGGGAGTGACAGACAGAGCGAGATACAGTTTCTCCGGCCCTCAGCTCTGGATCTATCTGAAACGTTAGCGTCAAGCGTAAACACAGCTATACTCTTCATCAAACCCTGCCTGTGTCGTCTCGTCTCATCTAAACTTACGATGGCCTTCTGCTGCCCCGTTTTGTTTTTGCTCTGCAGGAGTGCCCGAGCATTTTCTGACCGGGTCCTCTCAGAGAGAGAGAGAGAGAGAGAGAGGCCTCATCTCTGCTGTTTTGTATGAATACGTGCAAATGTTGCGAGCACAAAACACAGAACAAAGCAAGAATTTCAACTGTTCTCAAGGCAGAGAAATCCACAAACACAGTTTACCACAGAGATGCTAACATATGAGGCCATCTAAAGCTGGGCAAATTCATCTGCTCTCAATTCTGTTGTGTTTTTGAACAACACCCTTCCTTAACTAAATAAGGCAGCAAAAAAAAAAAAAAAAGAAAGAAAGAAAAGAAAAATCACATTTTTTCACCGCCCCGAGCTGCAACTTAAGCAAAAAAGCAAGAGTCTGTGATTATTTACTCGCGCCCATGTCATTCCAAACCCATATGTTGTTCCTTTCGTGGAGAAACTCCAAAAGGGCAGAATCTGAAGGATTTTACAACGCTCTTTTCCTCACAGTGACATACAGGGAAGATACAGTGAGTAACATTATTTTACTCGAGTCGGTCATAAAAAAACCCCCCAGCACAATCCATTGAACTGCCCACTGAATGGGGTACGCGTTTTAACTGTGATCAGCATCGTAAATCCTGCAAAGTATTTTTATTTTACATATATATATATATTTTTTAAATGTACGTACGTTAACACTTTACTTTATATTATATTACATTTGCATCAAATTACTAAAACCAGTTAACGCTGCTGCGGGTGTGTTTCTAAGACAGTGGCTGTGATTGACTGACGGTAAAATTGACATAGGCCTATTTCTCTCTTCTGACTGCTGTTATCAATATCTCTATTTTAATAACTCTTTTTGAAAGTTGTGAAAACACTATTGTGGGGTTTTGCTATTTGAGTAAATGGGAACACACACACACACACACACACACACACACACATATATATATATATATATATATATTTAATGTAGTCTTTCATTTTCCGCTATAGAAGTTTACCCAACTATGACTTTCGCTTCTGAGAAAACCGGAAATGTTAAGGTCTCGGCCTCATTTTCATTCCTGTCAAAAATTAAATATGCCGCTAAATTATAGTCTATGATTCTGATTGGTCAATCGCACCATCCAAAGGTCCTGGCATTTACGAATATTCACTGCTGTAGGCCTACAGTACTTGTCTATAGCAAACGCTAAAACCGTGTGCTGATATGTACACTTTGTGAAATATGACGTTTTGTATAAGCTATATATAATATATACATATATATATATACTGTTCAACAAGTTAGCTTGTATATAGTCTAATATGCAGTATATAATATATATAGAGGCCTACACAAAACAGTATACTAGAATACAAAGCATCTTACGTAGGCCTACTATCTTACTGCAGTGAATACAGTGGACATTAATATTTCTTTATTTTACGCATTTTGAGAGCAAGTATACATTACATTAAATCCAATCACAGTGGAGATATAACCTCATGAAATGGTTGATCTCAGATTCCCACCCGTTTTCTTTATGGGCCGACCCCCATCGCTGGATTATTCATGCTGCTTAATGATGACTATTAGGAGAAGACAGTCTCCAAAGGTTGGAGGGGAGCAACAATTAGCCCTCTTCCCCAGAGAGGGAAGTGGAGCGTGGCCTGGTGGGAGTTCCCAGTAATCACAGCTCTTTCCCTGCTGTCCGCCTGCTTGAGAGATCCAGACTCGGACTCACTCATGTGCCAAAGAGACCCTTAATACACAGCAAAGTTACACATCTGGACAGCGGAAGACCAGAAGCTTTTTCTGTTGTTCTGTTCAACAAGTTAGCTTGTATACAGTCTAATATACAGTATATAATATAATAAATACATTTATAACATATAATTATGAAAATAAGTATATTAAATAATTATAAAGCATTTCCAGGGTCCACATTGCAATTTTGTTGTAAAAGCTTGTTGTTCTGCATGCAGTGACCCATATTCTTAAACTTAATGGACATCTGTGTTGATTCTATGAATTTAACTACTCCAGCAGCCCTGACAACTACCGAAAACATTACATCAACTGCTGAATGCTGCCAGGGGACCACATGTACAAACGGACAATTCACAGAAAGCTTATATTCGCTAGCATTCCTATATAATAAACATGCTCGCTCATTCATTAAGGATGTCAGAAAATACAGGCTATTATTAATCGTGGCTGCAAGCAAACAGAAGCGTCATTCAAGGTCATGACTAAATGATGCTATTCAAATCATAAGATTCATTAATATTCCTGGCATCTTTAGCAGATGATGTTACACATTTACACTTTATGCGTTTGAAGACATCTGAGAAATTAATCAGATTAAATATGCATTAGTGGGTTAAATAGATATATTCTACATTGTAAACCTGATGATTTTTATTTATCAAAATTGATCAAAAGTCAAATTCTGTTCGTTCATACATTCTATTAATCACAGAATTTTAAATAAAATGTATCACAATTTTCAGAAACATATTAAGCAGCACAACTGTTTCCAACATTAATAAGAAATGTTTATTGAACACCTAATTATTCAAAGGTTTTAAAAAAATATATAAAAATGGAAAGTGTTAGCAACTATACAGTCTATGGTTAGCAATAATAATCCTTTACACAGATAAAACAGCATATCACTTGTTTCCTATATGCCATCATTTTGTGGCATTTATTTCAGAATTCCCCACATCATGGAATGCGTGTAAATGCAGCTTTACACATCCGCACCCTCTATGACGGGAACCCGGGGCACATCGCCAATGGAAACTCTGACTCTAATTGGCTGAAGAGGGGTTGATTCAGCCCTATCAATAACTGCTGCTTTACAAAGTACACATATCCATTCAGTATGTCCACCAGTGTAATTTCAAGCAAAAATATGAAATGGCACACAAGCGAATGGCTTTGAAACTGCAGCATACCGGTGTTTATAAAATAAACATTACTTTGGCTTTCTGAGAGTCCAGCGAGAGAAAGAGAGCTACCATACAATAAAACCGATACACCAAATGGGCCTAATTTTTTATTTTTTTTTAAATGGCATCATCTTTCATTTCTTAAATAAGCAGTGTTGTGTTTCCGGCCCTGGCCAGCGAGCCTCACCCAGTTCAAGAAAGAATGCGTCATCCCTGTAATTCACCAGACCCAGAGTGGGTCTCCTGAAGTCAGCAGTCCTGCTGGAAGTGGTGAGAGCAAAGTGCATACGTAGGCAGCTCTTAAGCTGGACTCTCCTCTGGCATTCAGCTGCAGTTACTGACTGACGGAGGATTGATTGATCCTAGCTCTCGCAGGACCAGCTGTACACCCTGCCCCAGGCATCACCTACCAGCAGCGTGCCATGCGTTCTGAAATCACATTCAAAAGATATCTTCAGAAGAATGTTGACTTTAATCCTGCACTGAATCATTTCAAAAAGGAGAGCTTTCAGACCACATTTTGGACCGAGAGACCGGCCTTTCGTCAATACCTGGATATGCCCAGAGCCGTGATCGCAGGGTTATTTTTGCAGCGTCGCCGAGAGACGGCCTGGTTGCGGTTCAACTCTCGGCAGAGCACCAGGTGTCTTTCCCACTTCCACGAGCTGCTGTCTAAGAAAAGCAAAAGCAAGAGTGAGATATGAGACAGAGATTATTTATGGTCAGCATGTTGCTAAATTGAGAGAAATACATCTAATATAAAGCCTTCACTGTTACGAGTTCCCCCAATTTAATTTAAACGTGTTGATACTTACACGCGCTGACGCTGTGCTGTAACCAATGTGTACCAAATTGGATTTGGTTATTATTGCTTTCTAAATTGCATGCCTACATCAGCAAAATTGCTCATCAGTGTTTACAGGCTGTATGTTTAATAACTTTGCCCCATAATTCCTCGCAGCTAGCCCTAATGCGTCGCACAAAACAGTAGATCATTATGAACTTTTCTTGCGGATCGCTCAAAACCGAACCTCCGGCTGAGTGTCTGTACTATCGCACTTAAGAACACACGTAATCCGATTTTTACGGCGTTTTTGAAGGATGTCTAGTATTTGGTCTGGCTATTTAATTTCAAACATTACTTGTGTATTAGAAAATAACGATTCTTGTGACGTCACAAAGTACATTGCTTTCCAATATATCCTGTTATTTCATGCTGGCCATTAAGGAAGCTTGTGCGTTATATCGCTCCTATGGCCAGAGGCGAGAGCAAAAGCGCATATTCACGCTCTTGTTCAATTCTGCACTTAAGGTGAAGTGTATTAGTGTTACCTGCTTCCTCAGGAGCTGACGACAAAACATGCCCTTGAGACACCGAGCACTCCTCGTGTCCAGGTAATTGTACTCTAGTATATTCAGTCTTCCATATCTGGAACAGAACCACACGGTTAATGAAAAAAAGAGGGGAAACAATCGAATGCAACTGAAGCTATATTCATAAATCAAATCTGCTGGCCATTGATGTCGCAGGTCCAGGCTCCAATTGATGCCTAATTTAAGAAGCATTTTGATTTAATAACTGCTCTTACCTCATCTAAACTGAGCACATGTAACTATTAATGCTTCAGTGGGACTTCTCAGCCAAGCCTGTGAGTCCCATTTCAATATCCCAGTTACCATATTTTAATATTTTTTCAGCTATATTACCTGACTATTAAGCAGGAAACACTACAGGAAAGATTTATTGCTTAAACACAAAGGTGTAGTCTTTGGAGAAGACTTCTCATTTAAACGCTCTCATTATAAAGTTCGCTACGCCCCATCATCTTTCAGTCAGAGCCTTCGGAGGAGCATTGAAAAGGCCCGTTCTGAGGATCTGCCCGTACCCGGACGATGCCATCTGCGCTGCCGGTGATGATCACGTTGCGAGAGTCCCACTCGTACTTCTGTGTGAAACAGCAGCACAGAATGTTTCCTTCAGGCCAACAGGAAGGGTTTACGGATGCCAGCAGCTGCCCCTTCATGGTCCACAGGTACAAATGGGCCCCGGCACATGATGCAATCTCACCCTGAGAGAGACAGAAAGGCCATTAATGATGCACATATCAGGCAATAATCTATATATCCATCTACACTTCTGTTCCAAAGTTTAGGGGGTTTTAAAATAAATTAATACTTTTATTCGCCAAGGATGTATTAAATTAATCAAAAGTGACAGTAAGGACTTTTACATTGTTGCGATTTTTTTTTAAATCCTGAAAATCATGGTTTTCACAAAATTATTAAGCAGCACAATTATGTTCAACCATAATAATAAATGTTTCTTGAGCATAAAACCAGCATATTATAATGATTTCTGAAGGATCATGTGACACTGAAGGCTGGAGTAATGATGCTGAAAATTCAGCTTTGCCATCACAGGAATAAATAATTTATTTTAAAATGTATTAAAATAGAAAACAATTCCAATATTTCCACAATATTAGTTTTTACCATAGTTTTGATAGAAAAACACAGCCTTGGTGAACATAAGAAACTTCTTTCAATTTTTTTTTTAAATCTTACAAACTCTAAACTATATTTTAAACTTTCAAACAAGCCAACCTTCAAAGCTTGTCTTGACACATGTTGTTTTTCTAGTTAAAAATGACAGTTACATGAATTTATTTAAATTTAAATTAATTTAAATGCTATTTACATCAAAATTGCAATTCTGCATCCTGTGTGCTACAAGTCATTTTATTTAAATTTAAAAGGCATTTAATTCATTTAAGGCACACAACTATGAAATTTACAGTGGCCCAAAAACCTATTTGGACATTTAAAATGTATGAAGAAAAAAATAACACATGGTTAAATGATCTTAAAATGTATGAAGAAATAATTACACATGGTTAAATGATCTTAAATACTTTCAATTTGCTGTTTTGGAATCATGCATCAATACTTGTCTCTTGTGTTTTTAGTAGGGGGTACATTTCACACTGTGTAACGGGGTTTAAGCGTTAAAGCAGGTCTGAAGGGAAGGATGTGCCCACCCTTTCCTTCACACAGCTGGCTGAAGGGAGTTGCAGAAACCACTCTGCGAGTGCAAATGAGCCGGTATAAATGTGTCATCCAGACGCAACACGAGCCGAATGGCCCTAACCAAATTAAATGTGCGGGAGTGAGATGGATGGAGAGAGATTTGGGAGGTAAAATGCAGGCTGACCTCAGGCTGACGTATGTTTTTGCTGGAGGGTACTCACGGTCAGGTCATTAATAGCCAGGGCAGACACGGCAGAGGAATGTTCTGGTAACTGCGTGATGTAGCTGAGGTCCTCCAGGTCCCACAGGATGCAGGTCTGGTCAAGAGAGCCGCTAATAATCACGCTATGCGCTTCTGATGCTACCAGACATGTCACAGTGTCTGTGTGACCGTACAAGACCTAGGATGGAAAACAACAGAACATTTATTTTTTAAAAATGAAAAAAACATCACAAAACTGCTTTGTGACACCTAAACGTGAGCATGGCTCTTAATGACCTGTTTGAGTCTCATGTGTTTGAGTTTGTCCTTGCTAATGGAGACGTCCCACACACACACTACAGTGCTGGTCCCGGCCGTGATGATGGTGCTGTGGTTGGGACAGGCAGCACACACAGCCTCTCCCCAGTCCGACAGGCTCTCAAACACGGCAAAGCTCTGCAGCACAGGCAATAAAGCTATCAAACCTTGTTAAATCATAAACAATAATTCAGTTACACAATAGGAAAACATTACAAGCAGGGCCGTCACTTTGATTTATTTATGGATCTAGAGAAACTATAAAAGCAAACCTTTTCGGCTGTGTAGCTCCCAAAAGAGCAGGTCTGGTCACAAGATCCCCAGCAGAAGTTTGTGTTCCAATGTGGAGGGATGAGAAGTTTGTTTTTTTCCACGACCAATACATCCTTCTCTCTACACACTATTTGACCAACAGGCCCCAGCGAGAGCTCTAAGAAGAGAAACAACAGGAAATATCAGCTTCATCAACATACTGCAAAATGTTTTAATAAGTATATATATATATATATATATATCTTCAGTGTCACATGATCCTTCAGAAATCATTCTAATATGCTGATTTGGTGCTCAAGAAACATTTCTTATTATTGTCAATGTTGTATTCTTTAATGAATAGAAAGTTCAAAAGCACAGCATTTATATGGAATAGAAATATTTTGATCAAATTAATGCAGACTTGCTGAATAAAACTATTCATTTCTTTCAATTTTTTTTAACTAATTTTATTTGTACTTTAATTTGTCACAAAACTATTGTTAAAAGTAATATTTCATGAAAACTATTTAAATAAAATCAAAACACTAAATGAAGACTAAAAATATTGGAAAACTTGCTATTACAATAAAAGGTTATTATTAACTAATAAAAGTGGTGTGTAAGTTGTATAGATGCAATATTTACACAAAAATCTGGATGTTGAAATGACCATGTTTTTTGTCAGCCACCTTTTTAGACTGTTATTGTATCAATCTATCTCGAATTTTTGAATCAGGCATTTGGGACTTTTTATTTAATTTGGAACGATGTCTCAGGTTAAGGATAAAAGTAAAAAAAAAAAAAAAAAATACATGTGGTCAAGAGGAAGGAGTATTCTACTTTCAAATGACCTACATACTGTATCCGAGGACACAGTAAATCTCCTCGCTCACTGACAGTAGAACAGCAACAGAAACCATAATGAAGCATGAGACAATCGATTGCAAATCTGTCTCAAGATGCCCTTTAAATCTTTCCTTGTTGGATTTACTGATCAGTATGATAAAGTAACGCCTGATATGAGAACAAGATATTGAGTGAGAGACAACAGAGCGAGAGAGATGGAAACACAGCGAAAGAGAATCATCTAATTTTCTAAGAGAGATCCTTTTGGGATATTCAGATTATTAAATAAGCCTCAGTGGCTGTATCATCAAGAGCGGCCTAACAAATAGCAGGAGCTGAATGGAGCCGAGCTGAGCTACGACTGAGAAAATTAGCCTGTGAAAAGTCTAGCCAGCATCTTCTGCCTCGCGGCTCCTATTGCTCCCTGTAGACGTGGCCCCATCTTGTAAAAAATAATTGAGGAATGGAATAAAATAACAAGGTGACTATGAATGATTAAATGGGGGGTCTCGACCACAGAGCTGAGAATGTTCATTTTAAGCAGGCAGTGTACCTTTTATTGCCTGGGTGGAGGGCTTGAGCTTGTCCAGTTTATAGAAAAAGGGGGTTATCTGACTGGATACCGATGGCTCTTTCGCAGCAGGACCCTTGTAAGATGTGCGGCTAGGGTGTGGTTTTGTGAAGAGCTGCAAGCATAAAACTTCTTTCAGTATGGCATTTAACATGCAGTACCACAATAAATCATCTCATTAAAGAAAAATGTTCTTTTCCTCAAAAATGCTAGTTAATGTCTTTGCCTTGAACTGATTTTTAGTCACACAGTGCAAGCTCAGATCAATGAGGCCTGCGATTAATTAGTTCCAACAATAAATACAAAACCTGTTCTAATTAAAAGAAAACAAGTTAGAAGATTTAAAAAGACTGAATCCTATATTTGATGATAATATAGCATAATGAGTGTTTTAAAAGCAATTAAAATAGACTGCTCATTTTTCAATATTTTTCAACACAGAAGGGTTAAACTGTTGGAATTGTTTCCAACATATTAGGCATGATATTTTGGAACTATATTGGTTATTGGCCTTTATTGGAGATTTTCTTTTATCTGTTGATATTGGATATTTAATTGTGCATTTCCCATACTTTAGATTATCTTTGGTGTCATCTAATGCTCAATTAGTTAATTTTTTTTTTTTTAAATAGTAATAATTTAATAACACTGTTAAATGTGATATTTAGCAAATCTCAAAATGAATATCTATTTCATACTGTACATTATAATCAGGGCTTGACATTAACTTTTTTTGTTTTTCCAAAGTAACTAGTGCACTCAGCATTGTCACTGGCCACAATTTTGACATCACTACCATGAGGAAAAACTGCCATATAAATATTTTCAATATTATCTCATAATTTGGCAGCAGGTATATTAGGCTGCTGTCACTTTAAGACCTGACGCATGGATCCATTTTACTGTTACACATGCGTTTTCTTTCTTAACGGTTTACGTTCACTTAACCCTCAGACGGTCCTCGGTCATTTCTGACCGATAAATTTTCTGTTTTGAATTTCTAAAAATCACAGCTTCATCGGAATGTTATGAAACTTGGTTACTTTTGTGGCATTAGGTATGTGAATACAAAAAAAAATTGAGGTCATGATCCGAGCATGCTAAGTGGTCGTAAAAAAAATAGTGACGATTTTGGTCTTCGGTCAGAAATGACCGACCCATAGGAAATGAATGGGAAATTGACAAAAAAAAAATAGTTCTCCGAATTTTTGTGTGTACAATCTACAAATCGGCCTCAATCCTAAAAAAAAGTACACCGCTGTAAAGGGGTGACACTCTACAACATCAAGAATACAAAAAAGACACACCCACCCACACACACACACATACACACACACTTTTATACACATAAACACCAATAAATTTTGATTACAAAAAATCTATTTTGAATTTTTAAAAATCACAGTTTCATTGGAATGTTACGAAACTCGGTGACTTTTATGGCAATAGGTATGTGCACACACAAAAAAATTGAGGTCATGATTCGAGCATGCTAAGTGGTCGTAAAAAAAATAGTCACACTTGTGGTCTTCGGTCAAAAATGTCCCCCATAGAAAATACCTGTGGGAAATTGAAAAAAATATATAAAAAAATAAAAGAAATAAAAAAATGTAATATTATTTTACAAAAAGTGTTATAATTGAATGAATTGCATTTTTTGTTACAAATTCTGTACAAAAAAAAAGTAAATGTGTCCATAAACAGCTGGGGAATTCACATGCCTCTCCATAGAGAACTGTAGATGCCATCTAGTGGTTACACCCTGCTCCTACGCTTTTCCTCCATACTCTCACCAGATGGTGCTAATCTGCTTCAAACATTTTTTTTTTGAAGGCCTAGACTCTATATTAAACTAAAATACTGTATAATTTTTTTTTTTTTTTAAATACATATATTTATATAAATTTTTTAATTATTTTCAATGGCAAAAATAGACCATAAATATTGCATAAATATTAATAAATTCAATAAAATGATCTCAAAATACTAAATTAAAAAGAATAAATATTATAGAACAAAAATAAATTGCATTGGTTTTACTGGGATGGAGGAAGTTTCATTTTTAGGCCTCCGGTCACTTCTGACCGGGAAGGCCCAGCATGTGACTGGAAAACGAAGACCGTCTGAGGGTTAATACATAACAACTGAGTTTACGTGATTTTCGTCAAGACCGGTATTTTGACGTTATTTTTTGTGTATTTGACCGTTTAAGCGCAATAAACAGTGAAAAATAGCTACATTTAGTACTGAGAGGTGGCTTTATGTGCACACACTTTGGGTGTGAGCATAAAATCCCATGCTGAAATTCAAGCCCTGTAACAACAACAATATTCATCCTGAGTAAAACGATGGAGCGAGGGGAGGCATGTTTGTGTCAACTCGCTGTAGGAAAGATGAGAGAGCGAGAAAGCGCAGCTAGTAGCGTGTATCTATTCTGCGGAAAATGAGTATTGAAAGCATTTCAGATATTTTAGTATCGATATGTATCGAAAAATCTATACTATAATGCACTTATTTCAGATGCCTTTTTAAAAGACTACAATTGAAAAATGTATGTATTACACACCACTGCTGAAAGCCACCCGCATTTGGCAGGTCGGCAAGTGTTAATGTTAAGCCCTGATTATAATGTTGTGATGCCTAAATTCACTTATACCAGTTAAATAAAAACAATTTTAAATTAACATTTTTGTTTTATTTTAAATTTATTTAGTCAAAACATATCAGCCATAACATGAAATAATTATGGGCTTTTCAGTATTGGCCAGAAATATAATATCTATGCATCTCTAGTATATATTGCTGTGAAAAGTGCTTCAAAATTACATTCTGTATTTACAACCAAAATAAAAATGAGAGGAATAGAGGTTCCTTATAACTGTTCAACTGGCGTACCTGTTTTGGCATTTGGCCAAAGTTGTTGATATACCCAAGGACAGTACTTTTCACGACAGGATCCTTCATGCTCGCTCTATCGTGTTTGTCAGTGTAGAAGTACGGGTGAAAGGTGTTGACGGCCTCTACTGCGGGCGAACCCTGCTGTCTGTAGCCGAAGATCAGATCAATCCAAAGATGCAGGCGTGCACTCACGTAATCGCTCTCAAGAGCCTGCAGAGAGTGCAAACTCAGTCAGTCAGCAGATCTGGATGGGTCTAAAACACTATCAGTGATGCCGTAACCTTTATTTCTGTAGCAGTGCAGGCGGAAAAGCTTACACATTTCAGGTCAAAGAGATTGCACAATAATGCATTTTAAAAAGATATTATTCCATCCGGGCGACTGATTACAGTTCGAACAATCTGATCTAAAAATTATATTCCAAAAGTTTGTATTCCTATTCCATGTTAATACTTATATTTTGAAAAAATATTGGAAAAATAACTTATTTTAGAATTGGTTAAAGAGCCCAAACATAACATAAGCATATACACAAAAGCACACAAAAAAAAAAAAATCATTTAAAATAACAAGTATAATCAAAGCAGCTCTAAGTCACAAGCACTAAATTGTGGAAGATCCCTATATTGCCCTTCATTTGCATATGAAGGAAGGCGAGCGGACAGAATAGCTCATTTTATACTATCTGGAAATGATACAAATATTGCTCTGTAGATTGGGAACTGATAAAGCCTGGCCCTTATATGCCTGCAGGCATAACGTAGTGAGAAAGAAAGCATTCATTCCAATAACCAGCAGGCTTCTGTAATGGAGTTATAGGAGAGTGCAGATATTGTACTTGCGCTGAATTGGGCCTGTTATCTTCTAATTACAATGGCGTTAAACAGAGTAATGGGGCTTCCTTGATGAACTCAACAAGTGCTTATTATCTCAGGAAAGGCAAAAAATAAAGCAGCTACAAAAATGATTTAACTATTGCTAAGTTTAGCTGGATATGAATGGTGCAGTGACACTGATACCGTTTAACCCCATGCTTGTTTCATGAAACTTGGTATGTGCTCTGATTGCACTGACCTTCGTTGCCTTATGTATAGCCTAAGAGTAAGTATAGCAGGCTTTAAACTAGAATTAGATATTATGATGCTTGTGGTCCACAAAACAGGCCCTTTTTTAAGACAGCCTTGACCAGAGAAACTGACCTCTCTGTGTACTCTGATGTACTCCTGTGGGTCTCCTTTGGCCCATGGTGGCAAAACCACATCATCTAAAAACGTCCCGTCCTGCATGCAACCTATATTATCAATACACACATTTACAGACTTATGAAACGGGTAATTAAAAATTAAATATATAAAAAAGCCTCTTTGACTCAAATCATAGAGAAAAAAAACCCCTGTATTTCCATTTGATTGTTGAGCTAATACTGATATCTTACCAAAGTCAAATTGGTTTGAGTTGACAAGAAAGTCTGGGAGGTAGAAAAATTCTGGAATGAGCTCCCTGACATCACTCATATTGTCCTTAGATGCAGATTCCCACTCGTTCTGAATGCTGTGGAACATCCGTTCTGGGACGTCAAACGCTCCACCCTGCAATTTTTTTTTATAAAAAAATAAAACAAAATTTGAAACTCAAGGAAGGGAGCACTTTTCTAATGTTATTTGAAATCAAAGTGGCACAATGAAAAGGATTCAGAGCAAGGGAAATTATTAAGGATGAAAAAAGACATGCCATCATATGTGTTTGTTTAATGCATAAGGCTGGGAGCTCCCCCGCCAGCTAGTCGAGAACACTAAAATGGCCCCATGTGTGTATATGAATCATAGTCAAGGAACAACCGCTTAGATTCTAGACATTTTCAAGCAATTGATTCAGGCTTTTTATTTTTCAGGGGAGGTTATATGTCCTGATGAAAATCTCTGGAGAAGTTATGTAATTTGCAGGAAAAGCAAATGCCCTAATTGAATGAAAGTAATATACTGTTAGTGGCACAAATATGATTATGAATATTACTGTACGGAGGAAAGCTGCTCAAGTTAAGCAAATATCATTGCAAAGTGTTATCTTAATGTTTGCATTACATTACACCGGCTATCAAATATGCATGACATTTTATTTTAATCAATTGGTTCCATGTGTATAAATGAGATATTCTTTAAAATCTAAATGCGGTTTTGCAAGCAAGTGATGCAAAATAATTTATTTATTTGCATACATATTAAAATCATACCCTAATTCAGTTTTGGAAAGAAAAAAAGAAAAAGCGCACCCAAGCCCAAAAACAATAAAGCTTGTTTCATCAAGTAACTTCAATTTAGAAAAATTGAATTTTATAGGAGAAGTTCTGTCATGCAGACATGTTTTGTCCTTCATTTGATAAAGAAGAGGCCAACACATATTATTTATTTTTTCTGTATGCCCTGTAACAACAGTAGTGTGATATATTTGAGTCTGGTCACACAGGTGAGAAGTTCTATTTACCTGCAGCTGGATGAAGGTCTGGGAGAAAGGCTCCATCCTCACCAGGTATGAGGCCACAATGATGGCTGAGGAATAGTGTGTGCAGTAATGACACTGAGCCGACAGATCACCTGTAATCATGATATTCATTAGTAACATAAAAGCATTTATTTGATCATTTAATCCAGTCCTGCAGCCCCAAAAGCTTTTTTTCTGAAAAACAGCCCTGTCTTTATGTTTCAAAGAAAGAAAACAAACAAAAAAACATGGACAGGTGAAATATCTGCAGGTGAAACTGACAAAACTATGAGCAAAAGGTCTCAGTTACAGAATAGTTGCATATAAAACAGGTGCATATAAAAAATATTGTTTACCATCATTATTTTCCACTTCAAGGAATCTCTGAATGAACTTCGCTTTTCTCTTCTCAGTTTGAGCTCCCATTGGTTTGGACAGATCTCTGAATGTAGCAGGACAGGACAGATCCAGAGTCTAATCGTCAAACAAACAAGAATTTTCAGCATCAAGTCCTTAAAATTCAAAAGTTTCAAGTTCGCATGCATGTTAACTTTACCTCTGATTCATAATCAGCAATGATCCACGGAAAAACAGGATATTGCATCAAGTCGTTGTATGTCCGTCCAGCAAGCGTGTTTAGATGCATAAGGTATTCAAAGTTACTTATTTCTCCCCTCTAAATAGTGTCAAAACAGAAGAAAATAAAACAAAACACATTTGTAAAATCACATTTGCAGAGAGCTTATGTTTCTATTACTGCATTCAATCAATTTGCAGGATGTATATCACAATTGATAATGGTTAATAATGGTAAAAGTAACTGAAGACTCCAACCTGCCATTTTATTAGGGCCATCTTCTCAACCGCTGCCGTCCGTCTGTATGAACACAGCAAAGAAGTATTTAAAGACAAATATTATTCAAATATTTTATTGTGAAGAATTTGACATCTATCTTAAAAAAAAAAAAAAAAAAAAAACACATTTTATTTGACCTATTGCGATGACACCTGACATGTAATGCAAACAGAGCTGTTTTCTTTTAATTCTTAACAGTGCCTTGAATAAGGTGGATTTAGAACTAGTCATCTGAACCAAGTCTACTATAGTTGCACAGCAACAGGTTAAGGATTAGAAAGAGCTTATGGTTTTAAACTGAGGTACATCTTTCACCAGACAAGGGGCAATAGAAACATGTACATTCTTGTGGAAACAAGGGTTGAGATTTTTTTCAGTCATGTCCTTCCCTCCTTTAAAGGAGTAAATAGTGCCATCTATAGGTTTTCGAAAATGTCTGTAAACACACAGTAACATGTTACCTTGATAGTTTGGCTGCACCTGCACACGTATTACTGAATTACAAGATTACGAAGAGTGGCTCTTACAACAAGCAACCCAAACATGCAAAATCAAAGCTGTTTTGACATGCATACATGCTGATGATCGGACACCACGACTATTGAAACTGGTTTGCATTTATCACCATTTATTCCCATATGTAAATGAAAGAAAGAAAGAAAGAAAGAAAGAAAGAAAGAAAGAAAGAAAGAAAGAAAGAAAGAAAGAAAGAAAGAAAGAAAGAAAGAAAGAAAGAAAGTACAGTTCAATAGTGGTTAATGGGTGAAACTATTAACGTCCCGGACTTCAAAGAACATTCTGGAAAAGTAATCTGAGGGAGTGTACACATACACACAACACTTCTTTCTCGCCTTTCTTTTGTGTGCGCTCTGGTCACAGGACAATAAAACTCTTGGCACCCCACGCAAGTGTTGCTTGGTAACAAAAGTTAAACAGGACAAAGCTTCTTTTTGGACTACAGTCTGAAGATCCTCCCCTGATTCTCAAGCAATTCAGTTGTGGACCTCATTTAAAAACCGTGAGTAAGAAAAAACGTATTTAAGTCTTCCTTAACACCAGAAAGGGGATGAAATTAATCCTGGGTAACAATAGCTGGTTGAGACAAAAATTACGTTTTTTACAGACTTTTGCGTTACCCTTTTACCTTTAATCCTTTTAGACTCTCTGAAATTCTTGTGAAGCTTGTTTATGCACAGAGAATTTGTTTTTTAAAGTCTCACAAATGACAAAACGTCTTATGGTTAATGATAAACCTATAAAAATATGCTTAGAAAATGTGCCCACTGACTGTTACTAGGTACAACTAGTGGCGTAACTAGAAAAGTTAGACACTGAAGCTTAATTCTATCACAGTGTTTATGTATTTTTTCTATTACAAAAAATAGGCATTTCATATTAACAATTTGGATCATACAGTAGTGTAAAACAACAAAAATTACAAATGAGAAAGTGTCTGACTACTCACTCTTATCTGTTTTATTTAAGTAAGTACGTTATATCATTGGTACAACATTCAAAACAATACAAAAAATATATTAATGTTGATTTGGTAGAATTTTGAATACTCTAAAAGACTTACTAAACAATTGTTAGTTTTCAAAAGCATATTCATCAATTAGAAAGTAGCCTATATTTTGGTTACAAATGATATCTGGTCTTAAACCATGTAGTTGTGGCATCTATTATATTCCATATGTCACGAAAACAGCAACACCATCCAATTTTCTATCCGTTTGGAGGGTTCAGAATCAGCGAATCACAAACAACATGAAGATGGATCACGTCGATGGTCAGCTCTCTGTAATTGCACCTCTCGGATGCAATGGATTCAAAAACAAAAGGTCTAATAGAAACAGGATGAACCGTATTAGCCCATCTACCAATGTGATTAATGAGTCGCCAAAGGGCTTACAATGCAGACACTCCTCCTTTTTAATGGAAAGATATGAAGAGAGCGAGTTTAAATCTCTTACCAGTGTCATTTATCAAAGTACTGATTTGACTCTCTTCACACAGTCACACGGACTGCTAGCGCCGCCCTGGATCAATCAGATGGAACACAAACAGCTTTTTCCAGAAAATCTTTTGGGCGCTCGCCGTACCCACTGTTATCTGGTATTAGCCTTAATTAGAGAACGACATTATCCTAAATTTTCCCTTTAGGGTGAGTTGGGTGAGTGAATCGGGGTTGTAAACATTTACACCCCTCTCATTCCCCAAACGGCCCGACACCTCCTCGCCCCCCGATACTGCCTGCAGGCATACATGATACCTCTTTCCCAATGCAAACAACTAAACTGTCCCGTCATTAAGTCATACATGTTTAAAGCTACGAGGTCCTGAGATAATAATTACATGACTTAATCAAATTGATGCTTCAGAAGCGTTTAACCATTAATCTGTGTCTTTACAGCTCCATGGCTAAAGGGAAGAGAGCAAGTGGAGCCAAAGGTACGAAGATAACATTGAAAATGGCTAAAAATGCTCTCAGAGTAACTCCAGATGGCAAACTACGACTTGATCTGAGCAACGTAGGCATCGCCACATTTCCCAAATGCCTCCTAAAGTTAAGAAACATAGAGGAACTTGACCTGAGCCGGAACCAGTTGAAAACAATCCCAGAATTCATTAGCCAGCTGACTGGACTGCGTTGGTTAGACCTTCACAGCAACCAAATCGAACAACTGCCTGAAAGCATCGGACTCCTGGGATCTCTAGTCCACCTCAACCTCTGTAACAACAACCTTGACTCTGCTGGCTTGTCGTCTCAAATAGGAAATCTGAGAAACCTCCAGGTTCTCAACTTGGGAATGAATCGTCTAAACGCTCTCCCGCCCACCTTGGCTTTCCTGACAAACCTGACAGAGCTGGGACTTTTTGATAACTTGCTAACACAGGTACCTGAATGCATCCACTTGCTGCCCAACCTGACCAAGTTAAACACCAAACGCAATCCTGTGGCCTACACACAACAAGACGGCAAAGACTCTGAGTCTGTAAGGATGACCGGAAGTCTGTATTTGTTGAGAGAAGGAGATTTGTGCAATCCTTGTCAAGGGAGGAGCAGAAGGAAAAGGTCGCAAAGGAAGATTAATTTTTCAGGGCTGATCTCGCCAAACTCGGTAGCTCGAGGTATTCAAGAAAATTGGCGGCAAAAGACTACTACCTCACCTCCAAGTTTTCACAGAGAACATGACAGACCTGCTGGAGACACCAATAGATTGTCTTTTATTAATAATCTTATTACATAATGACTGTTTTAACATTTGAATCTACTCCTGAAATGTTATTGAATAAACTGCAGGTTTTGCAAGGGGGGTCCACCAATTATGGTTTGATCTCAAACTCATTTGTGTGGAAAATAAAAAAAAGTGCGTCAAACTAAACTACGACAAATTTAACTTCAAACGAAGCTAAGTTTAGAAGGTTCAGCAAGCTGTTTCATTGTCAAATTAAATAGAATTAAAATGTTATGTACCAATATATGAATTTGTACATCATTCATCATTAATTAAATATGTAAATACATTAATTGTCATTAGTAGAAATGTTTTTCACAATATGCTCCATCTCTCTATCCATCAAGGGGTCCTTTGATCTGTAATCTGTACAGTCTCAGTAAAAAAAATAAAAATGCATCAAATTACTGTACATTTCCCACTGTAAGAAAAAAACTGTGGCTTTGAGGAAATGGTACTGATATTAAGTCCATTCCCTCTTCATCATGTCAAAAAGTCAGGGGAACTAAACATAATAAAACTAAATTGAGCAGAAATTGAAACGGTGAGTTAAGGAATGAAATCTGAAACAAAACAACATCTGAAATATCAAATAGGTAGAAAGCTTATGGCTCCCTTGCAGACAATTAAAAACTATAAAATCGTGACTATTGGCAGCTTATGACTTCGAAAAGTTACTGAGGCTGTTTTAATTGGTAGCAAGTGCTGAAGATGCAGTAATTGTAGTTTCCGTGTAATGCCCGGATATTGTTGAGGGGATTGAGAGTCTTCCTGTCAATATTTAACCGCACACATATGAGAATGTCTTTTCTGGAAACTTTGAAACCACAAAACTCTGTTTCAATATAAAAGCATCACAGTCTCTCCAACTGAAGTGGCAGCTGTCTGCAAGATCTGGTAGATGCTTTTGACACTCACCTCACATTAAGTACAGTCTCTCCCCTTCCCTTTAATGAGGAGACCACAGAGCATAGCCTGGAAAGCAGGACAAAGAGAAAGAGAGAAAATCAATTTATTGTGTCACCTCACACACAGTTCTTTACCTGCCTAAAACACAAGCACTATCTCGCTTTACCTCTTATATGCATTGATGTGGTCATTGTTGAAGAATACCAGGAACACCGAAGTGCCATTTTTTAAGAATATTTCCAGAGCGTTGTCCTAAAGCATCATCGAGAAAAAGAAAACCAAAAAAACATTTACAAACAACAAAAACATAATGGCTAATAACTGCACTGGACAACACAGGCATGCATTCTAAGACCAACTACTATACATATGTAATTCAGTAACAAAGGTACAGGATTTGGGCTTTAAAATAAATAACAACAGAAATAACTATGGGCTCTGTGAATCTCACCTCAAGCAGAAAGCGCATGAAATTGGCCTCTTTGATGTCATCATACAACCAGCGTTTGCAGCTCGGGCTCACTGAGTTTTTTTCTTTATTCATCATGTTGCAAATATATGAGTCTCTCACACTATAATAAGTACAGAAAATTTAAGATACTGTTGTATCTATAAACAAAAATAATCTCTATCTCAGTAAAATGAATGTTAACCTTCTCATTTATCATGCTTTAATACTAAAAGAATGAATTATCACATAATCATATACCATTCAAAGTCTTTTTTAAAATGAATACTTTGATTCAGCAAGGATGCATTCAATTGATACAAAGTGAAAGACACGATTTATGATTTATACATATATAAATTGTGTTCTTTTAAACTGTACACTCATCAAAGAATACTGATTTTTTTATTATTATGATTCACACAAAAGTATTAAGCAGCACAACCATTTTTAAAATAGATCAGCATAAATAAATCAGCATATTAAAATGATTAAGATCATGTGACACTGAAGACTGGAGAAATGGCTGCTGAATATTCAGTTTTGCTAACACAGAAATAAATTAGATTATATAATAGAAAAGGGTTATGTTCGATTATTTTACAATATTACTGTTTTTACTTTACTTACCAACCCCAAACTTTTGAATGGTAGTGTATGTATGTATGTATGTATGTATGTATGTATGTATGTGCTGAAAGAAAACAGTTGCTTTTACTTGGTCTGATGATGGATTCTACAGCACACATCTCCCGTGGAGGTCAACGTGAAGCCCTCACATATGTAGAGGTCAGCTTTACCAAACAACAGCACTCCTTCAGTCACCACGTGACCACTGACGACCACCACGCAGTGTTTGGCTTTGACCTGAAGTATGGACACATTACAGCAGACAGCATGTGTATCAAGTAGCTTACACAGGAATCCGTATTGTGCATTGAACTGTCTAAAATAAAGCTGTAATTTGTTTTACAAGCTGCCGAAATCAATGTACGAGTAAACACGATGTCAAGCCAAGTTTTCAACAGTTGTACGAAGTGTCACTGCAGCCTGCCTTTTGAATTGTGCCCTGGGGCTAAGGTGTCAAAGAAGCGCCACCCTGGCCTTGATTGATCACTGTTACCACTTCATTATCTAAACAACATGGTGAAAAGACAAAAATTAAAGGGAGAAAAAGGCAAGATGCTGAATGGTTGGGGTGTTTGTGAAACAGGGCCAATCCTCCGCAGGCGGAGTTCGCACGAAACCTCTCGATTATGCACGGCTAATTGTATTGTCTCCCTTCATTTCACACCAAGCAGCTGCACCTGGCCTCAGCCCTGAGTCACCGGGACTCTGGGCTCCGGGGATCCGCATCCCCGAAACATATGGGGTCCAGCCGTACTGCCAGCCGCTCCACAATTAATACAAATCAAATCAGAGCCTCCTCTCCATGCAAGCGCCCCCTCACCAGAGCAGAGAGAGGGCCCCACTGTTTATTACCAGAATTAATCAATGACACAGCAACAATAGCAACACACTAATTGATTAAGGCCCTGTTTAAATATATGGTCCACCTGGTGGGGGTTTGGTTTCAGACAGAGCTTTAAAACAGAATCAGCCCTGACCTGAGTCGGTCCTAATTCTGTCTGGTCTTGGTGATTTACAGCAACAACTTATTACACCCTGCTACAGAATGTTTTTAAGAGTGTTTGTGGTAGTTCACATTAGAATTGATATGCGCACACACACACACACACACACACACACACACATACATTCGCACATTCATTCGCACATTCATTCGCACATTCATTCGCACATTCATTCGCACATACACACACACATGCATACTTTCTCTCACACACACACACACACATAGATAGATTCACACACACATATACATATGCATATATATATATATATATATATATATATATATATATATATATATATATATATATATATATATATGCATATATATATATATATGCATATATATATATATATACATATATATATATATATATATATACACATATACATATATATATATATATATATATATATACACACATTTATATATGCATATATATATATATACAAATATACACATATACACATACATATACATACACATATATATATATATATATATATATATATATATATATATATATATATATATATATATATATATACATACATACATACATACATACATATATATATATATATATATATATATATATATATAGTTACGTCCAGAGCCGTAAGGTTTTAGATTGATTATGATTATAAGGAGTTAGATTGATTATGTTTGTTGTTTTGGCAATACCCCTTCTGAATCTGATACCCCTCTTCTTTTTTTTTTGCCTAATTTGTAAATAAAAACTATTTTTCTTTCATGAGATAATTATGTGGTTATTGTGAAACAACTCTGGGTCTGGAGACGGGGTGGCTTCATGCTGTTGCACATTCATTTCACCACCATCCATTTTTTGCTGTTGCTTTCCTCCCCTAGATCAACCAGGAAATCGTAACAGTAAATGGGGGCTCGTCCGGGATTGAAAATTGGTCTACTTTGTGTGTGACAACTATTTGAGGTAAGTGGGTTCATTCTTTTTGCATTTCTCACATTTGTTTGTCTGGCTGATTCACTTTTGATGAGGGAGGAGTAGTCTAGGTGTAGGATATGGAATTTGATCTAATTTCGTTCACATTATATCCTTCTTGGGAAGCATATAATCATTGCAGAAAAAAAAGATTTAATTGAAATAGCAGATTTCTTTCATATTAATATTCCAAAAGAAGTGAGTAAACAGGTAATCAAGGAGGAGTTATTTGGAAAGCTAGTTAAAACTGGCGTTCTAGTACCACCAGATGAGGAGGGTATCGTTGGGGTAGAGTCCGATGCTGTGGTGGAGACTGCAGTTTCTGATTCTGAGCGGATAGCTGCTAAGCTGCGATGGCCTAAAGACATGTGGGTTCTACTTTTGCAAAGTAACTCTGTAGGGAAGGCGCAAGAGGTCTCAGCTGCATTGCCAATTGAGCAAGCTCTCGATTACGATGTAGTTAAGACGGCGGTTTTGAGAGCATATGAATTAGTGCCTGAGGCGTATCGTCAGAAATTTCGATCGCATGTGAAATCAGCCAGACAGACATATGTCGAATTTGCCAGAGAGAAGAAAACACTATTTGATAAGTGGTGTCTTTCCACTGGGATCACAACCTTTGAGCAGCTTCAGGAGTTCATCCTGCTGGATGACTTTAAAACGTGTGCGCCAGAAAACGTTGTTGTATATCTTAACGAACAAAAAGTGCAGGCTCTAGCTGATGCTGCTATTGCAGTCGATGAATTTGTATTAACGCATCGAAATGTGTTTTCCCGAACTCGATTGAACAAAAGTCAGCCTTCCATGGGGGGAGCTTTGAAGTTTTCCGACCACCTAGTCGTAATACCAACACCGGTCAAGACCATAGTTCACGACGTAAATCGAGTCCTAAACGTGCAAGTGACAGGCGAGCATGTTTTTTTTGCCTTGACCCCAATCACTTAATTTCAGAATGTAAAGCGTGGAAGCAAAAAAAAATGCTGCTTCCAAGTCCAAAAGTGTAGCGCTCATGCAATCGGTTCCAAAAGCATATGATGTGAATGCTACCACTTATCAGCCATTTATTTGTACTGGTACTCTCTCTTTCATCTGAGTCAGAGGAAAGACAGTTAAGGATTCTAAGGGACTGCTGCGCAGTCTTTTATTTTAGAAGAGATGCTTCCTTTTTCTGCTGAATCTTATACGGGTACTGATGTGTTAGTTCGTGGTTTTGGAATGGTTTGTGTCAATGTTCCTCTTCATCAAGTGTATTTGAAGTCAGAACTGGTTACTGGTTTAGTGATGCTGGGTGTATGTTCACAGTTACCGGTAGATGGGGTTGGTTTCATTCTAGGAAATGATCTTGCAGGTGGCAAAGTCTTTCCTAGTCCTATTGTTGTTCATGAACCTGTTGCTACTGAAGTGTCTGAGCTTGCGACTCAGTATAGATCTGTATTTCCTGCCTGTGCTGTAACACGAGCTCAGTCACTGAAGTTTGGAGATGTTTCAGATCTTTCAGATAATGTGCTGTTTTCTCAACCTGAGGATATGGAGAGGGTAGCAAAAGTTAAATCTAAGGGTGAGTTAGAAAACATTGAATCCACTGTGTTATCGAAAATCACATTAAAAATAGGTAAGGTGGAGTTAGCTGCTGCACAGATTACTGATCCTTTCCTGGCTGCTTGTAGAGATGCTGTAGTAGACTTCACTCAAGTACCTAAAGCTAGAATAGCATATTTTTGGGAAGATGGAATTCTGATGCGTAAGTGGAAACCTTTGCATTGTGATGCAAAGTGGCAAGAGGTTCACCAGATTGTATTACCCACTGATTATCGACACCATGTACTAGAGTTAGCTCATGAGAATGTTCTAGCAGGACATTTAGGAGTAACGGAAACATTCCATCGAATCAGCAGATGCTTTTTTTGGCCTGGTTTGAAGTCTGCAGTTTCTACATTTGTCCGCTCATGTCATACATGCCAGTTAGTGGGGAAGCCAAACCAGACCATCCCGGTAGCTCCTCTAAATTCCTGTCCTTCACAAACCATTTGAACGGCTGCTTGTAGATTGTGTAGATCCCTTACCTAAATCTAAATCTGGGAATCAATATATCTTAACCATCATGTGCACTGCGACTCGCTATCCAGAAGCAATTCCTCTCCGCACGATAAAAGCTAAATCAGTGGTTAAAGAGATAATTCGCTTCTGTTCTCTCTTTGGTTTGCCTAAGGTTATTCAATCTGACCATGGTTCTAATTTCACATCAAAAGTGTTTACACAGATGCTGAGTGAATTGGGAGTTAAACATCAATTGGCGAGTGCATACCATCCAGAGTCTCAGGGTGCATTGGAGAGGTTTCACCAGACTCTTAAAGCTATGCTCCGAAGATTTTGCACAGAGACTGGCAGAGATTGGGTGGAAGGTCTACCTTTAATGATGTTTGCAATAAGAGAAAGTGTTCAGGAGTCACTCGGATTCAGCCCTGCAGAATTGGTGTTTGGCCATACCGTGAGAGGCCCATTAAGGTTACTGAGTGAACAGTTGCTTTCACAGACTTCTGCACCTATATCTGTACTTGAGTATGTGACTTCTTTCAGGGAACGTCTTCACCAAGCTTGTCAGTTAGCTCGGACTCATCTGGTGGAGTCTCAAGCGAAGATGAAAACTCGTTTTGACCACAAAAGTGTGAGGCGTGAGTTTCAGCCAAGTGAATCTGTTCTGGCCCTACTTCCTGTGCCTGGAACAGCCTTGCAAGCTAGGTTCTCTGGCCCATACATCATTGAGAGAAGCGACGTAAGAGCAGAGTGTGTCATGTAAACATGTTGAAGGCATATATCACAAGAAATGCAAACTCAGATGTTCTTGTTAAACCCGTGTCTGCAGCAGTTTTTATATCTACTGAATGTGTGGAGGAGGACGGACTGATAGCAAAAGATGCTCAAACTTTGTGTGCCCGCTTGCAGAATTCAGTTATTCTGGGTGATCTGCAATCCTATCTCTTCCACTTAACAGAAGAACAGAGTAAAGCAGTTAGTAACTTAATTGTTAACTATTCTGGCCTGTTCTCTGATGTTCCTTCCCAGACTACCTTGCTGTGTCACGACATTGATGAAGGAGTTAGCCAGCCCATTAAGCAACATCCATATAGAAATATAGCTGCAAGCAGCAATTATCGGGGCCAAGCAGAATAAGACGACAAGACATGCCAACATGTCTGAAAGTGTCAGACCAACTGCAACAATGAGCAATTAAAGACATTTAAAGAGGATTTTAGGCGAAATGGCTGAAAAATCATATAAACAGTAATTAAAAATATGATTTAATGGATTATCACTTTCGACCAATAGATGGCGCAGTTACAAAACTGATGTGATGTGGTCAGAGAGAAGTAACAATGACATACAAAGTTTGGTGTCAAAATGTCAAGGCATTGCAGAGATAAATAGAATAGTCCTTTTGGCATCATGCCTCAACTTTGCTGCAGCGCTATACGAAAACGGTTTTGTCAATTGACACGAAGTCTGAAGATGATACGATTCGATTTTGGTGAAAATCGGACAAACGGTGTAGGAGTTCGAAAAAGTAGATACTGAATGAAAATCAAGATGGTGGACAGGAAGTTTGGCCAAATAAGGTAAACTTGGTATCTATGTTCTCGGCTTGACCCAAGGAATCTATTAAGACCAGTATTGCTTTACAATAGGCCGATTTATTCAAAACTTATTAGCAGTTTTGAAAATTTTGTTATAACTTTTGACCTAAAGGTGGCGCTGTCTCAAAATATTTTGGGTACCTTCAGGGGATGGTGCTGATGGCATGTTCTGAGTTTCGTAATATTACACCAATGCATTTGTTTAGTATAGCATTTTATTTCACAAAACTGTATTGAATTCAATAGGGATTTTCATGTTTTGTTCTATTATAGCGCCACCAAGAGGCTCAGTCCCACCATTTTTTTATGTGTCCTCAGAGTGAGCCCGTACATATGTGTGTCAATTTTGGTGAAAATATCTCAATTCGCTTCGGAGTTATAGACATTTATATGAAAAAACACGTAAAAAATGACTGACACATGACTTTGATTGGATTTTACTACCCCATACTATCAAAATTTTGCCTTACGACTTACGACTGTTTTTGCAAGCGCTACGTAAAATTTGTTTGTGCGTTTATCGAAAACGGTTTGACGAATCAATTTGAATTCCATAACTTTTTGTCACCATTGCCTGAAGATGACCTGGTTTAATTTTCGTGCAAATCGGACAAACCGTCTAGGACGAGTTCGAAAAAGTAGCTTTTTCGGAAAATTCAAAATGGCGGCCATATTTTTATGACGGAAAATGACGTCATAGGGTGCAGTCGAATCGTCATGAGCTCAGGAATCTAACTTTGTTGATTGGCCTCATGGTTCAAAAGTTATTAGCAAAATATGAGTGAAAATTTGGACAGGTGGTGGCGCTAGATGGAATGACCAAAATTGGTGTATTTAATGTTGGGACTGTCCTCTATCAGAATGTCAAACCATTACAACTTTCCTGCAATCGGTTCTATGGGCTGCCATAAGGTAACATATTTGTTAGAGCATGGATTTGCAACTCGTAGTCAAAGTCCATGGAGTTCACCATGTATTCTAGTGCCAAAGTCTGACTCTACATTCAGATTCTGCACTGACTATCATAAAGTTAATGCTGTGACCAAACCAGACTTTTTTCCTCTTCCAAGAATGGAAGATTGTGTTGACAAAGTTGGTGCTGCTCATTATGTTACTAAGTTAGATCTACTAAAAGGGTTCTGGCAGGTCCCGCTAACTTCTCGTGCCTCTGAAATATCTGTATTTGTCACACCTGAATCTTTCCTACAGTACTCGGTCATGGCTTTCGGCATGCGAAATGCACCAGCTACGTTCCAGCGGCTAATGAACAGAGTTTTGTCAGAAGTGACCGATGCTGAGGTATATTTGGATGATGTTGTAATATATTCTAACACTTGGGAGGAACACCTTGAAAAGTTAAATGTTGTTTTTGAACGGTTGAGTAGGGCATCTCTGACTCTGAATTTGGCTAAAGCAACAGTTACCCATCTTGGTAAATGTGTTGGCCAAGGACAAGTTAGACCTGTAGAAGCCAAGACAGCTGCCATTGTTGAGTTTCCCAAGCCCACTAATAAACGTGAGTTGCGCCGTTTTTTAGGAATGAGTGGCTACTATAGCAGCTTTTGCAAGAATTTTGCTGCTATTGTTTCTCCTCTCACTGATCTTTTGAGTGCATCCAGGAAGTTTGTGTGGACTCCAGAGTGCATGGATGCATTCAATGCTGCAAAAGATCTCCTCTGTACTGCACCTGCTCTCTCTGCTCCTAATTTCTCACGGCCTTTCAAACTACAGGTTGATGCCAGCGCTGCAGGAGCCGGGGCAGTCCTGATGCAGGAGGATGGCGCAGGAATTGACCATCCTGTATCTTTTTTCTCAAAAAAATTCACTAAGTGTCAGCGAAATTACAGTGTAATTGAGAAGGAAGCTCTAGCTCTGTTACTAGCCCTTCAGAATTTTGAAGTTTATCTGGGTGGAAGTGATAGCCCCATTTTGGTTTATACAGACCATAATCCATTGGTGTTCTTAACTTGCATGTCTAACACTAATCAACGTTTAATGCGGTGGTCTTTAATTGTGCAGGAATACCATCTTGACATTCGGCACAAGACAGGAATCTACAACATCATTGCCGATGCCCTGTCCAGAACTCATTCCTTAGACAGTTAAAGTGTTTTGATGATTAGTGACTTAGTACGTTGACTTATAACCAGTGGGCGGTTATGGTCTTTGATGGCGGGGGTGTTACGTCCAGAGCCGTAAGGTTTTGTTTGTGTGTGCCCAAGCTGTGCTGTTTCTCTCTCTATCCCCGTCTCTCTTCGTAGGAGAAATGGTTTCCATCTGATGCAAATAATCAATGCCCTGCTGGGAGGGGAAGGAGAGAATTTAAACTGCAACCATCATCAGAGCCGTGTTGGTGGTGGCTTGACTGTGTGCAGCAGCTTTGAGGTCTCATCTTCAACCCCAGACCCGATGTTCTGTTGAAGCCAGTAGTTGATAGTGTATCTCTACCTCATGTTGTGTTCTACTTATTGAAGTAGTTTTCTCTCATTAGTCTCTTTTTGATCACACTATGATTGAGACTTAAAATGCAGAAGTGAGTTAACTTTAATGATTATTTATTGTATGGTTAATTAATCTGTTTTTCTCTTAGTTTATATGAAATTTGCTAGTTAATCGTTTATTTCTTTATTTGTGGGGTTAGTAGGGAGGAGGGCCCAATGCCATTTATTTTGGATTTGAATTTTTCTCCTGTTTATGTTAGTAAGGGAGTTAGCTTATTTTGCTGTACTCTTGTATTCTTTTCTTTTAGTTTAGGTAGTTTGGTTAATAAGGAGTTAGATTGATTATGTTTGTTGTTTTGGCAATACCCCCTTCTGAATCTGATACCCCTCTTTTTTTTATATATATTTTTTTAAAATAAAAACTATTTTTCTTTCATGAGATAATTATGTGGTTATTGTGAAACAACTCTGGGTCTGGAGACGGGGTGGCTTCATGCTATTGCACATTCATTTCACCACCATCCAATTTTTGCTGTTGCTTTCCTCCCCTAGATCAACCAGGAAATCGTAACAATATATATATATATATATATATATATATATATATATATATCCATGTTAACAGGTTGGAGATATATAATGGCTATGTAATAATGAAACTGATTTCAGACTGGGCTAAGCAATCATAATGACACATCTAATGTTATATCTAGAATGGGCTTTAGGTATAAACAATACTTTAAATGACTACAATTCTTTTTTCTCTTTAGAAATGGTATTATAAAGTAAAAAAGGTGGAAAAATATTGATATTTATAAACAAATGTACAGCTTTCAACCCTTCCATCAGATTTTTTTTCTATCCATCATCAAACCACACACAAAGTAGAATATTATTAATTTCCTCTCTTATCTATTCCTATAATAGGTGCCAAAAAGACCAAAATTAAAAAATATATATATTATTATTATTTATTAAACAACAACAACCATTTGTTTTGCGCCTATTGATAGGAATAGTTAAGAGAGAACAGGAAATGATGGGTATAGGACAAGGATTGGGAAATTAAATGAGCTAGATTCAAACTTACATTGCCCACATGAGCACCACAGCTAAATGTGTCAGCATATGCACTTAACAGCCACACATCAGCTCTGTATAAAAGCAATAATTAACAACTCGTGAGATTGCATCTGTGAAGTTATTTCCTGTTTGAGTAATAATGAAAAGCTAAGCCTCTGAGGACATGGTGCCTGTAAATTACAGTCATCACATTGCCTCTGGAATTGAGGCGTAGGCCGCGTCAAGCGTTTGCATTTCTGTATTAATAAGTAAGGAGAGGGCAATTCGGCTGGCACGCAGCACAGCAGGACACACCACCTACTGAATGAATACAAGACAGGAGACATCACCCCCTACTGTTCCTTATTAATACTTCTGTCAGCCACTCTCTGCCCTGTTAATGCTGAAGAGCGCTGTCAAGCTCAAAACACACACACTACAGCTGTCCACACTTAAGCTCAGGAATGTTTTGTTTTTTTCATACCAAAGGAATGTGTCTCCAGTTGAATATATGATCATTCTCACCTCTTCAGTGGGTTCCAGCTCCTTCAGTATGAGCTGAGTGTCCATGCACTGATCTGAGATATCCTCGGGCAGAAGTGAGGCGTCGTTCAGCACAGGGAAAAAGGTCAAATGCTCACAATCTAAACCAGGCTCCTCATCAACCTCCCGGCCTGCCTCACACAGGATCCTGGGGTCTGGGACACACATTAAATATATGCACTTAAAGAGATGTGCAGATTCAGCTGTTGCTGTCCAATATAAAACATGTTATTAATCATAAAAATAACATGAAAAATATGATACCTGAATCAGCCTCAACAACTTCAGCAGCTCCTTTGCTTTCTTCAGTGAAATTCTTCTGAATAAGGCCCGAAGTCAGTGTTGGCATCTATTTAAAATAAATAAATATACAAATAAATAAAAAAATATTTTAAAAAAACTAATATTTATTTATATATTTATTTATTTAACAGTATAGAACTCAAATTAATACAGAAGACAAATCATTCTCCAAGCATAAATATTCAACAGTGATAGTACTTTAAGAAAAATACTAATAAAATACTTATTATTATTATATAAATTAAAATAATACAAAAATAAAACCTGCATTTGATGATTATTTAACAGTGGTAGGAAAAACACTATAAAATAATAATAATAAAAATATAAAACCTGCATTTGATCTTTATTTGAATTCACTGCTAAGAATGTTATGCTATTAAGATTTTCCAGTCAGAAATGATTATTCTTTGGCATGACAGCAATAGTTCACCTTTTTGGATCGACGTAACTGCTTTCTGCGAATTCGGGATCGTGTGCGGTTGCGGCCTTCTGCGGTGTTCTGCACCCAGCCTCTTTTGAGGAAGACTCCTGGACCAGGGCCGAAAAGACCCCTCTCTCTGAGCAGGTCTTCCTCTATTCTTAGCCACTGAACGGCCATACGATCATTCTCACTATGAGTCATCTACACAAAACAAAGTAAAAGAATGAAATGTTGGATTCCTGGGCCACAGCATTATACTGTAAGTAAAGGTGTAAAAAAAAAGACAAAAAAAAACCCAACCTGTGCGTGACTCCTCAACATGCTATCAAATATGGTCTCACAAGTTTGCCAGTGTGCTTCCATGTCCAACACGAACCCCTAATGGAAACAAACACACACACAAGGTACATTATAACAAGCAGACAGTTATATGTATGTAAACGGTCCTCTGTAGCTATTAGGTTTGCACACAGTTACAATAACATTTCACAAATTGCATTCATGTGGGAAAAACAAGCTAGTGGCTATTTAACCATACAATAAAGCTGTCTCCAATAGTCCTCAGTGTGCTCTAATTAACTTAAAGTATAATATAAGCACAGTGTGAGGTGGCTGCTGGCCCTGCGCCATTCGTTGTGTCCTGCTGATTTATTATACTGATAGGCATTAGCCCTTCAGGAAGCCTGTGTACTTCACCACCGACCTGCTCATATTCAGATTTACTTAAAGGCTCATTAAACCAATCATCACAGTGGTGTCCTCTAAGAGCCGCCCAATAGCCACACTGACTGCAGTTCAGAGACAAGAGCAGCACTGAATCCAGCAGCTCAAACTGTGATAAGAAGGCACAAGATAAAACTAAGATGAATAAAAATCATCTCGGACCATTTTATGTTTTGTTGATTTACAGCTTTAAATCACAGTGGACTTAATTTGGCTTTTTGGTACTTAAAATGGATGAGTATTTTAGCTATGCAAACAATACATTTTGACTGATTTGTAGAAATGTTTTTCTGTTATTTTTATGTGAAAATCAGAATATGAAATCATCTGTGGTAAAATATTGGAAAATAATAAAACATGAAAACTTCCTAGCCTAAGTGGCGTATACTTTTTTATAGGCAGAGTGCAAAAAGGATTTCTGCACGTAAACAGGAAAACAACATCTCAAAACATCTACAAACATGTTATTAATTCACTGGGAAAGCAATAAAATAGTTTTTCGATTTGTAATTTTACTTAGTAACTCAGTCCACTTGTTTCACCAACATACTCAATGCTGCTTTGCATGCCATAGCTAAATGAGAAAAATCCAACAAAAAAAAAAAGAGGAAAAATGCAATTTGGGAGACAAGTTATAAAATATAGTGACAAGTTATAAAACTAGAAAAATAGGAAATTGTGCATTTGTGTGTGCCAAATGGATGGCGGGATTAAGAAGTGTTACAAAGGAGTTCACAGGAGTAATTACGGCCCTGTGTTGACAGATAAACACTGAATCATCGCCTAATCATATTCTTTTATTTAGAGAATCATAAGTAATATATAGCATTAATTACTCCATTTACCCAAACAGCAAACTTATTGGCCTTGTACGAGCGGCACATTAAACAGCATCCCCTCTGCAATTAACATCACACTGATTTCCATTTTAATTACTTTCCACAGAAAAAGACTACCTTTGATGATAACATAAAATAATGTCAGCTTCATTTTAGGCTGTTGGTGAATGTGTAATAAACTTAACTTGATCATTAGCTATGTTAATTATCTTTCCATTATGAAGATATAATTAGTCTGTAGCATATATCTGAAATGAATCCAGAGGAAAGTTTGCCTTGCGCCGTGCTGTATGGGTAAGTTCTCTGGCGTACAGGCAACTGGATTAAACTGCGTATACCAAATATACATTTTAAAATGATGAAATGGATTTATCACCCATAAGACACAAATTATGTAATAGTAACAAATAACTAGTGTAAAAAATGTCAACCTCATCAACTGACGACATTTTAACCTGTGATTTTCTGATCTCTTTTTTTTCTCCTTCAAATTTTGTAGTGAAATAGGAGTGGGGTAAACTGTGCCATTTTTACTTACTGTAGGTTTTCTCCTAGGCAAGGAGAAACGAGAGGTAAAACTAATATTCCTAATTATTTTTTACCGTGCTATTAACTGAAATCAGAAGAAAGTGTCTATTGCATATGGTCATATAATCAGAAAAAGGTGACAACTAGCCTCACATTATGGGAAATGCATTAACGATGTATATGTCAAATAAAAATGTGAAAATAAATGAGAGATAAATTCCAAAGCCTTATCTTGCTGGACATTAGTCACATTTTCATAAAACACCTAAGAAAAGGTTTAATATTTAGAGTATTTGAATGTTGCAGTGAAATAATAAATAAAAAAATTGTAATAGCATATTCTGCATTTAGAGTAAAAATTACTATTAGTTGATCAACTGACAAATCTTAATAATTATGCGAATCTTGATTTTTCTGTTATGAGCTAAAGTAAACTTTCTATCAAAACTCAAAGGAAATTAAAGTATGATGATCTGAAGTATGTGTGTACAACACAATGTATAACACGACAACGACTTTTCAGGAGAAATTCAGAATCCACAAAACTCACAGCATATTTAAGCGGCACGTTTCTGAGGAGGACAATTCATCAAGACAGCTGATAGGCTGTCACAAACTGATATGATACAGAGTAACAGAAAATGAATGTTTTCATCGGATCGGGACTGCCTATAATTACCGCCCCCCTGTTTCTGAGGCGGAGACGGAGATAGCAGCAGTTGCAAAGAAACAGCAATTTCATGCCCTTGTGCCTGAGTAATATCTCTGTGCATCCTTTTCCAGATGGCGACGTCTTCAGTGGTGGGAACTAATGATGTGGGCTGCGTTTTCGGGGGGGAAAAACAACAATAACAGCGTCTTTAACCTTCAACAGCAAACGCAATGTTCTAGTGAGTGTTCCCATGGAAAAAATTAACAAATATCAATTACATTGCCCACTGAGGTGTACTCAGCTGCAATAATCCAAATTGATTTAGAGACAGGATTGAGACAGAGCCACGGGGTAGGTGGTGGCGTCCGGTTGCGGTGACATTGGGACGGTGTGAGGGCACCATGTGAAGGAATTCTCATTGACTGAACCACTTACGTCCTGTATGTCCAAAGTGGTTCTGGACGTGCATCACGTAAAAGCAACGGAATCCAACAGAAACATTTGTGTTAAAACAAATTTGATTGTCCTACCTCAGTGCTGCCGGCTGAATCCTTCCCAAACCTCTTCTGAACAGATTGCAATGCACTGCTGAGAAGTCCTGCCCTCTTCTGGTGAACGTTATTTGCTTTTTTCTTTTGAGAATCTGAGAGAAAAATGTTAAATGTAATTCTATGCAGGAAAATCTTTTACTACTTTTGCAACATGCAGTATAGAATTCATGTGTATTCTCCTCTGTCATGTCATTCAAATACAACCGAAACTAAAGCAGGAGGATCAAAAAAAGAAAGCTGACAGTAATCTTAAATGTTGACACACAAGTAGCAGTGACTGACCCATAAAGAGCTGCCAAGCTTTCGTTGCCGTCTCCTCCCACAGAGGGCTCACATCACCCATAGAGACCTGGCCCTCCTTGCCGGCCGGCTTAGCGGACAGGTCGATTTTGTAGGCCTCCTCCAGCGCCTGCCTCCGCTCCTGCATGACTCTACTCCAGGTGTTTTCCACAAGCATCATCAGCTCTGACTCCACTACAAGGATCACAAGCATATTCAAAACTTTTCATTTTACTCATGAGTCTGGCAAATTACAGGAAGGAAGGAAGGAAGGAAGGAAGGAAGGAAGGAAGGAAGGAAGGAAGGAAGGAAGGAAGGAAGGAAGGAAGGAAGGAAGGAAGGAAGGAAGGAAGGAAGGAAGGAACAAACGAACGGACGAACGAACGAACGAACGAACGAACGATCGAACGAACAAACCTTCTGCTGAATCAGCGACATTGGTCTGCGACATCACCCGGCTGTTCTTGTGTGGGAAAAGATGCCTCCAGATGTTTCTTGAGGGTTTTTTATGGACTTCACATCCAAAGCCTTCAAGAAAGCTAAAAGACAGTAATAAAAAAAGAGGGGAAATTCTTTAATATTTGACTTATTCAGAAAAATTACCAATGAAAGGATGTTCTTGACTAGAGGAAAATGTTGCTCAAACTAAATGCTGCATTAGCTGTTTTATGTTATATATTTTTAAAAGGAGATTTTGCAACCCTGTTATCAAAATATTGGAAAACATACAGTTTATCTAATGTAAAAATACCTTTTTTTAATTCATTTTTATTTATTTATTGCAATACCAAAAGCATTGATTATGGATTATGAGAGATTGTGGCCTCTAAATAAACACTTTTGAAGATTTCTCTCGAAGGTTTGCAAGTTTTTGTGCTTTTTTATTGTGTTTTCTCTAGCAATAAACATAAATAATAATAATAACAACAATAAAACAATGCCAGAATGGGTCACAGAGTTGCAGTTTGGGATCAAACTCTGGTTGATAGTTATTTATACTGTATGTGCCTAATGAAGACCTGCTGGTCGAAACGTTGCGCTTTCCATCAAAAGTTGTTTGGAGCTGTTATTTGCAGTGTGCGGACATCATGCTTCTTTTTACCATCGTAGTTATTTAAACCTTATATTTTCCATAAATACAAAAACAATAACCAAAAATAATCATTCAATAACCAAAGAAATTGCAAAAATTTTGAAAATAGAATGAGATGTGGAATTGTCACCTTTTAATATTTAAAAAAAAGAACAAACAAATTAGTGGAAAGTGACTATTTTATGATCACTAACAATGAAACCCACCTGCCAGAGCGTATAAGGACGAGGCAGTGCATGAGACAGTTGATGAAGTGGACATTGGCATTGTATGTTGCCATGATCACATCCCAGTGCTGCTGCAAAACCTGAAGTGTTTGAATAATGAGTTCCTGCTCAGCTTGAGTCTGTCTGGATCGAGACAGGAAGTAGAGCAGGGCCCGGTTCAAGCTTTTGTACAGAATGCTGACCGTTATCTCCCGATGACCTGGACCTCTCTCCAGTGCCTGATGTCAGTACAAACATGCAGTGTAAATTACAGGTGTGTCTAGGCTTAAAACAATAATTCGGTATAAGTGAAATCAGAAGATAAACTCACCACTGCTATCTGTTCAACCATGAAGACCAAGAGGTTCTCTGGTTCCACCACAAACATGCCAGAGTAGAGTTTTTCCACTAGCTTTTTACTGAAGAACCCCACATTCTCAACCAAAACGGCAGCTTTTCCTTCCTGCTTGGACTTGGATGGGTCTTAGGATAATTTAGTGGGGCATGTTAGCGGTATAAATGCACCCTTAAAACCTTGCTTATTATTTTTTAAATATAATTTCATCCAAAAAGATGAAAAACATTTCTGACAATCAACGAATTCATTAAAAGCATTTTTATATAGAGTCTGATATATTTTTACCATCTCTGGCAACATGTGTAGACTGGCCCTCTTCCTGTCCTGTCATGTGGATGATGTCCATCATAAACTCCAGGAGTTCAGTCTGAAAGCTCTGCCTCTGCTCTTGACAAACACCATCTTGGGAAAACTAAAAACAAAATCTTCAGAATGTTAAAATAATGGCTTCACTATAGTCCACAAGGGCACTACTGGCTAGACTGCATAAACCGTAGTTATCGTCCTCCAGTGAGCAGTAATGTGCATCTCATCATCAAAACTGAGCAAAGAGTGGCACCTTATGGAGGAAAGATATTATACACAGCATCAGATTCTGCTTTAACAGCTCATATGTGACTCCTGCATTACAAAAGTAGTATATTTTATTATTAAATGTATGTAATAATATAATTTATATAATTATCATATTAAATAATAAATAAATTAAAAAATATACACATACATACATACATATATATATATATATATATATATATATATATATATATATAAAAATTGCAATACATAAATTCTTATTACATTTATTTATAATTTATTTTACAATTTTTTCTAACAATGCTAATTAATAATAATCATCATCAACATAATAATCATAATAATAATATTTCTACAATTTATAATTTATACATTTCATACATGATTTATAGATACATAATTGTGTAAAAATATATATATATATACTGCTGGGCAATGATTAATCGCATCCAAAATAAAAGTTTGTGTTTACATAATATATGTGTGTGTACTGTGTATAATTTTGTATATATAAATACACACATATGGCACAATATATATATATATATATATATATATATATATATATATATATATATATATTTATACATAATTTATATTATATATAAATATAAATATTTTATATATAAATAACATAAATAGATTTTTTTCATAAATATATACATGCATATATGTGTGTATTTATACATACAAAATAATTATACACAGTACACACACATATATTATGTAAACACATACTTTTATTTTGGATGCGATTAATCGTTGCCCAGCACTAAAAAAAAAAGTAGTTTGATTTAATAAATGTCAATATTTGTCATCCCTCACCTCTAGCAGTTGTATTAAAGGATGCATGCCGTCTTTGGCAGGGATGTTAATGAGGCTGTCCATCAAGAGGATGCGGATGAAGTCACACACCTGTTTCCTGCCTGGGTGGGACGGGCGAAGCTCCCCCACCGCATCGCCACCTTCTTTGATACCCTGAGCACCTGTAGTGTTCTGTACGAGAAGATGAGAAGAAGAATATCACTTCTGTAAACTGCTTGCCTTTGGGGCAATAAAATGTCTCTTGGGTATATTTTTAAGTTGCACAGAAAATGTACGGTACAATCCCCAAAAGTCTCACCTCTGGGGTTTCAAAGGGGAAAACAGCACTGGCCAGTGAACTGAGGAAATCAGGGGAGGTCCAGAGAGGATCTTGAGGGAACAAACTGTTCACCAGGCAGAGGAACTGCATCACACTACCTGGGTAATGGACTTCCCAGCCATCTGCACTTTCTGTAACAGGCTTATTTGAGAAATAGAAATACACAAGAAAAACTTGATTTACTGGTATTGCATCAATGACTATGCAATGGATTATGCAACCTGTTTGCAAAAAGGGACTGTAATCATGCAAACTGCCACTCAGATAATATGTTATGTAATATTACATCCAGCAGACATGCAACTGTCTGCAAGTCTATTTTAGTATTGCCTTTTTGAACACTAGGTGGTAAAATACCTCATTTAGTATGTAGAAACTGCTATCCTATGCTGTAACATGTTATGTCCATGTCATGTTATCTTATGCCAATAAATTTAGCAATTTAGACACACTTACCTTAGTAATGATAATCTTAACCAACTCTAAAAGGACACAAGCTGCATCTACACATAGTTGAAAGCCCTCAGATCGACTGCAGCTGTCAATCAAACTCTGAAGCATCATGTCAATATCAACCTGCCATCCAAAGGACAGATAGGGGAGTAGGTCATTCAACCATCACAAATAAATATACATGCCAATAAAATACATTTTGTCACATGAAACAATTAGGCAATGTGAGCACTACCTGTCCAGCAGGAACCTGGAAATCAGATTTTCCTATAAGCAGTGCAGCTAGAGCTCCATAAATTTGAGGCAGGTGGATATGGCTGACAAGAAGCTTCTGCAGGACTTCAAACCCTGGGCAGATACAGCTCAAGCACTCAAACGACCATGAGCGAGACTTCAAATTATCTATAGGAAAATGGCAAAATCAAAAATACAAATATTTTATTACTTTTTTTTTTTAAATAGTCACATACAACAACATTAATGGACACTTTTGAAATTCCATCCAGAAATACAGTACCTGTTATACTGGTAGGCATCTCCATGGTCTCCACTAAAGTTCCTGGTGACACACCTTCTTTAAACTTGCTCAGGATGTTCGGATACGACAGAAAGTGAGTAAGCAACGTGAGAACCAGCAGCACTGTGCTAGTGTGGATGTGACCCTGTAAGAAGAGGAGGAACCAATCCGACCCCAGTGCGAAGAACACCTCTTCCTGGTTACTGCCATTTGAGAAACATTTGAGAACGTATTTAGAATTCAAGATATGCGTCGATGGGATCACGTAAACAAGGATAAAGAGAGCAAGAGTTGTCGTTGTTACATTGCTAAACTCGACTCACATGCTAGAAGCGTTTGGGATGATTAGAGAAGACAGCATTGAGAGCAACTGGTTCCTGATCCAAACTGATCTCCCAGGAGTCTGACTCCACCCTAGAGCCACAAAGAGTTTAAAGAGCATGTAAGGAGTGAGCCTCGTTCAAAAGTCAAGATTTTGGAGTAAGCACAAATTTTAAATCATGAACACAATGAATGTTTATTGCAAAAATTTGTACCTTGTGATTGATCATCAAAATCCAAATCAGAGAAAGTGCTTTTCTCGTTCAAAGTAGGAGGCAAAAGACTATGAACTAAGAAGAGTCCAAGCCTGATTGAACAAACAAAAATGTCAAGATATCACACTGAGTGACTTTTTTTATTCATTTGGTGCCTTGAAGCTTTAGTGATCTTCCCAAAATTGTCATGAAAATTGAGCTGTAACAAATGATTCAATTTAAACCGAGCCTGTAAAAGTTAACAGACATGCCTTTTGATGTCTGTGGTGTTGAAATGTTCCTCGAGGAGGGATTTGATGATGGTACAGATGACTGACACCTTCCTGCGGGTCACACTGGGATCATGCAGGAGGATCAGGAGTTTGCTCATCATGTTGAGTATGTGCATGACTTCAGCATTCTTTTGACTCCCACTGGAAACAAACTCACCATCAGACACACGTATCCACAGTGAACAGCATGTTTCCAGTAACAAGGTTTATGCATGATTGAAAAACAGGAAGTGGGCCATGCGTTTCACATCACTTTATGCTGCAAACTAAACATGAACTCACAACAACTTGACATCAGTAGCCAACAACGTACCTTGACTTCAGCATAGCAGCAAAATGATTTAAAACACAAATGTCAAGATTGTCTGGAGCATTCTGCCACACCTACAGAAACAATATGAAAGAAACTTCTTATGATTTAAGCAAAAAGTTGCTGTTGTTTCTTGAATGACAATCCTTTTGCTATTTAAAGTTTTGCAAAACAACAGAGCTGCTAAGCTTGTTGACCTAAAACAAAGAGAATTATAATTTGCTGAGTTTTTATGAGTTTTTAGAATGGCGGTAAAATATGGACCGTGTTTAACATTGCTTGATGAGAGATTGCCCCTTTTTGCTCTATAACATTAATTATGCACACTTGCACAGTCATATCTTAAATCTGACTTTTGCAACTGCTATGTGCTTTAAAAATGTATCCTACCATTAAAAAGTAAGGGGTCAGCTTAGTTGTTTTGTTTTAAAAAAGATATTAATATTTTTATTCAGCAAGGATGCATTCAATTGATCAAAAGTGACAGGAAAGACATTTATAATGTGACAAAAATATTTCCATTTCAAATAAATACTGTAAAAAAAAAGTGTTATAATTGTTTCTACAAAAATATTAAGCAGCACAGCTGTTTTCAACATTGATAATAATAATAAATATTTTTGAGCAGCAAATCAGCCTATTAGAATGATTATATTTTTTTACCAAATAAATGCACCCTTGGTGAGCCTAAGATACTTCTTTCAAAAACATTTTACAAACTCAAAAAAACTTTTAAATGGTAGTGTACCTTGTCAAAAAGTTGCAACATAAGGACGATAAGAGTTGTTAGCTTAATTGCACATCATTAATCAAGCATGCACACTTGCATCCTTGTTTTGCATGCACACTTGCATCCTTGTTTTGCATGCAGAAAGTAGTGTTAGTGCTATTTTCACCCTTACAGAAAACCACACGAATTTCACATGTGCAAAAATACATGTGGCCACATGTGAAGGACGTGTGAAACACATACTTTGCACATGGGAAACATGTGGTTTTGGAATCCATGTGATCACATGTGAAACGTGGTGACGTTGTCCAGATGTGATCACATATGGAAAACATGCTAGCCCCATGTATTCAATAACTGAAAAAAACAAAAAACAAAACAGAAACAGAACATAAAATAAACCAGTCAACCAGTCAGTCATAAAATAAACCAGTCAGCGCAGTCGTTCAGCAGCTAGCTACTTTCTAGCTAGCTCTAAAAAGTGAATTTCTATGCGTCATCTCTTTAGACTGGCTGTGGTTTACACCCTTATTTAAAGAACAAACTTATTTATCACTAAATATAGACTAAGCCATGACCAGCTTTTTATAGAGACAGCAAGTTAGCCCTCTGGGTTAGTCTACAAATTGACGTCATGACTGAACAGCTCTATTAAAATTCATTCAGAAAGCTACTGCATTCACCAAAGCAGATAATATTGTAGCTGTGAGGAAACATACAGCACACCAATCTAAAACTTACCTCAAAGTCACAGAGGACATCCTGGAAAGCGCTGATGTTTGGGATACTAGTAGTGACAATGCCCAGCTCCATTGTGCCCACTATAGACAGAATGAGCTGAAAAATCCTGAAGCTGATCAGCTGAGTCTTCATCTTCAGCAGGAAGGACAAGAGCTGACAATACAAAACAAAATCAAATCTGCAGCTTGGATTTGTAATGCTGTAAAGTCTTAACTTGCTTTTAATTGACAGCACTACCTTGTAGCCATTAGTACGCTTCATCTCCTGCTCCATCACAGGATTTGTCTCTAAAACCGAGAGCAGAACTTTGACAGCAGCATACAAGGATCCATCATCCGAGGCCATCGCCACCAAACTCAGAATGGCAGAAGGGCCGCCAATATACTGGAAGCTACTAGCAGCACTGAATGACTTGAACGTCCTTACACCTGGAAATAAAAGAGTAAAATCAGAAGTTTACTACATAAACAAATGCTGCAGTCTTGTCTTACAGTAAGCACTTTAGAGCAGTAGCTAGTGGGCTTGTGCTTTTTACCAAAACAACCAACCAGGGCTGCCCCAATCGTCCGGGCAGTTCCACTGAGGTGCTTGCTGATATTATGAGCCAGGAAGACAGGAGTAGAGTTATCACGTGACGTAATCCCAATCTGTGATCAAAATAATAGAAGAATCAATCATGATTCAATCATCAAAATAATTAAATCCATGAATTAAACAGGAAAAGCACCTCTTTGGCTATAAGGCGGCAGTCCACCTCATTGTACTGGTCTCTAATATTTACTACTGTTGTCATGGTGGAAACCGCTGTGTTTATGGCAAAGGAAATCCTCTCTGGGGAGACCATCCTAATTTGGGACATTGCACCGTCTGTCTCACCTATTAAACATATGTACTTGTGTGAATACAGATTTCCATAAAATTCTGAACTATTTTTGGACAAAGAGAAGCAAACTTTCTCACCTTGAACATTGAGAGCAAGGTAGTTGCCAATGTATTTGGTGCCTTGCCCATAAATAGTCTTCACCTGATCAGAACTCAAAACTTCCTCGAACAAGTATGTAGGACCGACACGCCAGACCAGAGCTGCATGCTGTTTCCATAAAGATGGAGTTCCAATAATCCCACACACGTCAATGACTGCAGAGGGATCCATTGAGATTGACTGACCGGGAAACGGCTGAATGTACTTAATCTGCAAAAAGAGCGTTTTTAACAACATGTTTGCATTGGGGCTATTTACATGGCAAACACAAGGTAAACATTCATTTTGGCAGAAGCTTTTATCCTAAGTGACTGCATTCAGGGTATACATTTCTTCAGGTTATGCATTGCCTGGGAATTGAACCTATGACCTCGGCATTGCTAGCTCCATTCTCTACTGTTTGAACTACAGTAGTTCATTATAGGAACAGGTTACCCCAAAAATTACAATTCTGTCATCATTTACTCATTCCGTTCCAAAGTTTGTCAGTAATGATGCTGACAGGAGTAATGATGCTGAAAATTCAGCTTTGTCATCACAGGAATAGGCTACATTAAATGTTAAAATATGCTAATATAGAAAACAGATATTTTAAATTGTAATAATATTTCACAATATTAATATTTTACTGTATTTTTGATCAAATAAATGTAGCCTTATTAAACATAAGAGACTTCTTTCAAAAAAAACGGTAATGTGTCACAACAAACACATTCAACTATTTATTTTTTTAAATATCCTTCATATAACAAAACATCAAACATTAATGCAAAATGTAATTTAAGTCAAACATTCATTAAATTTAAAAAAAAAATCCTTATTTGTGTTCGACAGGAGAAAGTCAGTGATATATAGCCAGTATGTTTGAAACAAAAGGACAGTGAGTAAATTATCTTTGGGTGAACTATTCTTTTAAGTAAAATAATCTCCCTGCACCAACCTTTGCTGTTCCGATTGGTGTTGCATTCAGATAAACAGTGACTAAACATCTCTTCTTGATTTCTTTGGCCATAACCACACAAAGTTGGTGCCACTGGCCTGGTATCAGCTGTTTGGAACAACTAAACCGCACTGAGGACGGCAGCGTGCTGGGAGTCTGCACCTCTGGCTCCATCATGTCTGTAGAGTAAAACAAATACTGTAAATAAATCAAATCAAGTCAAGTATATTTGTATAGCGCTTTTCACAATACAGATTGTATCAAAGCAGCTTCACAGTATTAAATTAAAATAAAATAATACAACAAGGTTTGTTTCTAGTGGAATTTATTGATTGATAGAATAAAATTAAATATCCCCAAAATATCCCCAACTGAGCAAGCCAAAGGCAACAGTGGCAAGGAACCGAAAAAACTCCATCAAGTGACCTAATGGTGTCCTAAAACTCCATCAGGTGACCTAATGGAGAAAAAAAAAACCTTGGGAGAACCCAGGCTCAGTCGGGGGCCAGTTCTCCTCTGGCATTTATGAACTAGAGGCCGGATTGTAGTTTGAACTGTAAGATTAACAATATTATATGAATGCCTGGCCGAAAAGATGCGTCTTTAATCTAGTTTTAAACTGGGAGAGCGAGTCCGAGCAACGAACAGTATCAGGAAGACTATTCCAGAGTTTCGGAGCCAAATGTGAAAATGCTCTCCCTCCTTTGGTTGATCTGGATATCCTAGGTATGACCAAAAGCCTCGAATTTATTGATCTTAAAGAGCGCGATGGATTATAGGGCGATAGAAGATCCGTTAAATAGACTGGAGCTAAGCCATTTAGGGCTTTATAAGTCAGTAGCAATACCTTATAATTAATACGGAACTTTATAGGTAACCAATGTAGTGATGATAAAATCGGTGTTATATGATCATATTTTCTTGATCTAGTAAGAACTCTAGCAGCTGCATTTTGGACTAACTGTAGCTTGTTTATTGAGGATGTAGGACAACCAGCTAATAAAGCATTATAGTAATCTAGTCTCGAGGTCATGAATGCATGAACTAACTTTTCTGCATCAGAAACTGATAGCATATTACGTAGCTTAGCAATGTTTCTTAGGTGGAAAAAGGCTGTTTTTGTAACATACGAAATATGATTTTCAAAAGACAGGTTACAATCGAGTATAACACCCAGGTCTTTTACTGTAGAGGATAAAGTAACAGGACATCCTACGATGTCAAAGTTGTATTGTGAGAGGTTCTGTGGGCGTTTTTTTGAACCGATAAGTATTACCTCTGTCTTGTCTGGATTTAATAAAAGAAAATTGCGCGTCATCCAATCTTTTATATCTTTAACACACTCTGTCAATTTGGATAATTTAGCGTTTTCGTCCGGCCGTGATGAAATATATATTTGAGTGTCATCAGCATAACAATGGAAACTAATTCCATGTTTCCTTATAATATTTCCAAGTGGCATCATATATATTGAGAATAATAGAGGGCCTAACACAGTAGTTTAGTTGGTATAGGATCTAATAAACATGTTGTTGTTTTAGATGAAGTGATAAGTTTATTTAACTCTTTTTGTTCTATAGTTGTAAAGCACTGTAATTGTTCTTGCGGGGTGATAATTGAGGCTGAATTATAAGGCGCGATTGAGGATTGAACGTTTACAATTGTGGTTCTGATGTTTTCTATTTTCTCAGTGAAGAAGTTAATGAAATCATTACTACTAAACTGTAACGGGATATTTTGTTCGGGTGACGTCTGTTTATTTGTTAGTCTAGCCACGGTGTTAAATAAAAACCTAGGATTGTTTTGGTTATTTTCTATTAGTTTGCGGAGGTGCTCAGCCCTGGCCGCTTTTAGGGCCTTTTTATAACGTGACATACTGTCTTTCCACGCGATTCTAAAGACCTCTAAATTAGTTTGTTTCCATTTACGCTCTAAATTACGGGTTTCTCTCTTTAGAACATGCGTAGTTTTATTGTACCATGGTGCTTTCATTTTCTCTCTGACCTTTTTTAATTTAATGGGTGCAACAACATCCAATGTTCTAGAGAGAATGGTGCTCATAGTGTTAGTTAGTTCTTCTAGTTCATCTGTTTGTTTGGGTTCAGGCAGCAGCTGAGACAGATTAGATAAGCAATTTGAGAAATTATCTATGGTGGATGGAAGGATTGTTCTGCCTGGTCGATAACGCGGCGCAGCATGACATATTACAGCAGTACGTAATATGCAAGTTACCAAGTAATGGTCAGTGACATCATCACTTTGTGGAATGATATCTATATCGGTTGGATCGGTTCCATATGATATAATTAAATCGAGTGTGTGATTAAGACGATGAGTTGGTCCGATGACGTTTTGCTTGACCCCAAAGGAATTTAATAAATCTATAAACGCAGCCCCTAACGCATCATTTGAATTATCTACGTGTATGTTAAAATCTCCAACAATTAATGCTTTATCGACATTGACCAATAGATCTGAGAGAAAATCTGCAAACTCTTTTAGGAAATCAGCGTAAGGCCCAGGCGGTCTATATACGGTAGCCAAGGCTAGAGATAATATGGATTTTTTTCTAACATCTAAGAGCGTAACATTTAGTACAAGTACTTCAAACGAAATAAACTTATAACCCATTTTCTGAGTAACATTGAGAATATCTCTATAGATTGTTGCAACACCGCCGCCACGACCAATCAGACGGGGTTCATGCTTATAGGAGTATCCAGATGGAGTAGACTCATTTAGACCGAAATAATCATTTGGTTTAAGCCAGGTTTCAGTAAGGCAAAGTACATCGAAGCTATTATCTGTGACTATTTCATTTACAATAACTGCCTTAGGTGTGAGTGATCTAATGTTTAGAAGACCTAGCTTTAAAAATTGTTTTTGTTTACTAATAGCAACATTTTCTGTTTTAATAACAATTAGATTTTTCCTAGATCCTGCAGTAGAATCATTATTTGATCTCACTAAACAAGGAATAGACACAGTTTCTATGCAATGTTCTACACTAGTATTTATATCATTTAAATTGGTGCAGGAGAGATTATGATTTGGACTTTTGGTTACTAGTCATTTAATGGTATTTAACATTTTGGAGATGTTATCCGACAGAAGATCCACTCCGAATCTGCTTGGGTGTAAGCCATCGGCACGGAAAAGCCTAGGATGCTCCCAAAACAAATTCCAATTATTTACAAAGAGCAGTTTCTGCTCATTGCACCATGACATTAACCATTCATTTAGCGCGAATAGTCTACTAAACTTTTCATGTCCTAGTCGGTACGTGGGAAGCGGTCCTGACACTATGATCGTTGTTTCAGGCGATGTGCTGCGTACCGTATCGATCAGATACCTGAAGTCTTTCTTCAGAACCTCTGTCTGGCGCAGCCTGATGTCGTTCACTCCCGCGTGCAGGACCACAGTTCCGACGCGCTCGTCATCGTTCAGAATCTCGGGAACGCGAGCAGCAATTTCAGAAACACGAGCACCAGGAAAGCAGTGACTGTGCACCTTACTTTTACCTAACGTAGCGTGTACGTGCCGAACGATGGAATCGCCGATGATCACAGCATCGCGTTCGGTTTCGCGAAGAGGGGAGAAGCGGTTTTGTGTGGATAACTCGAAAACCGGGAGGGGCGGAGAGAGTCTTCTTGGTCTAGACCTGACTCGCGTCTTCCGCTGCGGAACCATCCAGGCTTCGTGGTGGCGTGTTGGAGCCGGAGTGAACGAGACCATGGCTGATCGCGACCTCGGCGCTCGGGACCGATGCTGAGTAACGCACGGAGTAGACGAGGTCGGAGTCAGCGGGTTAGTTCCACGGACGTAACCTATAAGAGTATCCGGCGTTGGATCACTAATAGGCTTGATGCGCGTCTGCTCAACAGTCCGCGTTGTAACTATGAGGTTTGAGCAGTAGTGCTTCTCAGTGAGGAAAAGTAGAAAATGTTCGTTGTAAGTGAGTTTAAAGGGAAAAATCAAGAATTATAAATCAAATCGATAGAGCTCCAAAGACAACAACGCGTTGTCACGCGTTGACAAAGACATAGCTAAGCTAGTAGAAAAAAAGTGCACATTAAAAGTAATCTCAAGGGAGATTTCACCTAAGAACTGATATGCTTCCTCCTCAGTGGAGATCACCAAGTAGCCTTCAGAGATACTGACAGACAGGCAGCTGAACTGCTGCTCAGCACGAGACATGTGGCGCACTACCGTGAGCAGGCGCACAGGGTGGGATTCAAAAGCCGAGCTGAACCTACAGATCATAAACCAGCAGGAGAAAGACAAGCCGGCTAAAGGAGGGAAGCCTCTGCAGTCTGTGGAGATAAAAAAAAAGGATATAAAAGAAGAACCGGACATGCATCGCGCTTTCATGTATATTATAAAAGTGTCTGGTAAATGGGTTCTTTATGAAGCAGATAAATCCATTTGGAACCAACCTTTTATTAGTTTATTAGTATATTAGATTTTCATACCAAAAGAATTTTAGTTGTACTTATATATGTCTCATGTGATTTTAGATGGGGTATTTATTTGAATGGCAACAATGTAATTCTATAGTATTTCTTACCAGTGCCCAAGCCTCCAGTGGAGATAAAGTCTGCACTGACACCTTTCACTGTGGCAAGGGATGGCAGGAACAAACACCTGTGGAGACAAAATAGGTTTTTTTTGTCATTTAGCAGAATAAATAATTCTAGATTAATATATCAGTAGTTTTACTTCCAGTGACATCTTGCGTTTGGCAATGATATGGTTAATTCAACGTCTGGTGCAAAACTTGTGCCTTTCAACTTTTCTTTTTTTAGTTTAATTCATCACTAATAATTTTATTTTTAGATAAAGCCCCTAAAGCAGTGTTTTTTAACCATCTTGATTCGAAGGCTCCATATTGTCCAATACAGTATTCAAAGGAATTGTTTATTCCTTAAAGGACACAAATCTCTACTGGTATGTCAATAAAGCGATCTGCAAACATTTACCCATAGCCACTGTCTGTCATGTCAAACTCCACAAAAGAAGGGGAAATGGAGATTTTGTGTGGCTGAAAGGACCGTGGCGATGTGATGGAGACAAGACTTATGATTCTATGAAGAGGAACTGCCATCCCACTGTCTGTAGAGGTTTTCAGTAGACTGAAACTTCTTTTCATTGTTTTTTTCGAGGATTTCCTGTTATCCTCTTCAGAGTCTTTTGTCTGGTCTGTGCAGTAGATAACAGAAAAGTATAAGGATCAATACAGTCTCTTCAAACAATAGATGTAACAATCTGATCAAATGCTTTTTTCTTCATGAAACAGGAAGTAAGCCAAAAAGGAAGTCTGTAAGGACTAGGAGGAACTGTACTTGTGCTGTTGGCCTCTTCACAGGAGACAGAGAGAAGGTTTTCTCCACTACACATCAGAGGATCCCCAAGACACAGGAACTGCCTAAGATAAAAGTACACTATTGTAATGCCATACAAAATATGTAAACTTATTTTTATCCTATTGTATATTTAACATTTTTCATGAGGAATGCATGAGCATGTTAACTGCAAACGTATGCTGACCTCAGGCATTTGTGATCCATGGACTGAGAGGCGAGTTTCTCAAGGATCCGAACTATGGGCAGCTGTAGTGAATGGGAATTGTCGATGAGGATACGTTTGCAGTGAGTCAGCAGTGTGGACACCAGATCAAACTCACACATGATCTGCCTGTTTCTCTCTGACTTCACCAGAGTTTGCACATGATGAGCCACAGCCAGCTGCAGCTCTTCAGACAACTAAAGGACAATGTGTTTGTTCGTTTAATGTCAAGTTTCAAGTTTCAAGTTTATTTATTGGTCATATATTCAAAAGACAATTTGTACGTTGAAATGCATTTGGTTGAGGCTCAGGCATTCAACAGTAGTGCAATATAAACAATTCAATACAATTTAGAAAAAAAGAAAAACAAAATACACCAAATACAAATTATGTCCGAGGTATGACTGTGATTGTTGTTTTACTTACACAAGGGTCACTGGGACAGTAAATACTAGGCAGGAGAGTCATGATCAGCTTAACAGCTCCAGGATGAAGAATGGTGAGCTCAGAGTAAACCCTGAATAAACAATGACATGTTTATCAATCATAGACAGACAGACAATGCAAAGATGAAATTGTCCCAGTATTGATTTACTGACTTTTCTGGACAACAACAAATCTATAGCAAATTACTGTAATGATGTACAGCCATTTTATGTTTTTTTATTTTTATTATTTAAAACAGCTATGTTATATTAATAATATAATATCTAATCATAGATAAAAGTTGATTGAGAGTACCTACCTCCCAGAATCTGTTGATACTAAAGACAAACTTGCGACCTCGGTGCGATTCAACAACTCCTCCTCATTGGATGTCTCCCTTATCCTCTGACCTGAGACTGTGATCTGACTCTCGCCAGCATGATTATTCTCTTGCAAGCCAGTGCATGGATCTGCAGCCAAGCTCACACCAGTAGCAAACTGCTCCAGAAATCCCAGCAGCTTAACACAGTCTCCTAAAGGTGGTGGCAACTTGGGCTCTGGCCTCTCCACTGCTTCCACAAACTCCTGGAAACTCCTGAAGTCTGAGCTGTTTTTGTCTGTTTCCACAGGGACCCCTCTCTGAAAACAACCTAGCTGTAGCAAAGCTTCACCCAGCCTCTCGCAGACTCCGGTTGTGTGAAAAAAGTGTCCGTTGACCGGGTGCACGTGCACCGCAAGAGCGATGGTGTGCAGGGTGAGGAGAAGCAGCTCAACAAGGCTCTGGCGGCTCAGTGAGGCCCACATTCCCGTTGGGGCTTCCAGCAGGGATCCTTCCATGTCCACCACAACGGAAAGCAGACCGTTAAAGCCTCCAGCAGTGCGGAAGGCGTTCCAACTGGTTGGGTTCTCCAGAACTTTCATAATAGACTGTGCAAAGGCAAGATGCAAGGGATTATTACAACAGTGGGGATTTCTTTAAGACTGCAAGGGAAGCTCAGCTTTTTATTGACTAAAAATGCGTTAGAACACATTCATCTCGAAGATGAGTTCGTTCAGAATCAGCTACATATAGCAGGTCGGCTGACTCGATTTCCTTATACATTCTCTTAGCGTCACAGTGCATTTCCCTGTTGAAGCCTAGTGTCCATTGACTTCAATGGGGCTGCTTTGAACAGTTTTTTCAGTGCTTCGAAACTAGACGGTCATTGGATAAATGCTGCGATTATGTCCTGCCACGGACGTTCAGCGTCTCTAGGGGTGAATGGAGGAGTGGGCTGGCCTGGACTACGGGCTTCTGCGTGATGATTGGAGGGTCTGTCGAAAGACTGCATCTCCTTTTGATTGACAGCGATTTTGTACTATAAAAAAACACTGACGCTGAAGCTTTTCGAACTCAGTCCCATCGCGGATTTTGCAAGTACAGTCGAAAGACAAACTGCTGCAACCTATTTCTATTTGCTTGGCGAAATTGCTAGCCAATTTTCATCATACATTTCACAATTATGCACCACAATCCTTGTTTCAGTTTAACCTAATTACCACATTTCCTCCGTCGAGTTTAATATGAAAAATAAATATATTTTATTTAATTTATAAATAAATTTTATTAAAAAAATAAATCCGAAAATGAGCTTCCCCTCTTTGAAAGACCAGCACTGTATTACAAGTACACTACATTCAGATGTTTGGGGTCAGTATGATTTTATTAAATGTTTTTGAAAAAGGTCTCTTATGTTGCTCACCATGGCTGAATTTATTTGATCATAAATACAGTAAAACAGTAATATTGTGAAATTTTACTATTTATTTTATTTTATTATGGCAAAGCAGCAGTCATTACTGCAGTCTTCAATGTCAAATTATCCTTCAGCAATCATTCTAATATGCTGATTATCAATGTTGAAACCAATTGTGCTGCTTAATACTTTTGAGGAAACCGTGATACATGCAGGATTCTTTGATGAATAGAAAGTTCAAAAGAACAGCATTTATTTGAAACGGAAATTTTTTGTAACATTATAAATGTCATGCTGAATTAAATGGGTTTTTTTCATTGACCCCAAACTTTTCAAGTTTCAATGTTAGAGTAGTTCTACGGAGCTCCCTAAGGAACAATGTTTTTGCGTTCTCTCAAATATTTTGCGTTCCCCCGAGAAATTTAGTTTCTCGGGGAACACAAAAGTTTTGCAAATAAACACAAACAATTTTAAATAGATTTTTTCCTCCAATTTCATGTTTTTCCACCACCATGTCCCTTTAGGGCTCCGTATAGTACAGACATTAATCTTTATCAAATTTTATTATTAATCATCAATATAATTGGAATTAGTTACAAGGTTTTACTACGCCTGCCTAGAATTGTTCAAAATATCTGTTCAAAAATAATGCATCACAACAAAACGTGAAACGGGAGGGGTCTCATGTTTCAAAGAGCCTAGCACAAAATGGATTAGCCCTTATTCAATCTACCATGCTAATACATCAAAGAGCTAATGTGTCATAAAATGAAGCCCAAACCTAATTAGCACCAATAGAAGTAATCAGAATGGCTTTGACACATTTCACAGAGTGGTCGGGGTGAATCCAATTGTCAGCAGCCTTAACCCAGTTACACTTTAATGGTCTGCAGGTTAGTATTCCTGAGCTTGAATCTAAAAAATGGACATGTACAGTAACTGAATAACATAGTTATACATAATTGGATTTCTCTCACATTTTCTGATCTGATATTGCTCATAATTTTGTGTGTGTCGCACCACAAGGCTGCAGGCTTAATCGAATGAAGCTTGAGTTAACAGCTAACTGTATATTAGCAAATCAATCTGAATTTAGGCTATAATGGAATCAGGCTCCCAAAAGCTGATATAATAAATTCACCGGCTCATTATGCTTTAAACATGTTATAATTTGTTAGAATTAAGAATGGAAGCTACATTTACAGACAGTTACAGGCTACCTGAACTCACAGTTTAGTTTTAGTAGGTGGTACGAGGTGCCCTCTCTATTAATCCCATCATGTTTTGGAATAACAAATTGTGACTTGTATTTCAATATTTGGACATGCATAATAAATAATACTAAAAAAAGCAAAACAGCCCAAACCAGGAAGACCAAAATAGCCATGGAAATACATAATGGTCTTTACAGTATGTAAATGTGACTGAGGAAGTGGGAGAGCCAAAAATAAAAAGCAGCAACTGAGGAAATACCTGTAAAAGATCCTGTTTGAGTCTGAGCTCACTCTCAGTGGAGGAGCAGATGGCTCCGATGGCGGTGCTCATGTATTCCTCTGGATTCACCTCCGAAAGCTGTTCCAGGATGCACAGAGCAGGACCGCGGAAATGCTCAACATCCAGAAAGATCTTCACATAGGGAATCATCCCCAAGTCCCTGATGAACACTATTAAAGCCAAGAGACTGATCAGACGCCATGACTTCAGATGTACAGTCCGTTGGATGAACTCCTTTCTTCAAATATTACTTGTGCTCAAATACAGAGATTGTTTCCTCCATAAAGGATCTTTATTTTTGTAAAATTTTGTAATTCTATTTTAATCTTAACACCATTTAATTTTTATTTTATTGCAATTATTTAATTATAAAGAAAATGGCTTCAACCAACCAGTGTTCCTGACTGACTGCAAGGCCAGGGCTGCAACCACATTCAAAATATTCGCGGTCAACTTTCTCTCATAGTTGTCAGCCTTCTCTTCATCCTCACCTGCTGTCGATAAATGAAACCTCAGATTAGAATCAGAACAAACTGTCTTGTTTTCATAATTCATAGTAGAGTAAACCCCGAAGGACTCACCAGCAACACCTGCCTTTCTGATTATCTTCGCCCTTCTTTTAAGCTCAAACAACAGTTGCTCCATCAGTCCTCCATCACTCAGGACTTCAGACAGCAATCCACTGTGCATGATGAGTCTGTAGAAGCAGTCCAGAGCTGCGACGTTGAAGGCCTCCGAACATCCCTGCTTCAGCACAGCTTGGACCTTCTTGAGGGTCTCGTGTGGGATGTAGGAGAGCTGGAAGATGACGGTCTCAAACAGTTCGAAGAAAATGAGGTGAACAGGTGGCGATTTCTGCCACACACACTCAGCCAGCTGAGCCAGAGTCTGAAGAGTCCACTCCAGTAGGAAGAAGTTAGCCTTTTCCCAAGACCAGATCATCTGGATGGTGCGCAGGATTTGGCTGCAGATCACTGTGTTGTCTGAGCGCAAGAAGGAGGACTGGATGATTTTGAAGGCTGTGAGGTTCTTTACTGGCGAACCTGAAAATATGAAGACAGTGAGGCGCTTAGAAAATGAGAAGGAAAAGGGGCAACTGGTCGAGTGTTTAATTAAAAACTATCTAGGCAAAAAATGGACTGTCAATTTTTTGTTTTTATTTAAAAAAAAACTGAAGAAAATAAGAAATAAGAAAAAAAAATTAATAAGTAACCATAAAATACACCCAGATAAAATTAAATAAAACTGATTTGAGATGCAATTACTTGACTCGATAAAAAGTACTTTGCATCATGTTTGAGTAGAACAACCTTGTATTAATTGACTTAATGTAGACTATACATTACATACACAATTTGTAACGCTATTCCTAAAAGTACGTTGTGAGAGAGCAACATTATTGATGACATTATGAACAAGTAAGAGCTCATGCAAATGAGAAACTGCATCAGTATTGAGTTATTCACACTTATGCTGTATGAAACTGTGTTATATGGCACGCATTAAAGAGATTAAACCACATTTAGAACTATATCAACATTCAAATGCGTCAACATATGAGAAAAGACTGATTGGCTCTTTGGACAAAGGTGCACTGATGTATATGGCAAATAAATATAGCTGCAGAGGGTAATAAGATTGAGTTTCACCCATAATTAAAATCACATCAAAGCCAAATGAAATAAAGCTTTAAAAAGGTGCTGTGTTTCTCTCTCTCAGGAGTGAGGTGCTCTGGTGGTGATGAATGGGGAATTGCTGTATGTATGAAGAGAATGGATGCAGGGTGGTTTAACCAGGTTAGTGAGGAGAGCTACACTTCATCATCTTGGACATAATTGCCTTTTCTGTGGCGTTACTATGAGGTGGTGCAGCAGAGATGCAGAGTGGCACTCACTGTCTGTCATGGCGGCTTACCGTTAGTCAGGGTGGGGTCAAACCTGAAGCCTGGTGGTTGGGGGTTGTTCACACATATGGCCACCTTCAGCTCAGCCTTGCCAAAAAGTGTAAATGATGCAATGAGGCCTAGAAGGTCTTGAACGGCTAGAAGGTGCTCATCTGTTACTTCCTCCTCACAGCTGCAAAAGGTAAAAATAAATCACTCTCTCATCCAGTATTTCATGTTTATACTTGTATGTACATGTTTGCAAAAGCTCAAAGAAAAAATATTTAAATTCTAGTAAAATACAGTATGAATGGTATTTTGTATTATTTTTTTCTTTACAACTCACTAAACTTAACAAAAGTACACTACAGGTCAAAAGTTGTGTGCCAAGATTATTTTTATTTTTAATAAATTAATATTCTCATTCAGAAAAAAATGCATTATATTGATCAGAAATTACAGTTAAGACATTTCTACTGCTTCTTTCCAAAGCATTAAATAATCTTACAGACCCCAACGGTAGTGTAAGTAACAGACAACTAGGTAACAGTGGTCTCATTTACTAAGCATTCTTCCAGTATGTGCACAGAAAAGTAACACAAACATTTCTGTGGGGTTAAATGTAGATGCTCGCACACAGGTTTTACGTACAAATACATGTCTAAGTATGCTTGGTGAATGAGACCTATTGTTCATTGAGGGCTTGTCCTGTAGTGACCCTTGCTGTGAGGAAGCGCAGACACACAGTGAGTTGGAGAGAGCTGGCATGTTCAGTAATATGATTGAGCTCAATTTACTGCTGATCTCATTACGAGCTCTTTAATTATTGAATTCTGCGGCATGCAAAAAAGAAACTTGCAGGAGGAAGGAGCTGAGAATGAGATGAAGAAAGAGAGCTACAGAAAGGAATGGAAAGTACCTAAGATGCATTAAGCAAATGCATTTTCTCGAGGTGGTGGTCTACCTAATTTTTTAAAGCTTCAGAGACATTTAGTCTTCAGATGTGCACTATTTAGTGACAATCTCCAATTATATTGATGATTTTTCCCAACAAAACTCATGAATTTACCGTAACAAGATGGCCTGAAAGATGCCATAGCCGTCGTTGTTCTCAAACTCCTCAAAAAGAAGAGGGCTGGCTGGATAAGAGTCCTTCACAAAGCTGAAAACACTCACAGCCACCCCAGCTAGAACATGACCAGGGACGTCCTCGCTGATCTTATGCATGTTCTGGATGCAGATCTTCATGCAGTTACTAGCTAAAGGAAACAAAACACTATAAATAAGTGCAATGGAATTAAATAAGTACCTGAGGTATATACTAACAACCCAGGAACTAAGTTTCCCCAAGTCAGTCTGTAAATTTGTCCTTATTGTCACTGGCTCCAAGATAGGAGATAAGATCTAACTTGGATTATGTCCAATCTAATATCCTAGACCCAGGACCGCTAAAAAAGGGGGTCAACTGGAAGCTTTTGTATAGTGCCCAAGATTTTCTAACTGCAACCTACTGTACCAAAGATCTCCAGCTAAAAACTAAAGTATGGGACAACTAAGTAATTTAATTTAGCATCATGTGAAAGTAAATCAATATCATAGTCATCTTATGATGTGCTTATAGTCTCTTTCCATATTTAGACAAAATACAATCATTTTGTTGATAAACGTAGATATTACCAAGATATTAAAGTAGATTATTACATCAATGCACTTGTTCAATAAACTAAATTTGAATCATTTATTATGAAAAATACTATCTAATAAGATGCCTTCAGTTGGCAGAAGAATGGGCTGGGGCTCGTGTGTGTGGTTGTTGACCTTGCAGTGCAGGTACAGTGTTGCGAGCTTGTGCGGCAGACACTGCTCGGAGCACACGGGACGCCTGCTGTCTCCATGAGGGGCTGCACTGATCCCACAGAAGGGTGAGAGAGATCATCACACTTGAAAGCTCCTGGGTCTCCAGCAGAACCTCCACAAAACACACATGCCTGCAGAGCTGCAACATCACCTGAGCAGAGGTGAAGGTTTGAAGAGGTATATTTTTATTAGTTTGACACAAATGCATCAGATATGTATGAAAACTTTCTACATGGTCATTCATAGTAAGATTAAATGGACTAAATAATTTTTTGCCACTTTTCAAACAATAATAATACTAAACAAAGAAATAGCTTTCTGAAACTGGATGTGCTAATGGCGAAACAGTATCCCATTTTGATACACAAGATGAGCATCTGTAGCGTAATTGCTTTACAACATCAAATAAAGCATATCAAAATGTAAAAACCTGAATAAGAGTGTCCTGAAAAGAGCATTTGACTTCCACTTCGTCATTCTTCTGAAGGTCAAAGCTCTCTTTTCTGGGAGGCAAAGCTACAAACAGGTACAGACACTTGACTAATGCAGCAGGTAGACCTGTCTTGATCATAACACCAACCTCCTGTCAAAGAACACAACAGCTTCCTGTCAAAACATGACTACACAGGGTCGAGTCAAACAGAAGACTAATTTAATAATAACAGAACTAATTTTTGTCTCAGCAATCAAAACTCGTGATTTAGATATTGTTTATTATTGTAACAAAAAATATGATAACGCTTTCCAATAAGGTCTGATTTGCTAACATTAGAGTAACATGAACAATACATGTATTTATTAATCTTTGTTAAATTGTTAGTTTATAAAAATAGTCGTTCATTGTTTGTTTGTTAAATCACAGTGCATTAACTAATGTTAACAAATACAATTTTTGATTTTAATGACGTATTAGTAAATGCTGATATTAACAATAACTAAGATGAATAAATACTCAAGAAGTATTGTTTATTCTAAGTTCATATTAACTAAAGCAGTTAACTAATGAAAACTTATTGCACAGTGTTACCTAAAAAAAACATCAAATGCAACAGAATTGCACTTTAACTATATCTTTAAAATGTGTAGGTATTGGTAAAACACTAGCGAAATAATTATGAAACTGATTGCATAAACAATTATATCCGTTTTCATAGTACGACTTACAGTGTCTCTGTTAGACAAAAGAGATATTGATTTGAGCAGAAGCCATCCTTGGTTGCTTTTGACCTCTGACCTCTGAAACAACTGCTCCAATTCATACCGGGCTTCCTCTATTTTAAACAAAGCCATAAAAGCAACAGAAAGCATCTTACTATATATTAGCACACACAGACAAACACATTTTGAATTATGTAATTTAAACTAAATATAAGAAAGAAGAACCGAAAATAAATGCACACAAACAATAGCCAAAATGGTCAACATTCATTTTGTTGCATTTTTGTGAAATAAAGAAGTGGGCTACTTCCCTTTAAACACAGACAGTATTTGCCCTTTAGTGACTTCACACTGTAATCACTTTGCAACTTTATTAACATACTGCGTTAAATAAAATGTTATTTTTAGGTACCTGCCGGCTTTTCTGCCACTCTCTGCTGTATATGACAGACAAGAGCTTCTCCAACCTGCAGTGCCAGGCCCTGGAGATCCAGATCATCAAGGACGCCGCCACTCTCTGAGACCTTATGAAGAGTTAGTGGAAAGATTGTTTATGCTAATATTTAAACACAAACACAATAATTATAAATAGGTTCATGACAAGTTTCTCACAAAGGTAATCATGTCGATAGCATAATCAGCACTTATCACAAGGCAAAAACAAAAACATCTTCACATTTTCAGTTTCATTTCCCTAAGCTGAATTCCCAAATTCAATCCCTACTTCTGTGCGACTTTCAAGCGGATGTGGTGCCTTACTCCTTACTCTATGGTTGGTTAAATCCCAGTAAGAATGCATGAGTGGTAAATCAAATGAGTCACACGCGTGTGTAAACCTCCACACATGCACCACCACAGCCTGTGAGTGGGATTACATCTCAGTAGGTCATGAGTGTTTGTCAATGCAGCCACATACCAGATCAGTTGTCTGCTGGTGACAGATCATTGATGGAATTTAAACGGGAAATGAAAGATTTTAGCTTAATCGATGTCAGCATAAAGCAAAGTGCCTCTGTCAAAGGGACGCAAATATTATCCAATCACTGAAGAGCAGCTAATATTATCAAAGGTGGTATTTAGGTTTTAAATACCTAGGTTTTCTTGGGATTTAATCTTTATATGGCCAATATACATTATCAGTCAAATTTTTCAACACACCACACTTGACTTGGATTATTTTTATGGTGAAATATACGTTTTTTTTAAGTAATTAATACTTTTATTAACCAATTTTCATTAAAATTATCAAAAGTGATAGTTAAGATAGTAAAGTGATTGAACATTCTCTTCATGAAACAATATTAAGCAGCACAACTGTTTTCAACTGATAATAATAAGCTGAAGCCATTCTAATAAGCATATTAGAAGGCATATTCTTCTATTATGCTTATTCAGCATATTCTGAAGGATTATGCAACACTAAAGACTATGAATGAATGAATGACTAGAGTAATGACTGCTGAAAATTCAGCTTTGCCATCACAGGTATAGTACATGATTCTCTCTCTCTCATACTATACTATACAACTATACATATTAAAGCTATTTAAATTATTTTTGTGAATCATTTTAATAGGCGTGTCCAAAACTTTTGACTGCCAGTTTATAAAAATCAGTTCTCCTTCCTTCCTCTCACTGATTTTCTGTACCTTGATGAACAAAAGCAGTAGTCGGCTGAGCTCTTGGTTTGTTTGTTCTGGTGACCGTTGGCCCAACTGAGCTAGCTGATCTCTCAGAAACATCACTAGATCCTCATCTGCTTTCAGGTCCCCATTTGTCTCACTGTTCATTTGGGTAGTTTTCAGTTCTGTGCTCTCTGAACTCTCCCCTGACGCACTAAGTTCCCCGTTCTCCTTACTGATTTTCTCCATTTCTCCACCCGGCTCCTATAAAAAAGAAAAAGAAAAAAGGTGATGAACGAAAGGTTACAATGAAACGCTCACACACTGATATCAGATCTGCTATTCTCTGAAAACATTTACTAAATCTGCTTTCTCAATGAAGTGACTAACAAGGAAGTTATTGCACAAATAACTGCTTCTCTGATTTTTATCCATCACATTCTTTCAAAAACAAATGATCTGGTATATGTTGTTATTTTATTTTTACAGCTCTAGGGAATTTTAGGTGAAACATCTGAGACAACATTATAAATGAAACATAAAAAGGAACATAATTTATTATTCATGCCTAAAATATAAAAAGGAACTCAAGTCTCTAGAGCCATAAAACATCTTTTTTCTAAGAAAATATCACAAAAAAATAGTACAGCATAAACAGTGAAGCTGAAGCATATGACAATATTTATTTAAAGGCAACCGCATTAAGTTGGAGGGCTTTCTGCAACTTACAATCAGTTGTTTGCACGTTAATGTGATCTTGTGATGTCAAGTCGTAAGCTTGTTTAGCTACAGGGAAGACAATTCACATTCCAGTAGAAATGACATGTTTGCACTGCACATTCCCACCAGTTTATTCACTCTGTGGCTAAAAACAGCACATGAATGTCATCTCGTTATTGTATCCAAAGCCTTGATTGCGGTAAAGAATATTTATTCTGTACAGTAGCTTGCTTGTCTCTTACTGAAATGTTTAAACCTGATACAATAAAATATATCTGATAAAATAAATTAGTTTGCGGACAAACAAATTAAGCTAAGAAAGTACTTGACCAAAAGCAGTCAAGCTTCCTTGTTGAACTTTGTGTTCCAGCAAGTTGAGCCGCCAAGCGATAACACTAGTTTGAATACACTTCAGTGAGACAACTACATGTCAACCACAGCTGTCAACATTAGTCTCTGTGAGATATCTGAATTAACCTCTCAAACTAATATGAACCCCAGGCGAAACTCCAGTTCAGTCAGACTGTAACCCGACACATACCTGTTGTTTGGTAGGTGGCATCTCAAGTCTTTGATAAGGCTTGTGTACGTAGATTTATGGCTAGACAGAAGGCTTTCCTCTGGGTTCCCACATCACAACACAACACTCAGTGAGTGGCCAGCTGAAACATGCCTCCTAATCCATGAACTTTGCACAATGTGAAACTCTGACATCAGCTGCGCCTGGTCATGTGCCTCACTTCCTAGTGAAAAAAGCAGAAGAAACGCTCTATTGCGCATCTGTGTGTTTTCCACATTTTAATAGGCTCAAAATAGGATAATTTGAAGAAGACTATAGTGAAGCAATAGGGCTGATTTTCCTTCTTTTATTCCAAAAGGGAGATTTAAAATCGACCAATCAAAAGTGAATTTGAGGGCACGTAAATAGTATCTGCCCTCTGCTGTTTAAAGTTATTCCAATATTTTTCACTAAGCGCTTTAAGATGCGGTCGATGTTGAGCAATAGTGACATCGTGCGGTGATTTAAGATAGCTTACAAATATTATACGGACTTGGCAACAAGGAAACGTTCTTACCTATTGTTCAAAAATAAAATTTATATATATTTCTAATATAAGAACAATTAAAATCGCTGGTATAAGCTTTATCTGGTATATTCATCTCATATGTTTAGACAACAACATTTCACAAACTGATGGAGTGGAGTGGAGAAGTCAAATAGCAAAGTGTGTTTTTTCTATGGTTTTGAGCCGTTGAAACACTAACGGCTATACTGTTTCCAGTGACTGGAGCAGATTTTAAACAGACTGACAGAACGCAACTGTCTCTGAGCGTTTGGGCATGATCAGTCGTAAGTATCAAATTACATTCATTACAGGCCTTGTGTGTCCCAGGCATTAAATAAATTCTCAAATTGTCTAAGTGTCGCTAGCACGCTAATCCTTATTTTATTTAAGTTTGAGTTATTGGTTGGTTTAGTTAGACACAAAAACATTGCAAACATCTAAATACCCCACACACACATATTAAACTGTCAGACAAAAATAGATCTTCAGATATGTAACGTTATACGTAGAACCCACATTCGTCCGCTCCAGACACGATGTCGGACACAGCCCGTGCCTGATAGAGCAGTGAAGGCAACAAGTCAGCTGCCTATGTTTTTGGACGCAGTGACGCTCCCTGGTTTTCACGGTGCATTGTAGGACTTTTTAGGGGGCAAACGTTTCAGTGCAGTGGAAGCATTGTGGGATTGAGACAGCCATTACAATGGCACACTCCCTGATCAGTTGCCTGGCTACTGAACTAGTGAGCTGATTGAGACGTAGCCTATAAAAAAAGAAAAGAAAATTGTTGTAATGGGCGAGGTTTAGCAGCTCGGACGTTGTCTCTAATTAGCCAGGTAAGATGTGTCTTAAAATATTATTATTATTTTATTTCTTTCCTCCTGTTTTATTACTTAATTGATATTTATTTCTTAATGAAAATATGAATGTTAATGTTATTAAAATATATAGTGGCGTTATTCCGGTCTGCAGTTTCATCAGGACGTCTGCTCTGCACTCTGCACCAGATACTTTTATCATGTGGTACCGGTGACGTTTCCCTGCGCTGTCAAGCTGGACCAATCACAGTCGTTTGCGGTTACACGCATTAATTCCTTTTTTTTTTTTTTTTTTTTTAGATTGCTGAGGTAATAAAAATATTAGTATACCATGTTCAACCTTGCATTTAAATATATTACAATCGATTATACTTTCATTGTCTTCAGTGAGGCAAAAAAAACCTTGACATTTAAATGCGGTTCAGGGTTTTAGGCCGCCGAGCGCCCACTAGAGGAAACATTAGACATTTCTCTCCCTTCACCTCCAGAGGGCGGGGTTTCCCTTAAATCAGTAGTACTGCATATTTGCATATTATCAGATTCGCTCTTTTATCGAATGAATTACAATCTAACGGGGCGAATTTTGTGATGGACGTAGATATTTCCGCTGCAACAAACTAACAGAACAATTACATTTGGCCGATAATCTCTTCAGTCTACAGGAGGCGTAAACAAATGGTGGCAAAATGTTGCAGGCTTCTTCAGGAAGTTGTATATTTGAATCGACTCAACGGGGTGAGATCGATCGAGTTTCCCATTTATTACAGCAGGATCGGGGCGTATTAAAACAAAAAGGTGAGTATTTTGTTTTAAAGGGTGCTGAAATGGATCCACAGTGACAGATGATGGCAGAGATTGCACTGATCTAACGTTACTGGTCAATAGAGCTTCATGTAACCGTTTTTCTCTCTCCCACCTATCGTTTGGTTTATTATCTATTAATGGCCACTATTGATTAAAGAAAATACCAAATCGTGCGATAAGTTTCAATGCATTTGTCGTTTCAATAGCCAGCTTCTTCCAGACTGTTTCAGTCCGATACCTGTTACGCTTTGTAAGATGTCCTCTAACAAAGCCTACCTTTTGTAGTTCTATGGTAATTCAGTTCAATTCACATTTATCTGTATAGCGCTTTTCACAATAAATAGCGTTTCAAAGCAACTTTACAGAGAAAATGCATGTGTCTACATTACAATTTAGAGTGGTCTGCTATCAGAGGTCACCTGTGTCTACGTTATGTATTTCATGTACATATACAAATCACACAGTTTGCTAACAATGTATTAAAGGCAGAAAGCAATGAGCTCATTGAAGTAATGAATACATGTTGTTAACAAATGATTAGGATATAGAAAATGTAGCATTGGTGCATGATGATTCAGAGCTTGCTTCATCTGAAGTCCTTGCAGGAGTTAGTGCTCTCTCTCTTCACAGGTGTTGGGCATCTGAAGTCTTCATTAGAGTTTGGATCCAAACTGGAGCTGACATACACTCTAGTTACCTCAGGATGGGCATCCCGAGACAAAAACAGAAAAGCAAATGGAAAATAATTAGCGTTGCTGCTATTCGTAACATTAAGCAGATAATCATGTGCATTTGATCTGATCTAACTGGGGTACAAGGTTATGAGATGCATTAAATGAATGCTTTGCTAAAGAGATGCATCTGTAATATAAGTTTAAAATGGCAGAGAGACTATAAGCCCCGAACAATATCAGGAAGGCTATTCCAGATTTTAGGAGACAAATGTTAAAACGCTGTCCCTCCTTTAGTGGATTTAGATATCCTAGGAACTACCAAAAGCCCAGAGTTTTGTGACCTTAAAGAGCGTGATGGATTGTAAGGCGATAAGAGATCGGTTAAATACACTGGAGCTAAACTGTTTAGGGCCTTATAGGTCAGTAGCAATACTTTATAATTGATACGGAACTTAATAGGTAACTAGTTTAGAGATGATATAATTGGTGTTGTATGATCATATTTTCTTGACCTAGTAAGAACTCTAGCAGCTGCATTTTGGACTAATTGTAGCTTGTTTATTGATGATGCAGGACAACCAACCAGATAGTAATGCATTACTGTAATCTAGTCTAGAGGTCATGAATGCATGAACTAATTTTTCTGCATCTGAAACAGGACAGCATGTTCTGAAGCTTAGCGATGCTTCTGAGGTGGAAGAAAGCTGTTTTTGTAAAATGAAATATGTTTTTCGAAAGACAAGTTGCTGTCTAATATAACACCCAGGTATTTAACTATAGATGATTAAATAACAGTACATCCTTCTAGATGCAAATTCTAAGAGATTCTGTGTACAGGTTTTTGGTCCAATAAGTAATACCTCGGTCTTATTTGAAATTTAATAGAAGAAAATTTCTGGTCAGCCAATGTTTAATATCTTTAACACACTCATTTAACAGTATCATCGGCATAGCAGTGGAAACTAATTCCATATTTTCTTAAAATATTATATTATATATTGAATATATTGAAAATATCGAGGGGTTAACACAGATCCTTGTGGCACTCCATAATTTACTGACGTTAGGCTATCTTAGATTTTTCCCTGTTTAAATAGACAAAATGGTAACAGTCTGATAGGTACGATCTAAATCACCTTTGTAATGTAATTTGGTAAACATAGGCCTATAGTATATTTTTCTATGGAGCGAATTATGTGCCATAATTAAACAAACAAATTCAGCATTTTGCAAACAAACTCAATCTACTTCGCAAAGGAAAACTTGACTCGCAAACAAACAGAAAGCAATGTGCAAGTACAAAGGTCAGTTTGAGTGAAAATGCAGTGGAGTAACAAATATGTATTGTGTTTTACAAATATAAATAAATGAGCCAAGATAATACTTCACAAATAAATACAAACCATCCTACAAATTGCATGTAACCTTTGAGCACATACCAAATCTAGTGCATACAAATGCATATCTGTCTGTTATGATTGTGTGACACTTGGCTTTTTATGAGATCTCTTGGCTCCTTTGCGAAGTAGATCGAGTTTGTTTGCAAAATGCTGGATTTGTTTGTTTAATTATGGCACATAATTCGCTCCATATTTATCTCCTAAAATACTATATAGTTAATCTGTCACCACGGTGATCAAAAAAGGGGAATTAAACTGATAAATATTCTGCAAGCTTACTGCAGGAAATTTCATACCCGGATTTACAGTGGCAACTTTTTATTATCAACATTAACTATTGATTAATAAATCTTTTGTAAGAAAACGAAGCCAGTGCAAATTATAGGAGTCAATCCTGTTATAGCTACAGTACAGCAGCAAGATCGAACAATTGATTGTGAAAACGGTATGTTGATAAAGAGCTAAAGTTAGCCATTATTCAACATATATTTGTTATGAATATGTTTATATATATATATATAAAAGAATATAATTTCCATCTTTAAAAATTGTGAGTTTAGTACTGTATAAAGTATATTAAAACATATAGCTCTGGTCCATTAGGCCTAAATAATATTAACAGACACAACTTTGGTTTGATATTGAATTAGTAAATGTTGAAATCAAGTATTTTTCGTTGTTAGTTCATGTTAACTAACGGAACCTTATTGTAAAGTGTTACCCTGCTAGGCATTAACATCATGAAACTTTAAACGGTGTATATTGTGAAAAGCACTATACAAATAAAATGACTTGACTCTAAACTTTTATAACTGATGACGAGCAATACAGATACATAGACATCCATGAGAGATTATTTTATGTATACACAACTTTTCCACTGCATGTTTATATTTTAATTGTCAACTCATGTTTTGGGATAGTCACAAAAAACTTTTTCAAAGTCATTTTTTTGTAAAGTTTTCTCATTTCCTCAGGTTGGGGAGGTTTCACAGCCCTCCACTTCGCTGCTCTCCATGGAAACCGGCCAGTGGCTGAGCTTCTGCTGAACAGTGGTGCTGATCCAAACATCCCTTGTGATGCAGGACAAACTCCTTTTCACTTCGCTTGCAGGTACGAGAGACCTCATCCATCTTATGTTTGTGATTTTAATTAAAACATCCATCATAAACTCTGCTTCTCCTTAAAGATAATAAGTGCTTACTGTACTGTGTTATTCTAACAGAAATGGCAATATTTATATCATGCACAAAATGATGCAGCATGGTGCAGACTTACAGATAGTAGATGAGCAGGGGAAATCGTCTCTTCATCATGCGGTCGGTGGTGGAAGCGTGTAAGTAACTTGGCCTGTTGCAATAGTGGCAGACAAACTAACACAAAAACACTCAGGATTGTTAAAAAGAATTATAGATTTGTTTTGGTGTATGCTGCATACTTCATTATATTGTTCCTCTCAGTGTTGTTGTTTTAATCATTTTCGTTCTCAGTATTGCCACGCAGTACCTGTGGGAGACTGGAATGTTCCGATTCTCGGATGCAGATAACTATCAGGTCACGCCACTGCATTTGGCAGCTTCCACAGGAAATACTGATGTAGTCCGGTATCTCCTTAGAGCGAATGTAAGCACTTTTACTTTATAGCACTGCTTGTAGTTCTCTTATAGGGTGCAGCTAGGCTAAATGGCCACCAAAACACTGATAGTCAAGAGCAGAATTAGCTGAAAACTGCTATAAATTGCTCCTATCACAATGGAATTTCATTTTATTGGAATGCTATTTTTAAGCTAATTCTGAACAGAGATGAAGCTAGAAGCGACCAAACACCTCCACGTTTTCCCTATTTAAATACAGTTACACGAGTAGTTACACGACCAAGTATGGTGACACAAAATAAAACATGGCGCTTTTCTAAGCGGGTAAAAAGGATAACTATAATGTATGGCGGAATAGCACTTGGGAGCACTTCGACTCGGCGCAGTAAAAAGTCACGTTGGTTCTAATGACAGGAGGGAGAGGGGGAGAGGATTTTTCAAGCATGACTTTTTACTGCGCCGAGTCGAAGTGCTCCCGAGTCCCAAGTGCTATTCCGCCATACATTATAGTTATCCTTTTTAGGGATGTCCCGATCAGGTTTTTTTGCCCTCGAGTCCGAGTCCGAGTCATTTGATTTTGAGTATCTACCGATACCGAGTCCCGATCCGATACTTCTATAATACATAAAAAAAGAATAAAGAAGAGCGAAAAACAGATCCAGGATGTTCCTTATTTTTTATTTAATTCACCTTATTTTAACATTCAACAACTCTGTTAACAAACAGAGCACTTATGTGAGGTAGCTTGAACAATCAAGTAATAAATAACATAAATTCTTCACTTTTGGACTTTAACGCAACAGTAAATATAAAAAAGTCTAATATATAAACAAATAGCACCTCAACTTAAAACACCCGGCAGGCATGTAAACAAATAAAAAAATAAAAGTGCCACAGTGTTTGCAAAGCCAGTAATGTGCTTTTAGGAACTGCACTCGCCGGTTTCACACTGCACGCGTTAGCAGTGCGTGCAGCGCGTATTTTTTTCGGCGCCCATGTTAACAGATTAGAGCATTCACACCGCACGCAGAGGCGGCGCGGCGCGGCAGCGCGTAGCAGGAGCAGAGCAGAAACAACAGTGCCGCGTCTATTTTTGCTGCGCCGCTTATGCTGAATTAAAGTGACAATGCATTGATCATGGCCAAAATACACCGCAGTTTTATCCAAAAAGTGCACTGATGATATCTATTGTGTTTTAAACAGTCGATCAAATGACCAACATCAATTTAAAAAGAAAACAAATGTCCAAAAACAAACTTGTTGCCAGAACAATAAAAACAAAGATGAACCAAAAGTTATATAAATGAAATTATTAATAAAATAAGCTCCTTGACAAGTCTTTTCTCTTAAATGTATTTGAAAACGAAATAAAGCAATGCCAACTTATCCATTATAGAGTACTCTGTCTGTACACAACCCGCGGTTCAGCCGCGCATGACAAACGCTGCCAGTGTGAAAGCAAAACGCGCGTGTCCTGCTCCTGCTCACCATACGCACTGCTCCTGCGCTGCTTACGCTCTGCTAACGCGTGCAGTGTGAAACCGGCGTAACTCTGTGCCACCGCATAACTATAGATGTGTTAAAAAATAATGAGAATATATATATATATATATATATATATATACATATATATATACATATATATATCCGAGTCCTGATCGGGAGGTAACGTCCGATTCCGATCGAGTCTGAAACCACGTGATCGGGCCCGATTTCCGATCACGTGATCGGATCGGGACATCCCTAATCCTTTTTACCCACTTAGAAAAGCGCCACGTTTTATTTTGTGTCACCATACTTGGTCATGTAACTACTCGTGTAACTGTATTTAAATAGGGAAAACGTGGAGGTGTTTGGTCGCTTCTAGCTTCATCTCTGTTTGGATCCTAATGAATGAACTGGGCTAAGCTAACGTTAAGTGCTATCAAAGTGATGCCACGCGCCAGAGCGATTGAGTGCACGCACTGAGACGAGAGGTATGTATCAACTCGTCTTAGTTAAGGAAAAAAACGGTGGAGTGTTCCTTTAAAGTCGTCATGAAATAGTCTTTTCTTCTCTATAGAGTGCTACAGTTTTTCGGAAGTAAAAACTCCATTCATTTCCTCCATAAGGAAATTGATATTGAACGATGACTTATAAACCTTTTAAGACAGACCTACTGTGAGCTTTGAGCTTGTCAATCCAGCCGTTAGCTTGCATTATTTCATCTCATTTTTAAAATAATCCTGTTTAACAGTGGAATTCCTGGTGAAAACTACATTACCCATGATGCTGTGTAGAAGATTACACCAATCAGAGAGTCGGAAAAAGAAACATGGTCCAAAATAGCTCTTTAGCTCCGCCCACTCCCATGAAGCGAATGATGTAATCAAGCCCATCTCCCTACTTTCTCAAAATTCTGAATATATATATAAATATATATATATATATATATATATATATATATATATATATATATATGCATATTTTGCAATAAACTTAAATATATATTGTTTTTGTATATATAATCAACTTTTGTAAATGAGTAGTTTTATATTTCTCTATTGTTTTTAATTCGATTATGCTGTTTGCAATGCTTCATGGGATTGTAGTTCTTTCCCTCACCAAAACCGTTAAGTACACAGGCTTGTACCTTTGTCTTTTTGGCCAATTTTGAAAAAAATGTTTTTGCTTCAAATCAAAGTTTGTAGTGTTGTGATTCACCTCGTAGCTAATTGGCTTGGTTTATGGCTTATAACTCTTTAACGACTATTTTAAAATCCTTTTGGGAAAAATTTATGGAAAAAAAATACTTCCGAAAAATACTTGCCGCTGGAAAAAGGGACGGGCACTCTATCGTGACGTATATCCATTATCCAAGTGAAATGTATGGTGGCCCTGAAGTGCAAATGTAATTCAGAAAACATAATAGCAAATAAGAAAACAACATCAAATTATGAAATTAGTTATTATTTGTAGGTCCACACATAAGCCTAAGAATTTGCCTGGAAAAGCCATCGATACAGCCATCGACAAAGCTTGTCTAAGGGGTTTTAACTTGTCATACGCTTCAACGTGCCAGATATAGTTTGGAGTAGTATGTGCGTCTCACAAACCTCCGTTCGTTTCCTTGTGGGTTTAGCTCACATAACAAATGCATCACAGGTAAATGTGCAAACCTGCAATCTTTGCTTCTATTTTTTACCAAATGTTATTTCTTTGGGATTCGGGAATTGCTGTGATCTCATGTGAATGCCAGGTTGTCCCTCGCGACACTAAACGCATCAGAGAGAAGAGATATTGTTGCAAGAGGGAGGGGGAAGTTAAAAGTTCTGAAATCACAGTTTATTGTATGCGTTTAATCAATGTATTGTTTATATAGTGCTTCAAGGTCTTTTCTTTTTGTGTCACCTGTTTATATCTTTAACCAGAGGTGCACGCCAGAGGCAGTTGACCACAAGGGGGCGTCAGCACTTCACGTGGCTGCAGAGAAAGGCATGATTGAGGTGTGCTGGCTACTGTTGAAGAGTGCCGGACTCCACATTTTACACATGAAAACCCACACTGGCCTCACACCTCTAGACCTCTGTAATCAAGGGAATACTTTTAGGTCTGTTGAGAACCAATGAAAAATTTAAAGGCTCTAATTCAGATTATTTATTTATTTATCTTTCCAAGAGTTGTAGATAAAAATAGTGGAAATTCATTTAAGTAAAAAAAAAATTTGTGTGGTCAAAACAAAAAGAATATGTCAATTGACCTTCACTGCAATTAACATATAGCTTTACATTTTTATATATATATATATATATATATATATGCTGTATATTATTTTTGGTTTGTTTTGATTATTTGTATTACGCCAGTAATGAAATTTTATATCGTTAACAGAATAAGATATCAACTTTTTTCTCTCCCTCATTTTTGTGTAGACATCAGCAGCTCTCCAGGATTTTGACACAATTCAGTCAACGACCGAAAGATCTGATTCCTAAAGACTCATATGGTATCATTTTGTTTCCTGTGGGATTATTGTATTGTAATGATATTCATTGGCTGTAATGTTTATTCATGAAATGATCTGTTCTCCAGTGATGTACTTCTGGGTGCTGTTGTTACCGTCTCTCAGCGGGGCAGCGGTTCTCATTATAGCTGCGGCTCTTGGTGAATATGGGGGTATCTTCTCTGCAGTGCTTTTCCCCTGTATGGCAAAAGTCATTCTTTCTCAGTATCACAGACTGAGCAGCTTTCAAAGGTTAGACGGTTGTTATTGGACATTGCTTTATCACTGATAATATAAGTGATGTTGATGGCGTTATAATAACCTTTTTAATGATTTGATTTGGACTGTAGGTTACCAAACCCTGTTTACCTGGGAACACTGACTGCAGGCCTAATTCATTCCACAGCTTGTTTTCTCTATAAAATTTTACCTAATATCCTTTGCAGATATAGCTTATGTCATCTACCACTTTTACAAGTTGAATCATTTAGAATGTTTTATGTAAATGTTTCCTTAACTGCTCACGTTTTTGGCCAGCTCATACCCTCTTACACATTTCACTTGTCCATTTTTGTGTGCTTGCCGGACTTTTTTGGAAAGTTCTACATCAGAACCCAGGACAACTCAAAGAAGCTGACACTGATTCCCGGTTTTCCAGCATAGGAGACTTAATGGAAGCCAGCCAGAGCCCAGCCAGATTCTGTATTTACTGTGAGGTGAGCACTTCTTTAACCAGCACTGTTTGCTGACTAACATACTTTGATGAAGTTCATTTATTTACTGCATTAAAATGGTTTTCTTTGGAGGCTTGAATCACCAACCATTTTTGGATGGTTAAACAAATCCTTCAAGTACTCTCTAAATATATATTTATTTTTATTTATATATATATATATATATATATATATATATATATATATATATATAATTGTATATGTTGTTAGTATTATTAATCCAATTCTATTATTATTATTAATAATACTAACGATAATATTAATAATTATTATTATTATTATTATTATTATTATTTTCTGTGAAGGCTTAAATCATCAACCAGTTTTGGATGGTTAAACAAATCCTTTAAGTACAAATAAATAAAAAAATCTAATTGAATAAATAATAAAAATAATAATAATTATTATTATTATAATTAATAATAATAATAATAATAATAATTATTATTATTATTATTATTATTATAATAATAAATTATTATTATTGTTATTATTATTATTATAATAATAATAATACCATTTTATTATCTTTTCTGTGGAGGGTTGGAACCTCAACCATTTTGGTTAAACAAATCCTTCATGTAAAATAAACAAATGAATTTAATTATTAATATTAAATTTGACATTTTATTATCATTAAATATATATATATATATATTAGTACTTATTATCAGAAAGTCAATTTATTTACTTTATAAGTACTATATGTATATATATATATATATATATATATATATATATATATATATATATATATATATATATATATATATATATATACATATAGTACTTATAAAGTAAATAAATTGACTTTCTGATAATAAGTACTAATATATATATATATATATATATATATATATATATATATATATATATATATATATATATATATATATATATATATATATATATATATATATAGTACTTATAAAGTAAATTAATTGACTTTCTGATAATATGTTAGTCATCAATCAGATTAGGATCCAGTGCTAATTATTATAATTATTTAAAATATTAAATTTTAATTGTATTATTATTTTTAATGATAATAAAAATTCAAATTTATTAAAATATATATAGAAAAAAATTCAAATTTCAAAACTGCACAATCTATTCTCTTTCAGCTAATTCAAGTGGACAATTGCAAACACTGCCGTTTGTGTGACGTGTGCATCCAAGACTACGACCACCACTGCCTCTTCCTCAATCAGTGTGTGGGACGGGACAACCACCGCATCTTCATCCTCTTCATCATGTCCATGGTAATGGCTCATCTCATCTTCATCATCAGTGCCGTTTACTACCTCTACCTGAAATTCTCAGGCTTGCAGCTGTCTGACTGGGGCTCAGTGGTGGGGAAAGAGGCTTGGGTCGTCCTGCTGGCTCTGCTCAACATCCTCTCTCTGATCTGGGTGGGATGGTTGCTATACGAGCAGCTTGATGCCATTTCCATGGGAACCACCACCTACTTTAGGCGGTACGACCACAAGGGGCCTTCTAAAAGACAACGGTTGGCAACAGTCCTCTCTTTTCTGCTTGAAGGGAAAAGAAGACGGCAGCACAGTCAGTCTTTTAGCATATAGAACCTTTAGAGACTTTTTGAAATTATAAAGCAACATCACAGTTTAGTCTGTATCTTATTGTTGTTTCTAAAAGCTTGATTATACTACACAAAGCTAGTTGGCGAAAGTCAGAGCCAGTCTGCAGATTTTGTCCTGTCGCGTAGTGCATGATGGGCACTGATTCCGTTTAACAATATTAAACACAATTTAAAACAAAAGAAATATATTTCGACTCCCATAAGTAAATACATTATATTACCTAGAGGTCACTGCTGGTTTTCCAATCCCATAATAGTATCTGTACTGTGAATTTTTTATTTTTTTTTATATATATATGTGAAATATTTTAAATAAACGGCTTTGTGTAAATGTATACATTTTAGTTTCTCATTTTTATCATTAATTTTTAAGTCAAATATAATGGATGAATGAGGCCAAATAAATGAGAAAACAATCAAACAACACACTGAAAACAGATGGGCAGTTATTTATTGGTATGTTATATTGGGATAAAGTATTTGTTTGAATTATTCTACAAAACAAAGTTTTGAAACATCAATTTAATCTTGTTTAACACTAAATGTATCTATTGATTTGAAAGTAATTCTTGACCAGACTTCTATTCTGGCTGCTCTGCCTGCATTAGGATTATGAAGCGCTTGCGCTGCGTTCCCAGCTCTGCTTTTAAGACGGATATCCATCATTAATCATCTGCGAGGCCTGTGTAGTCTGCTGCTAATTTTCCATTGATTTTGCTGCAGTAATACCGTTCAGTGGGGGAATCTGCAGACCTGTATCATTGGTCTAAGTGACATGGCAATGAATAAATGCATTTTGTTTCAACTGAGTCCTGCTAATGCAGGAGAGCATATATTCAACATCTTATCCAAGTCTAGGGTTTGATTTAGGACAGGTCATTTATTGTATTTTCTCAGATGCCCTCTTTGTCTGTACAAGGCATGTGTTTCCCTATCATTTGAAAACTCTTCAGTCTTTTGCAGTGAATCACGTGCTCATCTTCAGTCCCTCTCTATCACTGGATTAAATGATAATTCAGTCTAAGTGCCAGTTTATCCAGTCCCATGCTATGCTTGTATTTTAATGATCATTGCAGACTTATACTTTGAGTCTGAATTAAAATTTTAAAGTGCCTTTTTATATTTTCATTTCAAAAAGAATTGTCCTTATGTATCAGTCTTTACACTTAATATTACATGATTTCAGGGCAAGCACACAGTTGACATTGCCCTAAGCTAACTCGACTCCATAAAGTAATATAGTTATTATTATACATATTACTTTTCAGAAGAGCAACAATAATCCTTGACTTTATACTGGATTATTGTTACTCTTCATTTATTGTAGTTGTTCAATTAGTGCCATTAAGAGTTGCCCAAAATATGTAAAACCGTTTGGACAACATCTTACAAATAAGGCCATCATAAGAGTCACTGTTCACTGCACTGCTGTTTTCACTTCTGCATTAGCAGTCGTCATTTCCTTAGATGTGTCTGCCAATCTACCAAGTTTCTTGTGACTTTACACTTCTCAGCTTTTGGAAATTTCCCCTTTATAATGCAGCTAAGCACAGACTGCTCGTCTAGAGTATGCAAATTCATTGGATGGCAAATGTGAAAATACTGACCTCATAGCGTTTGTGTTAGAGACGGATTACTGAGTAATTTTCTCGTGAGAAGCACTCTTTTTGATGATGTGAAGACATTTTTCTATGCATTAGTTCTGACTTGGCAAAATCATTCTCCTCCCCTCAGTTCCTTTAAGGGAACTGGGAGTCTCTTGGTAGGTATCACATTGGTGAACTTTAAACTTATAACTGTAGTTCTCCTTTTACTTACACAGATGTTTGAGGCGGTTAGTTTCAAATGCCATACATGAAGATGCTAAATTGTAAGCCCTGATGTACAACTCTCAGTGTTCACCAAGGAGACAATGGAGATTTTTAGGTAATTAGTTGACTTTAATATTCTTGTTTGACTGAAAGTGATTTGTGTAGTAATTTTCATTTGATTTCAACATCTCTTATATGCAAATGATTTGCAAAAAGGCCTGAGAGCTGAGAGCCTTTATATGACCAAGGACTATGTATGTAGTATATTGTGCTTAATTGAATGCTTTATTGTTAATAAGTAATTAGAAGCTTTATCTATTACTATGAGCCTTTTAGCAAAAACTTTTTAACTTCTGGCATATGGTCAACATATAGTTTTGCAGTCAAAACATTATTACTGTTGCAATTGTTGTGAAATGTTAAAATGTGTAAAAGGGACGTTGTACTGTTACTGAGAATATATATATATATATATATATATATATATATATATATATATATATATAAATGTTTTATAAATTTGTTATAAATGTTTGTGTTTTATAAATTCATAATCAATGCAACAACTATATGTTAATATTACTGTCAAAGCAAAATGAAGGATTAATAGCAATTTAAAGAACTAGTTTACCTTAAAATAAAAATTACGGTTACACTTTATTTTAATGTGTCATTGGTGTAATTATAATGATATTATAATATAATGCAAGTAACATGTACCAAGGACACTGTAAAATAAAACCCACACCTATAAGCTATTATTTTCTAATCTATTTCAGATAAACACATTTAAAAAAATATTTATATGCAGCTAAAATGCCAGTTCACAATGACCACTTCCAAAAATGACAAAAGTGCCATTAAAATAGCTCGTATGAATTCTGCAGTATATGCCAATTCTTCTGAAGTCATATTTTATTTTATTTTATTTTTGTTTTGTACCTAAATTCCATTCTGTCCCTCACAATAACCTATTATATGACTTCAGAAGACTTGGAATATAGCACACACATCATAACAGGTAGACTACTTTTATTGTATACTTTTGTTGTTTTTGTTCTTTTTGGAGGCTTGTTGTATAGAAATATCTGTGTGAAACTATTTATTTCGTTTTTTTTTTTTTTGTGCTCCACAGAAGAAGAAAAAAACAGCAACAACAACATGATATGGGTCGTAACTAGAGTAAATGACAGAATTTCTAGCAGAACTATCCCTATTACAACTTTTTTGTTGTTGTTGTTTGGGAAGTCATTTGAAATGAGGAAAAGCTAGAAAATCAAAAGGCGAATGTAAAGTGAAGGAGAGAAATAGAGAAGTACATACAGTAATACTCACAATCACATGCACATACATTCACCAGATTAAAGAGCCAATTAGGAGGGAGGGAGAATTAATGGCAGAAGCCCTTCTGTTTCTGCTTTACTGAATTATTGAGTGTAATCATCCAGGCCTTTAATGGCTGGTCAGGAGTGGAATTAATTTGGGTGGTGTGGGATAAATAATGCATTATGGGTAAGGGTGGATCTGAGCGTGTGCAAGAGGTCTCTCTCCTCCAGCTGCCTCTGCATGATTAGGGTGGGAGGGGCCGGGAAGCGTGCCGCTCAGTGCAGTGGGACATAAGAGAGAGAGAGAGAGGAGAGGAGGGGAGGAGGGAGGAAGACAGATGCTGTCCAGAGCAGGCGGAAGAGGTGCAACAGGGCGAGGCTCAGGAGGAGAGAGTAGAGTGCGGATCCCAACATGTGGATGGAGGACAGTGTTGCTCTGCTATGAACACCATGTTAAGCCCCAAGATTAGACAGTCCAGGAGAGGTAAGACTAATATGATCTGCCTTTAATTCTCAGCATCACTGTCATGCGTTCCCATCCGTAGTAACACCCTCTTAAAGCTGCGCTCACTACCGGCTCATAGTCCGCTGATCTCACAGTGATGTGCTGTTGAGGATAGTGTATCTCTGAGGCTCCATGGCAGTGATCCAACACACTGGGCGGTTGCTTGGTAACATCTTTCAGCTTGATTAGTGGTTAATGAATGTAAGTGGTCTCTGGCTTTGTGTCACACTCCTTAACCCAGGAAGTCATGATTCGGATCTTGACACATGCGAGCGCTGATGTTTTATATTGTGATTTTGTTTGACTTTTTCGTACATGATGGTGCAGAAAACTCAAGGAGGAGTGTGATCATTATATTTCCATGTCATTTTCTATACATGAACTCATGTTCTATTCTTGGTCTATGATGAATTGTAGTCTCAACACTCAAGGGACTTATAGGTGCAATAAATCATAACAGCTGAATGTCAAACTGTTTCACCTGCATGAGAAAAAAGCTTGCTGACAATAGCCTGTAGTACTGTTAGGTTACAGTATACTTAAACTAAATGTCATATAAAGTGTAAACAGTAGCTTGTAGGTTTATTGATCAGATGGCACTTCACAATAAAGTTCAATATATTAACATTGTTAGTTCATGATACCTAATGCATTAACCAATGAACAGTACTTTTGCAGTATTTTATAATTTTTTATTTTAGGTTCAAGTTTATTTCCACATCTATTAATGCATTTTTAACATTTCCTGTTCTATAATATAACAGTAGTATTATGAACATGAAATAACAATTGACAAGTATATTTACAAATTAAACTAGTTTGTTAAATAAATTGGATTATTTATGATACTAAATTGAGCCTTATAGTGCAGTATTACCATTGAACAATTCTATGCACAAAACAGGTGTAATATCATTTTTAAAAGCTGAATGTATAATAATTGCCTGTTTTTTTCATGATTATTTCTCCTCCTAAATGGAGAATGGTCTTGTCTGCTTCAGCAGTTGTGCAGGAGGCTGTTTGTAGATTGATTTCTGCCCTGCTGTGCAACATAAAGCAATCAGGAGCATTTGAAGCGCACTGTCTGTCTGCTGGGCTCTGCATTTGTCATCTTGCATATGGATTGTGTCACTTTTGACGAGGGTGTTGGGTTTGCCGTGTTTTAAGCAGCCACAGCATATATCCCAGCGCAGGGACCCCGCCAGGTTTCATTTGCTGACTGGTGTGTCATTCTGAGTGTCAGAAAATTAAGTGGATTTACAATTGCCTTTTAATTTTGTGCTGTACTTACACTTGATATGTGTGTGTGTGTGTATGTATATATATATATATATATATATATATATATTATATATATTAGTCTTCAAGACAATTATAACAGAGCTGGATTCAAGTCCGTAGTGGAACTAAGGTATAATCCAAACCATAAGAGCTACGCAAGATTCATTATTATTCTGTTCCTCATGCCATACTCAAGGTGTCCTCATAAAACATGTCTTGTACAAAACTCTTTATTACGAGGCTATTTTAAGCAGCCTGATCATTTCAGGCGTAGATTAATTGTTGATATTAATTCTTAATCATTCTCAAAGTCTTCATATTTAGTACCAGAGCCCTGAAAGGATATTTAAAGAACAGACACACAAAAGAAAGGCTCTTTTGTCATTCCCCCCCAAAAAAATGAGTCTGAATTAAATATGCATGGGCCTGGTCAGACATCCAGTATTTTTAGACTTTGAACATGTCACAGGAGCAGAAAATCCGACAAATGGAGGAAAACTCTGATGCTGACCCCTCTTCCCGGTCAGTTATTGAGAGTTGGCCACTAGGTTTATGGGTAATAAGGAGTAACATCATTATGTGTGTCCCTGGAGGATGTTGTTTAAAAGGTTGGATCATTTTAGGGGCTTTTCTCCCACCCTCTTCCTTCCATTTGTGCTCTCTCACTCTTTCTCTCCCCATGAGGCTATGAGGTGTACATTTACACTGATGAGGCTTCCGTTACTTACAGTGATTGAATCAGAGTGGCAGCGTTTGCAACCCTTCATTCAGATGGGGAGGCAGAGGAGCAGAATGTGCAGGTCATTCCTGTTATACAGTACCTTTACACTCTGTAACTTAGAAAGAAAGAAAGAACGTGTTGTAAATTAAAGAAGTAAAATTATAACGTGATTATTTATGGCAAAAAAATAGTATTTAACAGGAGGAAAAAAAGCGTTGTTCACTTATGTGATTCTGTTTAACGTTTTATATATAATTTTATTCAATTTGTATATATTTTTATATATTTAAAAAATCACAGAATATAAAAAAAAATCACAGAATTCACAAAATCCATTTCTAACACAAAAGATGTCTGGCTGCGTCTGAAATCACATACTCTCTTGAGTAGGTACTTATTTTTAAGTTAATACTTAACGACTAGTATGGTCTATGTAGTATGATATAAGTGTGTGTAGTATGAATGTAATCCGGACCTATTACATTTGCCATGTTGTCATTATCATGTGACCTACCAGCATCAGTTATGTCGCTTCACTGTCATTCACAAATCCTCTCCAGTGGCCTCATGGGATAGTCAAGTGTTCATCATATGCACACTTCAGAATCTCGCCGGAATGATCTGGGTACTTTTTGCCTACTCATTTATGAGTACTGTGAACATTCTTCTTTTTTCACATACTGTTTTTCGCCTACTATCTAGTAGGGAAGTATGCGATTTTTTCGGATGCAGCCTTTGTGTTGATGTTTGTCCACCAAAAATGACATCACTTCCTAGATGATGTCATTGAGAAATTGGCTTGTGTTCGTTAAAGGGAGGTTACAAAGGACTAACATGATGAAAAATGAAATTGAGATTTGATTACCAGTTATATAATAATAATAATAATAACAATATTTATTTTTATAATTTAATATTTCCAATGCAGTCATTTTTTTTAATTCAGTTGACAAAAGGACTAATACAATTTAAATCGATTTTTTCTTAATATAATTCCAGTTTTTTTAGATTATAATTTGCATTAAAATGACAACAAATTGCCATTAAAATGAAATAAATTAAATTATTCACACAGATGTATAATTACAATTCACACGTTAAACTGTGAAAATGTGATTTAAATACATATTTTTAATATTTTATCCAATAAATGACAAAATACTCAGAGCACATGAAAATGCACTGCATAATAGGAATGACCCACTGTGGGTCACTGATAAAGGCTAGAAAAAAATCCATCATGACTTAGCAAATAAGAGCAGTGGGACAAGACAGAAAGAGGGAGATCCAGAGTGATCCTGAACACGGCTGTACAGAGGAAGCACTCTCATGTTTACTGCTATTCTGCTGCTCTCAGCACACCGGAAAGAAAGGATTGATTTTTCCCTTCCAGCCCATGAGCTGCTTGTGTCACTGGGCATGCCTCTCAAAAAACAGCTACCTTTTCTGATCAGATGTCTCTGGTCAACATAAGAGGAATTTAAATTCATGAATAAGCCCAATTTATTTTTTGCTTTTGAGGAACCTGTCATAAGGCATACATGATACATCTTGTTTTCAGCTGTGGTGGGGCATTGCTGGCATTGCCGAACACATCTAATCATTTTTATGAGCATTCTGTGCATATGCTTGTCCAAACTAGTGGAGGCAAATTCACTTGGCTTAGATTGAGCAGAATGTAACTGTGACATATAATCTAATGTTTGTATGTGTGTTTGCGTTTCCAGCTAGGTCTAAGAGCATGGTCATGGGGGAGCTCTCCAGGCCGTCGTCCCCCAGCCTCCAAGAGAGGGCGCTGAAAGCAGGCTGGCTTAAGAAACAGCGCAGCATCATGAAGAACTGGCAGCTGCGCTGGTTTGTGCTCCGGACTGATCAGCTCTACTTCTACAAGGATGAGGAGGAAACCAAACCACAGGTACAGTGGGAGGAGGACAGACCAACCTGAGGACTTAGAATAAGGATACATGTTTTGTTATAATATCATTTATCCCCAGCCACATTAATCAAAATAAAATCTGACCCTGTTGTGTCTAAACAGTGTGAAGTTAATGTTCCAAAAATAGATTTAAAAAAAAGAAGAGACCTTGACCTCTTATTTCATATCTGATCAATAACCCTACCTCTAAAAAATCAATATGTTATTCCTCTTACTGATTTAAGCATTGATTGTGAGATAAATAATGACTTCACTATTTTCAAGTTCAACCCCTCGACCCACAATACACACCATCTATTCTACAGGATACTGGACTTGTATCAGTGGGAGGGACAACACTGTATTTATTTATTTTTTTCAGAAAGTGATCCTAAAAGTTTTACACTCTTAAAATGTATGCATTTCAATGCATTAGATATTTTATGTGCTTCAAGAATTTTTGAGCCACTGTATGTTAAAAGTTTATGAATATATATATATATATATATATATATATATATATATATACTATTGTTCAAAAGTTTTTTTGTTTTTTTTTTTAAATGAAAGAATTGTATACTTATATTCAGAAATGATGCATTAAACTAATCAAAGGTGATAGTAAAAGCATTTAAAAAAAATCTATTCTGTTCTTTTGAACTTTCTGTTCATCAAAAGTCAGATTCCACACAAATATATTTCAAATGTGATGGTAATAAGAAATGTTTCTTGAGCACCAAATCAGCCTATTAGAATGATTTCCGAAGGATCATGTGACACTGAAGTAATGATGCTGGAAATTCAGCTTTGCCAACTCAGGAATAAATTACATTTTAAAATATATTAGAATGGCAAACATTTATTTTAAATTGTAATAATATTTCACAATATTACCGTATTTTTGATCCAATAAATTCAGACTTGATGAGCATTAGAGACGTCTTTCAAAAACATTACAAAACTTTTGAACCTTGTAACGTATACATTATAAATATATTTTTTTTAAATACTCAAGACACAACAGAATATAAACAATATTTTGTAGCCGAAAAAGGATTTTTTAAAACAACAGCTAAATAAATTTGTTTGTCATTTTCAACTCCCCTAAACCCCTTTTTCCTCGTTGCTACTCATGTGTATTTTTTGTTTAAAATTATGAAAGAGTTCATGCGAAATAGTTGATATATTGTATCTTTTGTTTGTGAGTTGTACGCATGTTATTTGATTTAGTTTTATTCCAAAAAATAATCACCAAAAATTAAGTAAAAAAAGAAAAACGGAGAAAAATACAAACTAAATATCACATATACACTAGGGATTCATTCTCCCCTGTCAGCGAGGCTTTGGAAACAAAGCGCTGTCCTCCACTGTCTCCATTACAGCAAGATGACATCAGCGTGCTGTTAGCCTGACAAACTCATTTGGAAACAGCATGCCCTCGTGCTTGGCTGTAGTGTAAGTCAAAGCATTTAGCGGATACAGAGCAGCTGACCTATGACCCCTAATGCAGCATTACTTTACTCTGGCTCGTCCATCCTTCGATTCGTATTATTCTCCTCTGGAGCCCATAAACTCCCTGTAACGCTCCTGCTCTCTTTCTCTACCCCCCTCCCCCCTGACCCCACCCCACCTCCATCACAGCTAAATTCAATCTCCTCTGCAGAAATGTGCCCAGCTTGCATTTGAGCGTGTAACCCTATAAGCATTTACCCTTATCAATGCATACCCTCTGAAATTTCATTTAACTGCATCTGAATGGCAAAGAGGAATTTCAGAGCGATGCGAGCTTGCATTGCTGTGTTAATGCAGTGAAGGATGGAGGATGAGCTAAAGGGCTGGTGCATAATTTATGTTTTAACTGTTGTTGTGTCTAATTATGCATGACTCAGCATTACTGATTACGGTGTAAAAATGGGCCACGCACACAACAGAGAACTCAAATCACACAATGCCTTATCTGCCCTGAAGTACAACCCCCCCATAGGTTCTTATTAGCACCACAAATCAATAATCAAATTACAATAGACTAATGGAACACTGATCTCCAGTTATCACTGCAGAGGAATTGTTCATTATGCTAATGCTTTAAAAGATAAAACAGCTTAAAATGTTGAACAGTTCTGAAACCGAGTGACTTGGACACGAACTGTGCTAAAGACGTGCCTTTCAGCCCTCTTTTCACTGTAAGGTCATCTTTTCGGTCTGTTTCCCTCCAGGGATGTATCCCGTTGCAGGGTAGTCAAGTCAACGAGCTGACAGCCAATCCTGACGAACCTGGGCGGCATCTTTTTGAAATAGTTCCAGGTAAGAGATAATTAAATATTCCTGAATCTTTCTGTGGTCTGATTTAAAAACAATTTAAATGGTTTGTGGCATCAGGGCGTAATCTGTGCATGTTATATTTTATACTCGCTCGCAGTATGCTCTTGGTCCTACTTGTCACTCAAGGAGGAATATAATGGCAAAGCAAGAAAACAAACAAGGCACTGTGCTCACAGGCTTGCATATTGTTACTGATGAAATACAGCTTCCTCATTACCAGAGGTAATCACTAGAGGGCATGAGGTGTCCTCTGAGGATTCATGAAGGACATTCGTGAAGACTAAAAGCCATTCATTTGCAAAAATGCTGACCACCTACTGTGAGGTTCAAAAGTCTGAGACCGCATTGAAAATCTGTTTTGTATTCTTTACACCTTAAAATGAAAAAGATGAACATCAAATTAAAAATAAGATTGAAAAATGTATGACGTTGAAAAGGAAAAAAATAAAAAAATGCATAAGAAATATTTAAGACATTGCAGCCTGAATGTTAGGTGGACATACTGAATTTTGTAAAATTATGAAATCTGAATGAATTTTTTAATTCAACTTTTGACTCAAGTTGTTATGCTAATAATATAATGTAATGTATTAACATATTTTCTAGTAGATTAGAAAATAATAATAAAAAATTAACCTTTTAGATAACACTTTAGTTAACTACATTAGTCCCTCCATTGACAGTCTATGCAACTACCACTTTGACGATCACTTCATGAACTTTTTGAAGTGTCAAAGTGGTAGTTGCATAGACTGTCAATGGAGGGACAGAAATATCTCAGATTTTATTAAAAATATCTTCATTTGTGTTCTGAAGATGAACGAAAGTCTTACGTGTTTGGAATGACATGAGGGTGAGTAAAATGGTTAAGTCTTACTGGTTTGTCTGTTAAGTTGTCATTTAACTTGTTTGCCACACGTTATCCAACAGTTACTCACTTTTGGAATGCCACATATGAGCAATAATATATGATAAGCCAGAATTCCTAATTCAAAGCAAACAATCTGTTGTGTCACATGGGTCACGACCCACGCTACGGATGCAGCAGGATGTTCCCGTGGGACAGACTCTGCTGAAGTGTCTATTGTTTACGTGTACTCTGGGAACCTCTGCGTATCATATCTTTCTGCACACCCTGACCCAGCATCTCATAAGCAAAGGACGTGACCTTGAATTCAGTATGGAGTGTCATAGGCTAACTTGAGCTGTTGCAGGCAGTCCCCTCATATGGGGGGCATTCCTTGATTTAAAATAAAGAAATTTGCATGTGTGGTCCACAGTGGAGATTCATGCTTTTACTGCATTCACTGTCGAAACCCAGGAGAGCGATCATTGACTGTCAAATATTAGAAAATCTCATACACTGTATTTTGAAGTGTGACTTATTCCCTTCTGTAACTATACATTGCTAGAGACACTTCTTTTTAAAAACGTTATGTTAAGTTTTGATGCTAATTTTAATTTTAAAATATGTTTGCATTATGAAACTCATCTGCTAGGGTCAAGTTTATATAGCTTTGGTGATGTTAATGTTGTTGTCTTTTTGCCTCTTATTGGGATATTTTATTTAGGTGCCTAGCAACACGCGGACTCTCTGTCGTAAAAAGACTGATGAGAGAGAATTCTTTCATTTACAAGAAGTAAATATCACAAGCTGTTGCTACAGCAATCAAACCTGAACGTAAAAGTTCAACTTATACCAACACGTGACTTGGCATTCAGGACCAAGGTGTCTGTGTTATTTTCTGAGAATCTAAGCGCTTAGTCATAATTATCTTTAATACTTTAATGTGATGTTGAAGCAAAATCTAAGCATGAACAAGTACATGATGGAATGAAAGAAAAGAAAAAAAGGAAAAGAATAAATCATTAATGTTACACACCACCGTTCAAAAGTTTTGAAGTCAGTAATATGTTTTTTTAATAAATACTTTCTTTCAGCAAGGATTCATTAAAATAACAGTAATTCAAAAGTGACAGTGAAGACATTTACAAAAGGTAGTAATGATGCTGAAAATTCAGCTTTTCCATCACAGGAATAAATTGCATTTTTAAATATATATTACAATGCAAATATATTAAAATACAAATAGTTCTTTTGAATTGTACTATTATTTCACTATATTACTTTTTACTGTTTTTATAAGGTATTCACAATAGTTTTTAAGACTTCATACTTAAGTGAAACATAAACTGTCATGCTTAATCACACTTTCTGTGTAAATATAAATCTGAATAGTCATTGATTATTTGGCATGAAGAGTGGACACAAAAACCCTGTCTTGGTGGTCTTGCATTTCAGATAATTGAAATTGAGATTAAAAGTGAATAAAGGCTAAATCCCCTGAGAGTTTTTGCACACTTCTTAGGAGTTCGAGAAAGAATAGCTCTTAAAAAGGCCAAACAAAAGGCAAGTCTTAGCATCTTCTGCTGAGAATGAAGCATGCATTAGTTGTTGAGATTCAACACTGGCCTCCATTTATAATTGTTTTTACATTCTGCAGTTCATTTCTTACACCTTGACGATCATTGTCACCCCTATAATCCTTTTGCAAGGTGGACACTGAACTTCTCGGTATAATGGTGTTTTGTTATGTACAGCAAACTAAACCCGCTTTCCATAAATCCGGGTCTTTTTAAATCAGTCACTCAAACAATGGCTCTATTTACGCCTGGTCTCAACACAAAAGCATGACTGCAGACTGGAGTAGGAAGGTCTGATCCGAGCATGTCCTTACAGCTGACAGAAGCATCACGCTCTGTCTGTGAAGATTGCAGTTTGGTACATTAAAAGCTCAGATCTAAAGCCTTCTGGCAATGTGCAATAAAAGCATCTGTGTAACACACAAAGCCCCTTGTGGTCTCTGAAATGTCTTCAAAGAGGGGAAGTTTTAATTAATAAGCCGTTAGATTTAATAGGGGAAAAGATCCAGGCAACATGCAGAGATTTGTGCGTCAGGCTTACAGAAATGTTCAACCGCCCTCTTATGTGAAGTCATATCAACCCCCAAACCACACACATACACACACAGATTGATTAGCCAGGTCTGTTTGTGTTTGGGGGGGATGTTTGGCAAAGATGAGCACTGTGGTGGCTCTGCTTATGAGGGTGAGCGAGGGCGAGTCTGACAGACCAGGGGGGCGGGGAAGAAAAAGGTTGGGAAAAAAAAAAAGAGAGAACACAACAACTTCTTTTTTTGAATGAATGAATGAAGCAGACGGAGGACTTGTTTTTCGGGTTTCTGGTGGTGATGGTACTGTGGGGTTCTTTGCACTCTCTCTTTCACTCCTTTTTCTTTTACTCTCCTCTCTATCTTACTCTGTCCCATGCACAGTTTTCCCCTCTCCTCTCCTCTCTCTCTCAATCGCATGCACCCAGCACACACCTATGTTGCGTATTTACCTTCCAGGAAGGCCAGAGATGTAACTAACATGGCACAACTGTAGCGCTGCCCTCTTTGGCACCCGTGTGCCAACATGGGACTCGGTTGCCGCAAGCTGCAGGAGCACCGATCTGTTCACGCTAAGGGTAAGGACACACTTTCCTCATAAGGAAGGCAACTTATATGGATCGGTTTGTGAGATTTACCGCGGTGGAAGAACAGTACGGCGTTTATAGCAGGAAAGGAATTTATGGGCGATGGGAGTTTTGTTCTTTAACCTGTAAATCATCTATGTTGGATCCAGCTGCGGCTTGTAAGGACTGTAACATCTGGAGTGTCCGATGCATGAAAAAGATCCAGGAAGCTGTGGCTTTGTGAGTTGTGTATTTTTGGAACGGGCTGTGAGGAGTGGAGCTGCTGCTGGTGAGGTAGTCTTGCATGAATGTGAGGGCCTGTAATTTTGCCTGAGCTATGCTGAAAGGTGTTCGTCTGCTCTCTGAGCTGAAACTGACACTTTAACCCTTTCCTTGCTCATTTTGATTCACATTTCATGTGAAGTTAGTTCATGAATGATTGTGATGTACCGATACGGCTGTTTCTATTTGTATACTATTTGCAGGTGTATACGTTTTACAGATGGGTTCCAGGAGGCACTAGGAAATGCTTTGATTTTGCTTAAACCAAAAGAGAAAATATGACTTTAAAAGTAAATATTGGGGCTTTCAGAAGATTTAAAAAAATAGATTTAATTATTTAACATGTTAAATGTAATTTATTCCTGCGTTGGCAAAGCTGAATTTTCAGCATCATTACGCCAGTCTTCAGTGTCACACGATCCATCAGAAATCTTTATAATATGCTGATTTGCTGCTCAAGAAACATTTCTTATTATTATCAATGTTGAAAACGCAAACAGTTTTAAACTAAACCTTTAGTTTAGGGGCCAATTCTCGCTATTAACTAGTTGCTTATTAGCATGCATATTACTAGGATATTGGCTGTTTATTAGTAGGCTACTTATAAAGCACATATTAATGCCATATTCTGCATGACCATATTCTACATTCCTTAATACTCAATACCTAAACTTAACAACTTCCTCACTAACTATTAATAAGCAGTATTTAGGAGTTTGTTGTGGCAAAAGTCATATAATACCCTAATCTAAAGTGTGAACTTGAAAACAGTTGTGCTGCTTCAAATTTGTTGAATAGAAATGAATAGAAAGTTCAAAAGAATCAAATGAATGCTGTAGAATCACATTATTAATGTCTTTTTTGTCACATTTGATCAATTTAATCAATGCATCCCTGCTGAATAGTAGCTATTAATACGTATTCAAATCTTATTAATTGTGTACAGTTTATGTACTTGCTCTGTACTTGTTTCACTCTTATCTCACACATATTATTTCACTCTATTTACTGTCACTGTCCCATTTTAATATATCAGCCATTCAAACCAATATCAAACTATGGTTTGATAAGAGGTTCTATATTTCTCACAGTGCTTCAGTTTAAAACTAAGCTACTTGTTTTCTCACCTATACAGTATCGATTGTTTATAGTGTATGTATAAACATGTAATGGCCATTTTAATAATGACAATGCTAAATATTATTCAGTATAAATAAGTTAAAAAGAACACATTTATTTTTGATGTCAATGAAGGGGTACATAAAATAAAAATGGTTGAAACATTTTGTCCCTGCTTTGTTTAAATGTAGACATAACCATGGATATCCCTCTTCTTAAGTTCATAATAATCCTTGCATTTCTCTACAAAGTAAAAACACACAGGGAGAACTAATGGCTGTCAGAATGAAGCCATTGTGGGTCAACTGATTTTATGACAGTGGGAGTCATGGGGGCCCATCAGGAGAGCAGAGACTCACTAAAGAGTGGCTCCCATCTTCACTAATCAGAACCAGAAACGACGGCCCCACAGAGAGAGCTAAACCAACAGCACTGATAAGAGTTTCCAAATGGCAGATTTTTGGAGCATGTTGGTTTTGCTGGTTTCTCTACATAAAGAATTCAAACACAATTGACACGCATTGTGTTAGCGATAAGATAGGTCGTTCAAATAAAGTATTACTTAGAAAATATTTCTGTGAGCACTCTGAACTTAATTGCATATCTGCCCTGAATGTTACAGATTCTCTGTGTGTGTGTGTGTGTGTGTGCGTGTGTGTAAAGAACTTTAGGTAACACTAGAAAATGTCAGTCTGAAGTTTGAAAAAAAAATGTTTTAAAGGGATGTAACCTTGTTAGGTGCTTGCAAAGGTGTTTTGAATGGTTGCTAGGCTGGGGTGCGTTTCCTAAAAGCAACGATGTTCGCAAGTTCTGTCGTTCTCAAAAGAGACCAATGGAACTTGTGACCATAGATAGATAGATAGATAGATAGATAGATAGATATTTCTCATTAAGTTAAGACGCAGACTTTCACCTCTCAAGGCAAGTGTATCTACAAAGTGCTGGATTCAAAGTAAAGATCTTCATCTGAAAGCCTCAGGCCTGTCGTGCTGGATGTCGTCCCAGTCTACTGCTGGCCAAACCACACACTGTGCCTCCTCGGGCTTCTCTCTGCCTGATATACATCTTTCTCTGATACATGACAGAGGAAGACACACTGCAGCTACCTAAAAGCTGACTGAGCTTTTATAGCGGGATTTCATAGTGTGTTTTTAGATGATACTCCAAAGCATTTGTTACAATAAAAAAATTAAAAAATTCATTTTTTGTGCTCAAAGACAGCTAAAACTAATGAATATTATATGTAGGAAATATTTTTTAAAAGTATGATACGACCCCTTTAAGCATTTACCAAATTGAGGTTAAAGGACATCAAGAGTTTTTTTTTTTTTTTTTTACGAATCTAGTATGTATAAACAATGTCTTGCCTTTTATGTTGCACATAAAAAAACAAAAACAAGAATTATTGTTTTTATTATTATGCCCTGATATGTGTAATAGTGCTAATGGGACATTAATGAAGAACGTTTGGCTCACTCCAGTACAAAAACTCTCCAAGTGATGAAATTCCACAAGTACATGTTTTATCTTGAACAATGCATCATGTAAAATAGGCATGACATTGTTTGGTTCTTACCACCAGTGGAATGCACATCACTGTTCAGTCCTTCATTTTACAAATAGTCCATATCCATGACCTTACCATAGAAAATGCTAAATGTCATATAGTAAAATCATTGTTTGGGATATGCACACTCTGAGAATTTGGATGTGAGCAGTTTAGCCCAGCTTTTTGGTAGCAGATAAGGGACAGCAAGGCCATCTAAAATCCTGGGAATTCAAAATTATGTTGTGAATGCAGACTGATTATTTCTGACCTTGACTTTGGCCATGCAAAGTGAGTGAGCCTGATGCAGTTCACTTATAATTCACTCAAATTCATTCAATCCCAGCAATTTCAAAAACATTTCAATAATATGATACTGATTAAAAGTTATATAATTTACAAGAAATTACAGGAAATTATGATTAATATTGTAAGCCTGTTTGTCGGTCCAATGGTGGTTTTCCAATAATACGGGTGAAGGTCTTTGCGCGTTACTGTCTTTCCTTTTACGTGACACAACAAGATTAAATGAAATACATTTTCTCATATGTATTACCTCGTTATTTCATCTGACAAAGGTTATACAATTTTACGACAAATATGACACAAAGTCTTGTGAAGAAATAATCAGTATGGGTTTCATGACCTTTTTCAGTGACAATTTTTTTTGTTTTTTTCACAAACCACGCATAAATGTCATTATCTCAAAACTACAAACTTTTACATACATGCTGTTGACATATTATTGTAGCAGAGTTTGTGCTTAATACAGTGTAATCAGACTTTAGCCATGAAAATGTCACAAGTAACAGAAATAAGCACAAATGTCTGAGAATGTCAGAACACCTCCAGGGCCCAGAAAACGCCTCAGACCCCAGAGGGTTAATTATATCTGGGCATCATTAAAAGTGAGCCAATGTTTGATTATTCTTTTTAACTCTTTAATTATGTTTTACCCGCTCAGATTAGGAACCTATGTCGCTTTTGAGGTCCTCACGTCTTCTGTTTTCGCGGGTCTCACGATCACAATCTCGCCAGCTTTGGTCACTAAACAGGTAATTGGCTATAGGCTATACCTGAGATGGTCGCATTCACGCTTACACAATCAAAGATACTTTGGTATAGCCCCCATGGAATTGCATACACTTGAACTTAACTTAAAGATATAAGTCAACCAACTTTACTTCTCTTATTGGCCATGCCGTGATTTCTCACGTATACTTATCTAAAGTAACATTAAAATTAAAACAGAGGTAAGACACACCCAAATTTAGGTTGGTCAAACAGCATTCGCTGCCCTAAACGGAAATTCCCTTCTTGTCTTCGCAAAGCCAAGTACACTTGAATTAGCGCCAAATATTAGTCGTCACTAATCTGACGCAGATTTGAGGTAACATACGAATCCGTTTAATCTACTTGGGGAAAGAATTTCAGAGCAATTCAGAATAATCAAATGTAACCATTTATTGTCAGGTAAATGTATCATGCTAATTTCATAATCAGTTCAAAGATAATCAATACAATAACTTCAAATGCTCAGAGACAAAGAGTAAAAGATGTAGGTGAAACCCGACATTTTGAAAAATGCATAATGCTGAAGTCTTTGAGATCCTTCAACATTATGGGCTGATCTGAGTTACAGAATCGCACAGAGCCTCTTGTTGCAATTCATTATAAACCCAGACCAAGACAGAAACTCCTTTCACATGGAAACATTTGCTAACAATGGGAATTTGCATTCAGAGTTCACACCTTTTGAGAGCAGGAGGCCAAGACCCACCCTCCTTTGTGTGCAAGTTATCTCTAAACTCTTAAAAACTTTATTACCATTTGTTTTACTTCTTTAGGAATGAGACCTTTGTAGTCGCATTGAGACATTTCAAATGATACCAAACGTGTAATACTGTATGATAATTATTCACATTAAACCAGATAGATTTTGGTGATCTCAGCATGAGAGAGAAGGAGTGGGGGAAGAGGGAAAGAGATGTAAATTAGGATGATTCTGAGGTGAGACTTGCATCTCGAACGGTGCACAAGAGTGAGTTCAAATGTTAATTTCCTTTGTTCTCTCAGAGAGTTGCCCTCTCTTCCAGTTCTTCCAGTTTTTCCAGTCTTACAATATATACAATACATTTATATATTAACACACACACACAATAAATCTTGAATTTATACAAATCTTGAATAGAGCCTGGTACTTTTATGTATGCCTTCTGTATAATTGTATTGTTTATTACGAACTTTTGTATGTAATAGTTTATCTGATATGTATTACATGAATGTGGTTAGTGTTTCTGGCACCTTGCTGCAGTCTTAGTTTCCCTATTGGGACTATATATATTCAGACACCAGATATAATTTTTTTTTTTACTAGCGGGTGCAGGACACTATAGTTCATTTATGTAAGTGAGGATAGCAAAATAAAGTAAAATGTGACATATTATACCCCAACATTCTTCATACAGTGAACTACCAGTAAAATTTATAACAGTTTGGGACCGAAAATTATTCAGACACTTTGACCTGACCATGTTTTGCTTAAGTGTTTTTTCTTTAATTGCTAATGCGACCTTTTTACACCACAGACTGAACAAAATTAAGCATTGCTTGGTAATTGGTTGACCTAAATTGGTATTATGTAGTTGTGTACTTAAATTTATCAGCTGACAGCTATTCAACCTAATTCATTTGTGAGACCTAATTTATTTTATTACCATTTTCTAAACTATAGCGAATAAACTGTAATAATGTGAGAAATGTTGAAGGTGTATACATACTGTATCTGTCTAATTCAGTTTGCAAATGACACGTTGTGCATTGTGGTGTGCACATTTGCACACCAATGCAAATGTGCCAATATTAGTAAAATCAATAGGTCAAAAGACCCATTTCTAAACAGAAGGTCCCAATGGTATTGACAGCTTGTGTTCTCTGAAGAGGTCACTTTTACTTCCCCACAAAGTCAGGCCTTTGATTATTGCCATTACATGTGAGACACAGACAGTGGAACTGCATCTTCCAAGGACACAAACACAGAGGCAATGCATCATCCACTCCCTGTCTTTCAGACATGTAGATCAGAGACAGTCAGGCGCTCCTCAGGGAGTCCTACAGTATGTGTGCTGTCTGACACAGCCACTAGCTACCTACCAATACTCTGCAGTCTGCAGTCAGGCTCAGACAGATAATGGAACCATCCATCCACAAAAACTAGGTTGAACAGAATTTATGCTGAGGATATTTTCGGGAGGTGGAGAGGGAGGGCTTTTTGAGGAAGGAAATGAAAAGAAGTCACAGTTCCATAATGCTATGAATTTAACAGGAGCATTCAATGCTTTGCTTTGCTTTACAAAAAAGCAATGCTTTAACAAGCATTCAAAAGCAAATCAACTTAATATTGAACTATTTAGTTCATTTGATTAGAACACTAACAGAATGATTAAGAAATCAGATCAAATGACAGCTTCTCCAAATGTCATGGCACATTTCAGTTCATCGGATGTCCTCTTTTTAAGAACGATATACCACTTTTCTCCAGTGCTGCTATGGCTAATGTCTGGTATGAAGGATGATGTCATTAAAAGAAATCACTATTTTGGCCATTTGAGATTTCCCTATGACTTTAGTGCCATCTAGTGGTTAGTTAACTTCAATATATTGTAAAGGGAATATGTACATATTCCTGTGATGGCAAGACTGAATTTTCAGCATCATTACTCCAGTCTTCAGTGTCACATGATCCTTCAGAAATCATTGTAATATGCTGATTTGATGCCCAAGAAACAATTCTTATTATCAATGTTTAAAACAGTTACGCTGCCTAATATATTTTGTGGTAACCATGATGCATTTTTTTTTTCAGGATTCTTTGATGTAATAATCAGAAGAATAGCATTTATTTGAAATATAAATCTTTTGTAACATTACAAAAGTCTTTACCGACACTTTTGGATCCTTCCTATTGTCAAATGACTGTACCCTTGCTGAATAAAAGTATTAATTTATGAATTATTAAATTAATATTTTTTTCTGCACCATCATTCATCCTAGAACACTAGTTTGAGTCATAATTATTTTTTCAGATCTGTCACTTCCATGAATTATATTATGCAACAGAATTAGCAATATGTGGTTTTAATGATTCCCCACATATAATTATGTAATGTTTTTTTTCATGTGCCTACAAATAGCATTTGCAATGACATTAATAGAATTATTCATGTTTTGGTATTTATCTGTCATTTGAAGTGTCGAGGGACTCTGACAGACTGAATGCTATAAGTGTCAATCAAAGGATTTATTTGTTTTGTTTTTCCCCTCTCTGTCTCCATAGGCTGTTCAGGAGAGAAGGACAGATCAGCTCTCAGCCATGAGGCTTTCCTGCTCATGGCAAACTCCCAGAATGACATGGAGGATTGGGTCAAAGCCATCAGACGTGTCATCTGGGCTCCCTTTGGAGGAGGTAACATATACCTGGACATCATACATAAATAACACCAATCACTAAGCCAGGGTTCACCAATCTCGGTCCTGGAGGGCCGCTGTCCTGCAGAGTTTAGCTCCAACCAGCTCCAACACACCTGTTTGAAAGTTTCTAGTATGCCTAGTGAGACCTTGATTAGCTGGTTCAGGTGTGTTTAATTGGGGTTGAAGCTAAACTCTGCAGGACAGCGGCCCTCCAGGACCGAGATTGGTGAACCCTGCACTAAGCATTAGTTTCTCTCTTATGAGGCAACATAATCTGCTGATTTCAAGAAAACGATCAAACTAAACTAGCAAGCTGATCTATATCTGGCACGGCTGATACACAAGCTCACTAAAATAACAACAGCACTAGCAGAGTGTGAATGACAGTGTCTGAATCTTTAGGCATTGTATTACAGGTCTTTAATAACATGGATTATTTAGGGGTGTCTGAATAATGGCAAACATTTTAATATTATTTTAATGGTATTAAATATCCACCACAGACAGCCTTTGTTATATATCACAGGACACAGCCAGATTGCAGTTCTAAATATTGCAGACGATATTTGAGGCAAGACAGCGTGGTGTAAACGACCTTGTTTTTAAAATAAATATAACAGCTTCAAAAATTGTGTTTTAGATATGGGTGTGTAATTTACGTTTTACAGAACAAAGCGTCAAAGTATCGTAAAGTTACGTTTACCGCAGACCTTATTTTACTCATAAATTGAAAAAACCCGAAAATCTTGAGGGAACCACTGGATTCTTCTGGGTTTTGACGTCACCCCTGCAGCAGATTATTAAAATAAATCCGAAATCAAATAAAATATAAATATTAGATCAAAAACTTAAATTTAAAAGCATAAAAAAAAATTTTCCTTTGCAACTGAAATAAAATAAGTTTTAATTGAAGTACTACAATTATTTAAACTAAAATTTAAACATAAATAAATTATAAAGCTATATAGAAATAATTTAAAAAAACGAGCAAAAATGACAAAAGCACTATAAAACTAATAATATAAAATACCTAGTAATATTGCAACCATAGACTGTAAAAAAAGATTGCAACATGAAATAAGGTGGCGTGATACCAAAATAAAAGTCCCAGTGCTGCTGGACTATATATCAGCACTTATAGAACATTGTGATCACAACAATTGTCATATTTAAACCATGCTAAACAGTATGATTATAAAAAAAAACATTGTGTGAATCTGGGCATAAATGGGTTAAGCAATATGATGCCGCTCGGTGTAATCTCTCACGCCCACATTCTCTCCACGCTCTGTGAGGCTGGATTACCACTACAATGAAAGAGGACAAAAACAGGTGTGACTGCTGACGGCTGCACACACTCACTGCACACACACATTCACATGCATCACTGTTCACTTGTGCCTGAAGTGGACTGCTGCCTGTGCCAGGAGGGACCTGCCATGTGTCTCATGCCTGAAGTTAAAACCTTGTCATGTCTGTTCGATCACCGTGGCTTGTGTGTGCGTGCAGAAGATTGTAATATACGAGGCAGAACTGTACTGCAAGGTAGGATAGGATACTGCATAGATTTTGGAGATTTACTGGGATTTTGTGAAACATATTTTGATTTCTAACATTTTGATAATGTCATGGTTGCAATGACCCATTTTTTTTTACATTTTTGTATTACTTTAGGTATCTTTGGCCAGCGACTGGAGGACACAGTACAATATGAGAGGAAGTTTGGACCACGGCTAGCCCCTCTCCTGGTGGAGCAGTGTGTGGATTTCATACGGGAACGGGGTCTGAAAGAGGAGGGTCTCTTTAGGATGCCAGGACAAGCCAACCTGGTCAAAGAACTCCAGGATGCTTTTGACTGTGGTGATAAGCCTCTGTTTGACAGGCAAGATGAGATCAAAATCTCTACAACAAATAAAACACTTATATTTCCATTTAGGCATATAGCAGAGAATTTTATTCAAAACGACTTACAAATGAAGAAAACCACAAGCAATTTATGAAATGGGGCAACATATTTGCAGTACATAATGCCAAGTTTAAGTATGAGCTATAAATAGTATACAAGCTGTAGTAATTCAAATGCAGACAAGTAGCTTTCTTTGGAAGGTCCAATAAACTGCTTTTTAGAAAGGATTTAGACTGGATATCAGAAACATCCCACAGTGTCATAAGAGCATTAAGAACGGAAGTTGTGATCGGCTTTCCTTCCCTATTGTGACACATATCCGCAAAAAATGGCTTCTCGAATGAGAAAATGTGGGGCGGGACTTGATTTTGTCCATTGGGAATTTATTGGATCTTTGGATTGCTGTGATCTCATGTGAGTGACAGGTTGTCCTGGCCTCACGCCAGTAAACACATCCTCATCAGACAAGAAAACAGATGTCGATGCAAGTTATTTTGATTAAAATTACGAGGGCACATGAATTAAAAGAAAATAATAATTATGTGCACTGATAAATCATTTATAATAATAAATCACTTATATAATTTCATGGCGACTTTAAAGATTATGCTTCCCTCTACCAGTTTAAACCAGCATTAGTTTCTACAGTATATAGTCTGGCTAGTGCTGGTTATAGGTGCTTTTCAGGGTGCTGGACCAGTTTACATACTTGCCTAGTCAAGAAAACTAAACTGGTGTATCTGTGTATCCCGCTGACCTGTGTGTGACCTCTTGCAGTAACACTGACGTTCACACCGTGGCGTCCCTCCTGAAGCTCTACCTCAGGGAGTTGCCCGAGCCTGTGATCCCCTTTAACAAATATGAGGACTTTCTAACCTGTGCACAGCTTCTGCTAAAAGATGACGAAGTGGTGAGTCTGATATACAGTATTTCAGTGGGATGAAGTTGAATTAAATAAAAACATTGCCCTTGTAAAAACAAAAAAGCAGTAAACTTTTAAAAGAGTACTTGTTATGGAAATAATATAATTTGGTATGAACTGAATATAATGTTTCCGGGCACTTAATTGCAAGTTATTTACAATTGTGTGAACCTGTATCATATTTTAAATTTATGTTAAATCAATTAGTTGAACTTGAGTTTTTTTGACCCACTTAAGTAGGACTTAAGTACATCTTTATCCACTGGTTTCACAGATAAGCCTTAAGCCTAGTCACAGACTAAAAATGCATGTTTGAGCTGTCTTAACTGAGAGCAACTTACACTGACATATCTTAAAATATGTCAGTGCCATTATTTTGCTACTTAAATGTCCTCATAATTGAACTAAGGCCTAATCCTGGCTTAATATAAGCTCTGTCTGTGATACCAGGCCTATATGTAATTTCACAATTATGTCTTTGAAAATAGGGTTAAAGTTCACTGCCGAATGTTCTGACAAGCATTTATGGTAAACTAAAATATACTTTAATGTAATTTCTATTAAAACTTGTATGTCATGTATTTTTATATTACACATTTGTAATGATGAATTTGCATTTTAGTATGTTTAAAATATATTAACTTTCAATGTAATATTAACACACTACAGTTAAAACTCTAAGCAAGTACTTACATGAGCTTTAGTATGTTAGTCATCACATCAAAATAGGTTTACCTCTTTAAATTATGACAAAAGATTATCAAAACAACTTTTAATTATGATTACATAGTGCATTTTTTTAAAAGCGTACTTAAGTGTGTTAAGAAAAATAGTCATGAAAGTGTACTCTGTACACTTAAGTGGCCTTTTATCTCATTAATATTATATTACCTTTAAAATATACTTTTAGGATTTGAAGTGCACATTCAAAACTATTTCACTTATTTTTAAAATGGATGATTTCATAGAAAAGCTCACTGCATGTTGTTCTTGTTTCCTGGATTTCTAATGTATCATGTTCCCATGTGTCTCCTAAAGGGACTAGATGAGCTTGTGAAGCAGGTGTACACTCTTCCTCAGGCTAATTATAATTTGTTAAAGTACATTTGCAAGTAAGTGAATACAGTACATGTCAATGTTATTGAAATGATTGCTTTACTCATTTGAATAAATGATGAATGAATATCTGTTGTCTGTACTGTATGTCTTCTCGTAGATTCTTAGATGAGGTGCAGTCACACTCAATTGAGAACAAGATGAGCGTCCAGAACCTTGCAACAGTATTTGGACCAAATATCCTTCGGCCTAAAGTAGAGGACCCTGTTTCAATGATGGAAGGTAAGTATTTGCAGACATTGTAATATATACAGCTAGAAACTAATATCTGAGTCATTTTAAATCATTTTTTAGGAACCTCCCAGGTTCAGCACCTGATGACGGTGTTGATCAGTGAACATGAGCGTCTTTATGTGGGGACTGAGGGAGATATGTCTTCTGAGCAGACCGGAAGTTGTCTTCGGGGTCAGCGCAGCATGGCGGAGTGGATCTCCGATGAGGAGATGCTGAACTGCTCATCACTGAGCCAGGCGTCCAGAGTGGCAGAGAGTACGTGCGACAGTGCCACGTCTTTAGACATCAGTACAGGTGCCCCTATCACTGCCAAAATGACACCTCAGGGAAAAGCTGGTGTGACGGTCAGCCCCAGCAAGCAGATGAAATCCCTCCCCTCCTGGAAATACTCCTTCAAGAGTGGAGGTGTACGCGCTCAGCCCGCGAAAATAGGGGGCTCGTCCGTGGACGTGTCCACCTTGCCCAGTACTGGCAACTGGTTGATGAACGGGCTTTCTTCTCTCCGCAGCCATCGGCGCACTTCTTCAGGAGAGCGCATGGGAAAGGATTCAGCCCTGTCGCACCGTCTGTCCACTTACGACAACGTGACCTCATCCAGTCTCAGCGTACCCAGTGTCGCGAGCACGCCCTGGTCCACGTCCTCTTGCGAGATTTTAGTGGCCGACTCCGTAGCAAGTGACCCTTCTGGGCTGAACTCTGTGAAGTTGGAGTGGTCAGTTGGAGGGTCTGTCCAAGGGCAAAGTGAGGACAGGAGTTCAGAGGTCACGGAGAGCAGCGAAGCACTGGAAATGTGTGTGAGCAGTGCAGGCTGCAGTGAGAATGGAAATGTTGGAGATGTGGTGAACGCCATGGGAGATACTGACACTTCCACTACAGCACTTAATAGCCTGGTAACAGAGCTGAAAGATGAGTTGAAGAAACAGAAGGCCAACTATGAATCACGAATACGAAGGTATGTTCCACAGCACACTGACGATTAAAGTTTACTTGAACTAATTAAATGAAGTGAGCAGTATAAACTCTCTCATCGTTCCTTTAATGTTAGAATCTTTTCAAAGCTGAAGTGTGTAAGTTGAGATGTTGTTGCGAGGGGGAGGGGAAGTTAATTTTTTTGATTAAAGATTACAAGGGCACATACATTTTTAAAAACTAAGGATGACATTGAATTGTCATAGAGAATTGTCAATTTTGATTTCATGGTGGCTTTAAAATTCTTTCTCCTAGCCTAGTTTTATGGGCAGATTTACTAAACAGGGCAAATTAGCATGAAAGCGCAATTCCAAAACAGCGCCGTTGGGAGTGCAAAGTTCTGCGTGTGATCTACTGAGGATGTGCGATTTAAAGGCACAATATGTATTTTTTTTGCTTTAAAAATATAAAAAATCACTATATCTATGTTATATATTTTTTAAAGTTGTGTATTTACATTATCCCGACAGTTCCAATTAACTTCTAAATCCAGAGAAATTAATATTTTAATTCGAAGACACGGACCGTGTCTTTATTTCCGTTATGTCGCAGTCAATGGCGTCATATCCGCGTTGTCCCTGGTTTCCGCTCGTGCTGCCATGGTAACCAGAGCTATGAACTAGAGCCCTCTGATAGTAACCAAGACGACAGACGTGGACCACTGTAGTTCGCAATGTCTATTTGCACGCTGTTGTTGTTTCGTTCAAACATTATGGACCATGGCAAGCAGACTTTGGATAAAAAAGGAGAACTAAAACGAGAATCAATATCAGCGCGGTGTTTTCGAGATGCCGAGAGCTCCCATAGACAGTATATAAACGAGAGCTCCACGTCCGAGACTTCGACTGCTCCTACATGTACTTTATTAAACAGGTGAGCACATGTACATAAAACTAATCAATGTTATATAGTTCAACAATGATAAAATGTCAGAATATGATCTGTATGTTATTCTAATGTTGATCTAGCTTAACGTTACTGCTAATGTTAGTCTCATACAGACAAACTAACACATAAGTTACATTTCAACACATTCAAATGCAGTTTAGTGTGCTAGTGTAATGTTAGACCAAGTGAAACAGCGCTGCGTTACCTCACAAGTTTAATTTGTCTAATAAACTGACCTGTGAGTAGTGATTCTGCGTGTAGTTCGGTAGAATGAAATGTCCATATTCCTTTTATATCCGCGGGACTCGCGTCGCGTGTGGAGCTGATAGCTGTCTCTTAGCAATCCCGAACTGCTTCATATCACAGTCATGATAAAAGCATCGATGTATTCAGTCATCCATAAACATTATTAGATCGGTCGGCTTGACGTTGACGACAAGATCCATAATTCTTAGCAAATGTTGCGTCATCAAACTACGCCTTTGTTATTGTAAATAGGTTAGCGACCCCTAGTGGAGAAAAAATCCCATACTGTACGTTTAAAGGACACAGATGCAGTCAGATAATTTCCATAATGACCAATACAATCTGCTAGGTAGCATCTGGTTTAAGACGTGCTTTTTTAACTTTAGTGAATCACCTTGCGTGATTAATTTAAATACTCTCCTCCCATAAATTTTACACTTAAAAGGGAAACTCCTACAAATGCATATGCAATAAGGTCAGCCACAAAAAGTGTTTGTAAATCTGGCCCTTATGCAGACATGAGAAAGCCATTTTGTTCGCTGATTTCCCCCGAAAGAGTAAATACTTTGGATTTTGACGATTTTTTTGAGAAATCCAACCAGCCCAACACAGCAACAATGGCTCAACCAATGGTGTAAGTTTGGGGCGGGGCTATCTGTCTCTGCCAATAGCAGAGAGTGTTTAAGAAACCTGCTTGACAACAATTATAATTTTTGAATTTTCATTTCATACTGCTAGCGGTGCAGAAATTACACACTTCACCTTTATGTTTAAATGAATTCTTTTGACAATAAATAGTCATTTAGTAAGTGAATTAGAATAAATTGTGTTTCCTTTGCATTTCCTACAATATCACATGGTGCATTTGGCATTACTTTTCAAATGTAATTCATTCTTCTAAGGCTGGAGGAATCAAGCATCATGCTGCGTAGCCAAATGGAGAGACTAGAGGAGGAGTTTGACCAGGAGAAGAAAAAGTATCGCATGTTGGAAATCAAACTCCGCAACTCTGAACGGGCCCGCGAGGACGCAGAGACTCGCAACCGTTTGCTCCAGAACGAAATGGAGGAGTTCTTCTCCACCTTGGGAGATCTTACGTTGGGAACAAGGACAAGCAAAATTTGACTTGCGTTTTGACAGTCCTCCTGATTTAACACTGAGAGACTGCGTGTTTGTTGTAGATAGAATTTTGAAATCTCTCTGCTCATGCATCATGAGTATTCAGAGGTCATTTTGTGCTGTTTTGTAACGGCGACTTGATCGTGTAGCAGTTTTACTTTTATCTCTGCTCTTCAGTCTTACATTTTAAAGGGATAGTTCACACAAACATACATATTCTGTGATTTACTTCCCCTCATGTTGTTCTAAACTCAAATTTGCTGTTTTTTTTCTTCTGCAGAGCACAAACGAATTTTTGAGAAATCTTAAAAAAATGTCAAAAAGCAGTGCTTTATTTTGTGAAGAACAAACCAAATTGTGCATCTTGTTCTTAACGTCAAACTTGCCATCTACTATTTGTAAATAATAACAGTTTAATTTATTTGGGTGAACTATTCCTTTAAGGTAAAGCTCAATTGTTAGCAGTCATCACTAGCATAACCTGCACAGATTATACCAAAGCATGACTTTTCAGACCAGACTGTTCCCTCACAAAGGCAGGTCATGTTAATGCATGGTATGAAAGAAGTCCTGATAAACCTTGATGTTTTGATGAAATTATCACACAATCCTTTTTCATACAAAGTCTGCTTCGTTTAAAACCATTAACAGGCTGCTTACTATCACACTTTGCCTCACACTACCAGACATGAACAAGTCATCTCATTTAGATCAACTGTTACACCGTCAGACTTCAAACACAAACTCTTTTCAGCAAATCCCTTTATTGTAAGTAAAATGCACTATAGAATAAAAGATTAGATGAGGTGACACCATCCAAACTGTACAAGTGTTGAATTGTACAACTTGTCCAAAAGTTATTCAAATCTTTTAAATCAACTATATCAAAAGATTACTTCAGCTGCAGGATTGCCAAGGCTAGTATTTATTTAAGCTTATTAATGTACCTAGAACTATTTCTCAGGTGTTGTTTTTCAAAACACTCAAAGAATGAGTGTCTTTATATAAAATAGATGATGGAACTAAGGCTGACATATACTTGAATGTGTTAGTTTTTCTTTCTTTTTTTTTAAAGTATGCACATATGTGGTTGTTTTTCTGTTTATTAATTCCTGAATGCAGAACGTGCCAAAGTAGAGGTCTTCAAAAAATGGGTATTTAATTTCAAATGAAGACTGGCTATAGTCTTCGTAATAAATTGCTGTTGTCATTAAAACTGTGTAATGTTGTGACTTTATAATGCATCAAGCAAAATCAGAAGTTGGATAATGAGTACTATAACAACTCATTATCAAATCATATAATGATAACAGTGCTATGCAAAAAAAAAAAAAAAAATGTTGTTTTCTATTTAACGCTTTCAAGAATTCAGACCAACAAGGACAACTTAAATGGATAGTTTGCCCCAAAATGAACATTTTGTCAGCATCTACTCACCCTCAAGTTGTTCCAAACCTGTATTAGTTTCTTTCTTCTGCTGAACCCAAAAGATGTTTTAAAGAAGGTCGGAAACCAAAGAGTTGATCGACCCCATTGACCTCCATAGTATGGAAAAAAATAGCAGTCAACTAGTCATCAACTGTTTGGTTTACGACCTTCTTTTCAGCAGAAGAAAGAAATGAATACAGGTTTGGAACAACTTGAGGGTAAGTAATTGATGACAGAATTTAAATTTTTGGGTGAATTATCCCTTCAAAGGGGATAGTTCATTCAAAAATGTAAATTCTGTTATCAATTACTCACCCTCATGCCTTTCCATAAATCATTCATCTTCAGATTTTTTTTTATGCAACTGGAGCTATTTCTGCCCCTCCACTGAAAGTCCATTCTAAAAGTCCATTTTAATGCTTAATAAAGTTAAATTGACCATATTTGTTGTGCTATATCATATGTATGTGTGTTGATCAATGTTTATATATGAGAATAAAAGCCTAAACAAATCTGTTCATCAAAGCTATAGCAATCTCTTCAGAAGACATGGATTAAAGCACTTGAATCATATGGATTTCCTTTACAATGTCTCACTATGAACCTTTTGAAATGGTGGAATGAACTTTCAGAAGAGGGACAGAAATCTCTCAGGACTCTATTAAAAATATCTTCCCTTTGTGTTTTTAAGAAGGGTACATAAATGATGACCAAATCTACCTTTTTGGGTGAACTAACCCTTTAAAGTGTTTGGTAAAATATGAAGAAAGCAGTTCACTTTGAAAAAAAAGATAAAATTTAAATATAACTTCTTAGACATCAATAAGGACAAAAAAAGACACAAGCAAACCCATTTTTCAATGGTTTATTTCCATTTTTCCAGTTGTTATGATGTTAACAGTTGAAGTTCAGTGCATTCAAATGAGGTGGTAATCTGCTAACCCTAATATAAAACAACTGCATCAGTTTGTGAAGTCTAATAAACCCAGCACCATGATCTTATGGTTCTTGTACAGTGTTCTGGACTTAAAATCAAATGCTAAGCAGGTCATGCAAGATACCGCCCACTGTTGAGACTGGGGATGAGAAACATTTCCTCTCCATTTTAATCATTCTCTTTTCTTTTTCTCGAAACAGCAAAATACGGACAGAACCCTTCTAAACATCTTCTGAAATAAATAGAGTCTGAAATAAGATGTTCATTGTTCAGCTTTGAGTTACTGCACATAAGCTGAATAAAACAAACAAAAAAGTCTAGAGGAAACAAGGACACGCTCGTTGAATTGTATACACATACATACAATACACTCTCACAGATTCACACTAACAAACTATAGACACTTGTACACTCATATTCTTCTGAATAAATAAATAAAATGAAATGAAGTTTACAGTAATACTTGTAAAATGTGAGCTGTATGGTGTCAGTGTGAGGTAGTTCAGACTCGACCTTCAAACGGCTCTTGTGTTTTCATGCCTAAAACATCACATGTTGAGAAGCTTTTGCTTTTTGCAGTTACAATAGGTTCAGGCTTCCCAGGCAAGTATGTAGGGCTTAATATCATTGCCACTATTAAGAGCACTTAAAACAAAAACAATAATATAAAGTAATAGCAAAATATTTAGTTTTTTTTTTTTTTTTACCCTGTGCACAGGTAAATAAATCCAATGGGCTAAACCCCAGGTCACCAACATTCAGATTCCCACTTTTCACTCCAAAACTTCAGGCCTTTTCAACGTTCTCTCTCACGTTCACATTCAAAAGCAAATGTAAAAGAAACCCACTTCCCTGATATATCTTAATCTTATCAAATAATACATGGCACTCCACAGTATTCAATGTCACGAGTTACAATTCATATACGTACAGTAGGTCAGTTCAGTATGTCCCGTTCATTTACAGCACATAATGTGCCATTACAGACCTTTCAACCTGACGGGGGAATTAAAAAACAATAAGAATAAAAACAATCTAGAGATAAATTATTTCCAAATTTGCTTCATTTCACTGTTGTACAAAAATAAGTAGCTTAATAACTCTAATGGAATATGCTAGAAATTAACTAGTGTAGACATTTTTGTAGGTCTTCCAATACAATAATAATAATAAAATAATTGGAAAACATTTGCTCTACCAACAAAGTAGTCACAAAACAAACCTTGTTAAGGGATGGAAAAATATTAGAGAAAAACTGCAAAATCTAATATTGATATAATCCCAGCTACAGTCGTGGTCAGAATTATTGGCACTCTTGGTAAATATGATCAAAGATGGATGAAAAAATAAATCTGCATTGTTTATCCTTTTGATCTTTCATTCAAAAAAGAATATCACAAAAATCTAACCTTTCATTGAATTAAAACTAATAGATGTGGAGGGGAAAAATCACATTATGATTTTTTTTTTTTTTCTAACACACATTGGCCACAATTATCGGTAACCTTAGAAATTCTTGTGAGTAATATATATCTGAAGTATATTCCCCTTCATATTTTAAATTTTGTAGCACACCATGGTGACTAGGAACATGCCTTCCTGTTCCACAGGAGTATAAATATGAGGAAACACACAAGCCAAATTCTCTTAATCATCCATCACAATGAGTAAAACCAAAGAATTCTGAATATAGCTTCACAAAATAGAAAGTGGCTTTAAGAAAATAGCTAAAGCGTTAAATATTCCCATTTCCACCATCAATAATTAAGAAGTTTCAATAAACAGGAAATGTTACGAATCTGCCTGGAAGAGGACTATGTTGTCTATATTGTCTTAATGCGCAGTGAGGAAAGTTCTAGTGGCCAAAGATTCTCCAAGAATCACAGCTGGAGAATTGCAGAAAATAGTTGAGTCTAGGGGTCAGCATATTGTTGTCAGACACTGCTTGAACTTCAAAGGGGACAGGCTTCTATGGTCAGATAAAAAATAAAAAAGTACTTCATGGCAGCAAACCCAACAGATGGGTTTGGTGCAACCAGGGATAAAAAGTATGCCATGCCAACGGTTAAATATACTGCTGGATCTTTGAAATTGTGGGCATATTTTTTGCTGGAGGTCCTGGACATCTTGTTCAGATACATGGTATTATGAATTCTAGCAAATACCAACAGATAAAAAATCAAAACCTGACTGCCTCTGCTAGAAATCTTATAATGGGCCGTGGTTGGATCTTCCACCAGGACAACGATCCAAAACAAACATCAAAATCAACACAAAAGTGTGTCACTGAGCACAAAATGAAGCTTCTGCCACGACCATCCCAGTCCCCTGACCTGAACCCTACAGAAAATGAGTGGGCTGAACTGAAGACAAGCACCACCAACATGGAGCTGGGAATCTGAAGGATCTGGAGAGATTCTGTATGGAGAATTGTCTAGTGATCTCTTGTCAGGTGTTCTCCATTATAGGGGAAGACTCTAGAGGTGTTATCTTGGCAAAAGGAGGTTGCAAAAAGTATGGAATAGAAAGGTGCCATTAATTGTGGCCGGTGTTTATTAGAGAAAAACATTTATTTCAGATTTTCCCCACATTTTCAATTGTTTTACTTCAATGAAAGGTTAGATTTTTGTGAATTTTCTGAATAAAAGGTTGAAAGGATTAACAATGCAGAATTATTTTCACAGACTTCTTAGTTCATATTTACCAAGGGTGCCAATAATTCTGACCAGGACGGTATTGAAGTGCAATGCTTGTTCTATATGCAGATTTTGAAGGGGTAAAATGAATTTAAATAATAAAAAAATAAAAAGGTGCTGAAATCCCAGGTAACTAGGACTAGAACAAGAACACCAGAGACATATGGACAAGCACGACACATATCACAGTCTACCAGGAAATTAACCAGCAGCAAAAGTATCCATGAAAAACAGATCAGCCTGACAAAATAACTCAATGTACATATAAAAATATTTTTTCGATGTTGTGAGTTATTATATCTAAACGAAACTGTACAAAATTTAAATAAAATGTGCTGTGCACAAAGATGGAAAACATGACCCAGAAAAATCCACCTCAGACAAGCTGTCAAAATGTACTTAAATACCTATGTTGATATCAATATGTGCAACATTGTTATGTTCATTTTAAAATACTCATATTGACAATCTAAAGATTTTCATATCCCAGGTGAAGAAAATTATACATTGACCAGGGAAAAAAAAAGACTAAAAATAAATGAATTTGAGAAAATATATTCACAATTCAATCTTTACAGATTACCTTCCAAAATCACTCTACGACAACATGACAAAATACTCTAAATGTAGCTTATAAAAGAAGAGTTTTGTTAAGGAGTTCACTATCATTGGCTAAACCTGTTAGGGCTGTCGCTAAAAAGATAAAATTGTATAGTCATTTACAGCATCTACAGCAGAACTCAAAAAGCCATACCCGACCCAAAATAATGTATTAGACTGGCCTAAATCTGATACCATGCCACACACAGAGAATCTCCAGGGGAAGGTGATAGTCATCTGCAGCAGCTCAGGGGTCCCGCAGAGGCCTCCAGGCTGCTGTCGGTGTCCGAGGCCACGGTGGGCTCTGTGGACATGGAGGAGACGTCATTAATAGAGGAGGAGGAGGAGGGCTGGGGTGAGCCGTTGATCACTGCTGCACCTGTGCTATGTGAAACATAACAGTCAGTTAGATTAACTGCACATACACCGTAAAAAATAATAATAGTTGTTTCAACTTAAAAAGCAAGTGTTTTTGCTGCCTTAACATTTTTAGGTTTAGTCAACTTGAAATGTGAAGTTGTACTTGTGACAACTTGGATATTTGAGTTGAGTAAACGTACATTTTTAAGGCAGCATGAACACTTACTTTTTTTAAGTTGAAACAACTATTTTTTGTACGGTGTAATGTGTGATTATATACAGATGGGGGCAGATGCAGGGCCCGACAATAAGGACTGCCTGATCGCCGAGGCCAGCGTGAAAGATGTTTGGGACAGTTGACAGAATTGTCTATATCGTCACGAAAGGTTATGATTTGCACGTTCTTTTTTTGTAAGTCTTGCCAATTTAATCATGCAAGTGAGTGAAATGTAGATTAGTTAGGCTAGAAATTGGAATTGAGAATTGCGAGATTTTACTGGGATCTAACATTTTGGTGTCATGGGTCAAAATCATTGAAAACAATAACAATTTTATTTTATTTATAAAAATGTTGTGGTGGGGCCAGTGAAAATTTAAACCACAGGCTTGACCGGGTCATTAAAAAGAATCCTTAGCATTGAGCTCTGAGATCAACATAAGCAAATGTTTCTGCATTAGAGAAACTCATCTAACTAACCTAGAGGGGAGGGCTGACCTCGAATAACACCATTCTTCACCCGTTCTTCCCAGTCCATAACTTCTTTATAGATCAGCTCTGATGAAGAAAAACAAAGAAAGAACAATTAGAAAGAATAAACAAAAGAGTGAGGCTACTCTTTTTGAAGTACTTAGTACACACTTTTTATCCAACTTCAGTGAAGCCATTTAAGGGAATGAAACTTTATAAATAAGTTTCTCAAGCAAAAAAAACATAAGGATTTCAGTAGGGTTAAATTCACATTCAGATACATTAATAAAACTAGAAAATAATATTAACTAATTAACTTGAAAACATGGTGATGAACAGTGGCATTAGATTACATACTTGGAAGGGAAAAGAGCAGGGATTGAAATAAAAGTGAATTGTTTGTTTGACTGATGAATCGTATAACCCTCCAAATGAACTGATTCACTAAACGGCATCAGACTTCGCAAAACTTTTAGGAACTTGTGAGGGATTTTTGTACTGTCACGCTACGTAGCTTCACTGTCATGAAAAACTAGCTTTTCTTAATTTGGAATAGTTACGCTGTCTTGAAAAGAGCTGAGCTACTGTCAAGTAGCTAAAAGAAAATCCAACTGAAGAAAAAAAAATGTGTTACTCCCCAAATCTGGATAGATGAACGAAGTCATGGAAACTGGCAAGGCTTATATTCAACAGCACATGCTCCTCTCCATGAGTTGAAAGAAATATCAATCTTTCTAATTTAAGCAACTGCCGTCAGACATTTAAACACGCAGAGGAGCTTATTAACACTATTCAATCAGGTGACCGCTGCAGACAAGATTTCGACCGCGTGTGCAGTGAGCAAATCATGTTTGTTCTAAACCTCTGGCACTTTCCTTTGCATCGGATTTCACTCAGTGAACTTTAAAGTTAGAAAAACAAACCACCTTTCCACTCATCCACTGTGTGTTCCCTCTCATCGAGCTGTTTGTCTATGATCAGAGGAGGTGGCTGAAAAGAGAAAGATAAGCGTACATAATTATGATAAACAAGATAACTGGTGAGATAAACAATTAATGTGTTAAAAAAAATAGGCACAAACTCTATGTTTCTGTTGTGAGAACAGATACACTACCTTTCATAAGTTTGGGGTCAGTAAGATTTTTTGTTTTTGAAAGAAATTAATACTTTTAATTTGCAAGAACAAACTAAATTGATCAAAAGTGACAGTAAAGACATTTATAATGTTACAAAAGATTTATTTTTCAAATAAACACTGCTCTTTTGAACTTTATATTCGTCAGAAAATCCTGAAAAAATGTATCATGTTTTCCACAACAATATTAAGCAGCACAACTGTTTTCAACATTGATGATGATAATTATAATAATAAGAGTTTCTTGAGCACGAAATCAACATATTAGAATGATTTCTGAAGGAACATGTGACACTGAAGACTGGAGTAATGATGACTGCTGAAAATTCAGCTTTGCCATAAAGAAATATTATTTTAAATTGCAATAACAATATTTTAATAGCAATAACCGATATAAGTTCCGTCATTAAAATAGATTACTTTTTTGATCATGTTTTAAATTAGAAAAGTTTAAAAAAGCAAGTATTAATGTATACTAGCTAGTTTATTGCTGCATCATCAAATCATCTTCATTAAACATGGATTGGATCTATTTAACATTCAACAGGCCAACATAAATACATAAACACAACAGAACAAAGATACATAAGAAATAAACAGTGATTTTCAGGTAGTTCTAAGGCCTGTTTCACAGTGGATGCGTAAACAGACTAGAGCGAATTTTTTACGGTGACCATGTTCAGATTATTAGAGCATTCACACTGCACACCGAGGCAGCGCATAGCAGAAGCAGAGCAGAAGCGGCAGTCCCGCAATCGTTTCGGACCGAGTCTATCTTTGCTGTTAGAACGTAAAATAACAAATTTCCCCATAAAATCATATAAATGAGGTGTTCCGTGTTTCACAATAACCGACATTCAGAGCAGTGAAAAAATATAATAAAATACACAAAAACACATGATTGCCAGGAGTTTTTGCCCAAACTTCAAAGGCTTGTTTAATTGCTTAAAAGTAGTGGTATATCTTGACTTTAAGATTACTTTTATCATGTAAACTATATACACATACATATATACGCATATATATAGCATGTTATATGCATATGTGTGTGGGACAGTAGGAGGAGAACACAGTCGCATTGCAGCAGAGTATGCTGTCTATCTTAAATCAAAGCACGTGACAGACAGTGGTTGGAGGAGAACACCTGAAAAACGTGCCAGAATGTACGATACTCTGTATTTGAAGTAATCAAGTACCAAGCCACGGTTCAGCTGCGCGACGAACGCTGCCAGTGTGAAAGCACAATGCGTGCGTGCTGCTCCCGCTCTACATACGCACAGCTTCTGCGTTGCCTCCGCTCTGCTTGCGCATCCAGTGTGAAACAGGAGTAACAGAAGTTTTCAGGTACAGAAATTAAATAATCAAATGTTAGATAAAACTGCTGTATATATTAAATGTATGCAAATGTATATATAATCCTTATTAAAGATACAACAGTTATTTAGTCAAGAGCAGTGAGCGATTTTTTTAGTTTGATTAATATTAAAACAAAGACAGCAGTGCAGCAGGAATATTAGGCTTCTGTCACTTTAAGAGCTGCACAGATCCAATATACTGATATACACGTTTTATTTCTCAACTGTTTATGTTCACTTAAGCCATAACCAGCTGCATTTACTAGGATACTTACCTAGATGGGCATTTTGATATAATTTTGTGTGAATTTGTCTGTTCAAGCAAAAGAGAAATCAATTCTGGCAACGGTCGAGCCCTGCTATATTTTGTACAGGTTTAATTTTGTTTTGGCAAGCATCTAAATATTTTACCCAAAGAAAAACATTGGATTATGCAACAGACATAATACAAATCATTGCCTTTAAGCTGTTAATTAATCAAAACCATTGATATCAGCCTTTTTCATGCTATAGCCAATGGCTTTAAATTGATTAGAAATTAGCTGATATATATATCTGTGGCCGATATATCGGCGCATCTCTAGTTTATATTAAATGTGCATATTAAATATACACATCTAATTTTTAAAAACACATCAAGTATGAAACATTTTCAAACAATAACAACAAACCTGCATTTGGTCCCCAAATTAGACACCCATTTATTCTGGCACAGTTGTAATTTCTTTTTAAAATAGCTTTTGTACATTTATAGCTTAAAAAAAATCAACACTAATTATGTAGATTATTCAAAAGTGCAACGACTTGAAATCACAATGAGTTTGCATGTGTACTTAACAGCAATGGATTGGTACTTGGTGTGTGTGAATGCGCATAAACTCACCGCTTCCACTTCAGCTGGGTCGTACCACACATTAATGTAGGGGTGCTGAAGAGCTTCATCCACAGAAATCCGTTTAGATGCATCTATTACCAGCATTTTAGACAGCAGGTCCCGTGCCTGGCTCGCTGCATAAATCACATCCAGTACAAAGAGAAAGAGTTAATGGTGTTTCTGAGGTTCTCAAGTGGCTTGACATGTCATCTCAAAAACACAGCAGATTATTCAGGCCACTTCACTGTGAATACACTGGAAATGATTAGAATTGCAAAATAGGTTGTTTTTGTTCTGCAAATATATCAGCTGAGTGATGGATTAAATATTTAATTTCAACACTTGCACAATACCAACATTTTGACTTTCCCATTTGCAAACAGCATTTTGCACAGCTGCCCAATTATTAAAAAAGTGCTACAGAAAAATGTAACCCATTTAAACCTTTAGGCATATGTACCTTTCAGTTTGTTGTGTTCTGAATCAGCAGGGAACAGGACGTCGGGAAACAGCTTCTCAAAGCTGTATCCGGTGTACCGAGGCCTGTTCTCCACATAGGTCCGCACAGACTGGTTGAGTTTCATCAGGAACTCCTGGGATGGTGTTCCCAGCTGCTCGATGACTTTGTTCCACTGATCAATATCTTTAGGCATTAGAAGGTTAAGAAAATAATAAATAGGCCTACAATATCTAAAACGATCTTCTTGCAGGCTTTCCAATTCATTTTGAAGGCTTATGCTAAATCTATTTAGATCAAAAGCCATAGTGTACCATGGAAAAACAATGTATCGTGTGTAACAGAGAGAAGGGATGACCATGGAATGGATGACACACGATAGACATGTAAGGATACGATCTGAACCCGGAAACAACACACTACCTCTGACCATTTCAGCCATGATACAGCCAACAGACCACACATCCACTGAAAAATGAAATGAAAGTGAAATTAGCATGCAACACAGAGCTAAAAAAAGACAAATAAAATGAAATCAGATGTCAAGAAAATTGATGTGCGTCATGCAGGAACTGTCATGTCTAGCAGGGAAAGGCAGTGAGGATGGAGCACAGACGTAACAGAATGATCATCGCAACACTATAAATAAACTGGAAACAAGCCTTATAAAGCATCACAGGCCTGACCGTTTTCATTCATATTGTGACTCATCAGCTGATTATGATGGAGAAAATAAAACATTGGGCAATATCACAGATTTAGACATGACCATACACATATTACAGAATATTATTTTCAGAATACACCAAAATCCTGGCGTAGGCTTTTTGGGATGACACTATAATGTGTTCTCAAACACCATCAAAACTCACTACCATTAAAAGTTAGGAGTCTGTATGATTTTTTTTTTTTTTTTTTTTTGGAAAAGTCTTTTATGCTCACCGAAGCTGCATTTATTTGATAAAAAAAATACAGTAAAATCAGTAATATTGTTAAATATTATTACAATTTCAAATAACAGTTTTCTATTTTAATATACTTTAAAATATTATTCCTGTGATGAAAAAGTAGAATTTTCAGCATCATTACTCCAGTCTTCAGAGTCACATATGATCCTTCAGAAATCATTCTAATATGCCGATTTAGTGCTGAAAAATACATTACTGCCAGTGTTGAAAACAGTTGTGCTGCTTCATATTTTTATGGAAACTGATGCAGTTTTCAGGATTTTTTGATGAATAGAAAATTTGATCGAAAATCTTTTGCAACATTATAAAATGTGTTTAATGTCACATTTGATCAATTTAAAGAATCTTTTTCTAATTAGAAGTATACATTTCTTCTTCTTCTTCTTCTTCTTCTTCTTCTTCTTCAAAAAGAAGCTTACTGACCCCAAGCTTGTGAACAGTAGTGAACACCATAGAGTGCAAAACCTTCAAATCTAATAAGCTCATAAATACAACTGATCCCAGTGTTCAGGGGTAATTTATAATATGAAACTAAAACAATGTCAGACCTTTATCACAAGAGCAGAACACAACAGCTAGAATGCCTGAATGTTTCTTTTTTAATTTACCATGACACTAAAACACATACCAATAAGAGACAACCAACCAGTAAATGAAAAAGCAGGTGGCAATCTAAAAAAACAAACTAATCCTTCAATATAGTGGTGTTCACTAAAGGTAAAGCCAAAATTAACCAGTGAGCCAACTGACAAGTCAAAACCACACTTCACTGAAATAAATATTTGAGTGAAATGCAAAAGAAAGAGCTATAACCAACCCAAATTTGATGAACGCAGCATGCATAACAAAGAACACAATATAGAACCTTAAAACACATTTATGCCAAATTAGTGGGGGACTATACAGTATATCTAGCTTAATATATACCGCATGACTCTTCCTTGTGAGATTAATACAGATTCTCAAAATGACAACAGACAATCTAAGCGTCAATTATGCATTTTTGTAATTTTGTGGCTCAAGGATACAGTCCCTCCCAGGAAAAAGGATTTTGTGACGGACCATTTCTGCCAAAATGCAGCCCACAGACCAAATGTCCACTAAGCACGTGCAGCAGAGGGAAAGAGAGAAAACGGTTAAGCAGGAAGTCAGGGGGTGTTAGTATTTTTGTACTGTTGCATAAGAGCTTGTTTAATTCATTAGGGTTTGGGGAAGAAATGAATGAGCACACCAAGCCATTGTCTACTCATCACACACTAAACAGGCTTCACATTTTAACAAAGACAGAACAAAAAAGAATGAATTCCCAACAATTTGTATGCCTTGTAACACATTTTGGTGCTGAAACCACAAAGCTATTAGTGCAAGGAAAGCATCAGAGAGGCCTATAAAAGCGTGAATTGAAACCTGCAACACGAGGATGATATTGGTAGTTAAGCATGCATAGGATGTGTCAACTAGGCATTCTGTAGCCTGTCAGCAGCACTGACCATTGGCTTGATATCCCATTCCCAGGATGACTTCAGGGGCTCTATAGTAACGCGTCACCACATATGGTGTCATCAGCAGACCCGTAGCTGCTGTCCTGGCCAGACCGAAATCCAGGATCTTCAGAGTACAGTCTGACTTTACCACGATGTTGCTGGGTTTTAGATCCTAAAGAATAACAGGACAGAATATTAGTTGAATATTTTGCATTCTCATTTATAGCATTTGTTTGCTTTAAAATAGGCTATATAAAGTATATTGGAGTCCAAAAGTCTGAGACGGCAGAAAATCAAAACCAAAGTAGAAAAAAACAACACCACAAAGTCTTAGGATTCTTAAATTTTTTTAATAATAATACGTTTTTGGGATTGGTAAGATTTTTTTTAAATATATCTCTTATGCTCACCAATGCTGCATTTTTTTAAATAAAAAAATATAGTAAAAACAATATTGTAAAATATTATGGCAATTTGTAATAACTGTTTTCTATTTTAGTATATTTTAAAATTTAATTTATTTCTGATGGCAAAACTGAATTTTCAGAATCATTACTCCAGTATTCAGTGTCACATGATCCTTCAGAAATCATTCTAATATGCTGAAGAAACATTTCTTATTATTACTATCAATGTTGAAAACAGTTGTTCTGCTTAATATTTTTCTGGAAATTGTGATTTAAAAAAAACAAAAACAAAAACAGGATTCTTTGTTGAATAGAAAGTTTAGAAGTACCATTTATTTGAAATAGTCAATATGTTTCCATTCTATTTTCCACTCAAAATGTTATGCTGATAATACATTGTAATATACAAAAAACAGAAGCAGACTTTTGGACCAGTGGCAGCAGCATTTAACATTCAGGTAACATTAATGGGTGAATATAAATGTTTAAAATAAAAGAATAATTGTAAATAAACTGCCAAAGGTGGTTATAAACTCTGTGTGCTTTGGAAAGGGTTTTATATGTCAGCTACAGTATTGAGTTTTTTAGGTTTCACTTGGTGCTGTCTAACTGAAACTCAACCAGCAATACAGATATATTTCCAGGGGCTAAGGTGAACTAAAACTAATGTTCTGTACTCCATTTTCAACAAACAAATCTTTCCACATCATTAACCTTGAAAAAGACTTTCCTTCAATGTTCCTTCGTTTTCTCATCACCTAATCGGTCTGTCAGAGTGAAACCAGTTTCATTAATTTAATGCTTGATTATCCACGGTTGCAAATGAAATTAACATCTTTAATGTTCAAAGGTCGCTGTTTATAAGCCATGACCTTGTGCAGTGAGACAAATTTATTGTATTACATCCATATAAACGTCTTCAGTCATATCTGTGCAGAAGCAGTGCACCGTATAAGACAGAGGTAAAGTCAAGGTGAAACAGGACTACAGGACAGCGATGTTTACTGAGGATCACTTGATCGCTTCCCTCCTGTCGCCTCTCAACACGTCCCTGCCTCAACAGCGCAATGCAGTCCACAGCAGCAGCTGCAGTCAGGCAGTCAGGCAGGCAGAGGTCTGGCTTTTTGTAATCAGCCCAGGGGATGAAACCCCTCCCCCTCCCTCACCTTAACTGATTATTAAGCTTTTCGCCGTCACTGCAACCTTGGCTGCGTACGGCAGTCTTTTTGTTTAGGCGGACAGGCTTTAGGCTAAAGAGCACCGACCCTGTGGATGATCCCTGCGGAGTGGAGGTGTTTTATTCCACACAGCGTCTGGTACAGAAGATAGGACAGCCGCTCGTGGTCCAGCTCCATCTGAATGACTTGGCAGAGGTTGGCATCCATCAGCTCCATTACTAGGTAACTGTCGTTGGGGAAGGGGCGGGAAGGGGAGGGACAAAAAAAGAGGGTGTGATGGGGGGGTAGGAGAGAGAAGAGAAGAAGGGGAGGGTGTGTGTGCGGATGTGAGAGAGCATTAGCGGGGTATCAGCTGGGGTCTGGCGTTTTTAACTGTATGAATGCACAATGTATACTCACACATCTTGGAATTCTTCTAATGTTTTTTGGGGTGTAAAAACATTTAAGAGCCCTATTATCTGGGAACGAAAAAGACAAGCATATCTATTAGCCCTGCTGGAAGCTGGACAAATGTTTCTCTTTGCATGCAACATGCACCCATTTTGGAGTATTGATGACTTACATTTTTATGGTTGACACACTTCATGAGCACCAGCTCTCTGTATGCGCGTTTGGCATGAGTCTGATTCTGAAAAGGCCGGCTGAGTTTCTTTATAGCCACGTTTCGCTCAAGGTTGTGGTCATACGCTGAGCTAAAAGAGAAAAGCATGCATAAAACAGATGAAAAGATGTGGCGACTGTGTAACGTCCTTGGTTTGAGGTGGAATTTGAGCTCTAGAACGTACCAGACTATTCCCTGAGCACCCGAGCCGATGGGTCTTAGATTCTGATAGCGCTTCAACACTGTGAACGTCGAATCACCCACATCTACGCTGTAGAACTCTTTTTCTCGCTTATTTTTGTTCATGATGAAGTTGATGTCCTAGCATCCGAACGAGGCAGACTTTTACAAACCTAGACCACAAAAACAAAGTAAAATGCACTATAGATTGCAATTGTTGTGATATCCCTAGCATTGTAACATAATTTTTCTGCACTATCTTTTGTCCTGGCATAGCAGAATAAACTGAAAGGACAGCACAGAGTGGTCTAAAGCCTCGTTTTGGCTCTGGGCTTTATCTCTCTGCCATCATAAAGAAAATAACTAGAACATACAGCTGTTAGAAATATACACACACACACATAAAAAGGGGACTCGCACGCCACCAAAGAGTAGGGCAGTATCCTAATAGCTATTAACCTGAGTTTAAATAGCAGGACTAACAGAATGACCCAGATCCACAGAAAAAAAGCTCCATTTTTTTTTTTTTTTTCGCAAATGGCATAATATCAGGGATATTTTTTGTCTGACATGTCACAGTACATTAAAAGTGACACAGTTCAATGTGATGAGAGGAAGTAGCACTGAAAAAAAAAAAAAAAAAAAAGCATGAACAAAAATGCATTTGGATCCATAGCAACAGAGAGAATTTTGCCAAGATTTGATTCTGGAAAACACTAGATCAGGAGTCTGTGGTTGTAACCTTGTATAATCAAGCAAGTGAAAAAAACAAAGAAAAAATATCATTTTAAAATATTACAGGCCCATGTTTAATTGTACTTTAATTGGTGCTTATGATTGAATATTAATGAGTGCTTACATTGTAGAATCTGACATGCACCCAAACAAACCAGTTAACATAATTTCTCATTTTAATCAGATCATAATAAAGGCTTAGACTTCCAGGCAAACTCACAACTACTCAACACAACAATCACAAAGAGAATAATTTCAAACCACAAGTATTATTATGCACCACAATAGAAATTATCGATAGAAAGGAATAGAAACGGCCTTCAATATGGAATTCCTTCAGCTCTAATGTGATATCAAATTAATTTATTAGAAATAAAATATTATGGACAGCCTTCCTGGTGAAAAGTAAAAACACATCACAAGTGACCATTGGCTAATAAAATAAACACTTTTATAGAGATATCAGTCAAGTATCAAGTTAATTTCAACAATATGACAAATTCTGATTAAGATACAAACTTTAATCATGTGTTCCTGCCACCAAACTTTAGGGGTCATTTTTTGTTTTTGTTTCATTAATAATAATGACAATTTTACTCATCAAACTCACAGATATAATGGCCAAATTCTGTCAAGCAATATTTAATCAGCCTGTTGCCAATTCATTTAAAACTGACCTTTAAATGTTTATAAATCAGGATACATGTAGTCATGACAGTGCAGGCCTGTAAGTTATGTATAAAATAAAATATATATATATATTTTTTTTTTACTTGGACAGTGATCAGTATAAATACTAAACCATTTGTAATTCAATCTACATTCAAATGTTACGTTATTGATTAAATTGTATCTAGAATACACACAAGGTATAGTATGGTTACAGTGGGTGGGTGGCAAAGCGAGCAGCTTGACAAATAGCATTGTAAGCGATCTCACGTAACCGGGCTCATTTATTAGTCGCAACGTTAAAAAGCCTCATCATTCAAAACAGCGACATTGTCGTATTACACTTTCAAAGGAAGGAAAATCAGCTGTGATGTGTGCAGACACCCTCCCCCACTGCGAAACAATACCACGTAGTATCAAAACCACCTTAAAACGCGTACTTACCTGCTACGATTGAAATATAAACACTTCCTGTATCCTAAATGCGACTAAATATTCGGGCTCTTCAGAAATGATGTGGTGAAGTCTCTATTGATTATTAATAGCGCTTATTCGGCTGCTGGTTTCGATAACATGACCTCACCGTATTGAAAGCGCTTTCTTCCACTGGCAGCAGGCCTCGCGTGCACTGCGGACGACATGCGCTCTACGTCACCAAACCCCCACGCGCTTCCGTGCCATCACGCAGGTCTATTCATAGATACATATTTCTTTCTTTCTTTCTTTCTTTCTTTCTTTCTTTCTTTCTTTCTTTCTTTCTTTCTTTCTTTCTTTCTTTCTTTCTTTCTTCTTATCTACAGGCAAAGTCTAAAGACAATCTAGTATTCGAATCCATCCACAGTTACTAAATAATAATAATGATCTACATGTTGTTGTGCATCCTTTTAAGGATATATTGATCTATTTAGTCTATATGATCTATTTCCCAGATAGAAACTTTAATAATTAAAATGTGCTAATCCATTGTAAATATATTTATGATCTGAGAAATGCACCAAACTATAGTTATTCTCAGTAACTTTGGTGCATTTCTCAGATCACAACTGAAATTCTCAAAAACCATTTGTTCAACCTCGACATCATAGTCACTTGTCACTAGTCAAATACATTATCAATTGCTTGTGTCATGTCAAAATATATTATAGCTACCGGTTTCCTGTTGAATGGTCTTACCCCTCTAAACATCATTTGTTTCTTGCATAAGTGCAAAATGCTTGAATTAGTTGTCATAAACTGTCAAGCATATTTTCTATACATTTCTATCAGACTTTTTTTTTTTTTTTGTAAATGTGTCCTGAATTGATGAATTGCGTAGGTGAGTTTTGAATTTTATTAACAAAGGGAAAAGTAAAAGGCTAGATACATTGATCAACCAGTTCTCTAAAATAGTTCAGAGGTGCATCTCATGAAGCTTTATTTGGCAAGCATATGAGCACAACAGTGTTACACATTCTGACAATGGAAAAACAACAAGGAAACAAATAGGGTCAACAGTCAGGAAGAATGATTAAGTGTCATTGTGTCATCAATTATTCAAACATTTGTAGGCAGGACATGTAAGACTATGTTCACTATACTGTAATAGAGTATAGGCTACTCACTGTAATGCTGTATAGTCCACTTGCATTTTGCAATACAGTAAATATTCTTTATAGAGACCTAATGTAACACACACACACACACACACACACACACACACACACACGTGTGTATGTACTAGGCCTACATTATTGTATACTATATATCCCACATAGAGTAATGTGCAGTCTTGTTTATTTTTTTAATCACTGTCATTAAAATTTTAGCCATGTTTACATTTGAATATAATGACAGAGTAGCTACACTGTTATATTGACAACATGACTAAGCATTTTGACTATATCTTGTGTGTGAACAATGACACAAGGACTTGTCATTCTGAGATGGCACTGATATGTTCATTGACATAAATACTTAGTTTTGAGAGATGAACAAAGGATTTTGAGCAAGGTACAGGCTTTGGCAGTGTGGTTCGTTTGGTTTGTAGGCTATACGAATTGTTTTGAGAAATGCACTTTACAAATCTTAAGGATGATAAATTTAGGCTACCAAAATTGAGTGAAATAATCATACATCTCTTCAATATTTATTGCGTGAATATTGATATATCTGTTTCACACACACAAAAAAGGGACTGTCCACAGTTGTGGTGCCTAATAAAGTTTTTTCAAAATTTAGTGTGTTTGTTTATCAAGGAGACAACAGAGGCAGAGGAGCTTGATGAAATATAAGACAGGTAAACACCACTTATTTTTATATGCATTTTTATTGTAAGTTCCAGTCAAGATGCAAATGTAAGCAAAAAGTGTGCAAATGTTTAATTGTGTGTATCCTAGATACACACACTTAAACATGTGCACACTTTTTGCTTACATTTAAGCAAAAAGTGTTAGCAAGTGCTAGCGTTAGCAAGACAAAATAGTATTTTTTATTAAAAGCCATTATATTCCCCAAAATGTTTTAAATGTAATTTGTACTACAGAATGTTATTTAACAAAATACATGACATGAGATGTGGTGAAAAAGAATTAGAATTCTTCTGTGAATTCATTGTAAGGGAGGAATAAAGGACATCAGTGGAAATGCTACATATTCAAATAAGCCTAAAAGGTTGACAAAAAAAAAAATGTTCCTGCTGACTCCTTCATCCTGTTCTGTCACTGCTCATCTAATCCAATTGAGCTCTTAGCTGTAGTCTAAGAATAGTTGTTCAATTTGCAAAAAGTTTCGAAGACCCACAGACATCCGTTGCTTCTTAATGATTAGACATGAGTAGTTGATCAGTAGCTAAATGCATTTTGTATGGTTGTACAATACTGCAGTATGCTGGAGCAAAGGCTGGGTCACATGTGGTGCTTGGTAACAGAAGGTAAAGGAAACATGTAGTGATCCACTGGATTAAAGTGTGTGCACTGGGACTAAAGGCATCAGAGGGAGATCAGGACCTAATACACTGAATGCTAGAAGGTAAAAATCTATTCATATTCCTAAAATGAAAGATTACACTTAGTAGCTTTAATTAGTGTGATTTAAAATTCATGAAGTTGTATGTTAGGATTAAACAACATATTCTGTTTGTAACTGATTAATGCTGACTTGGTTGTGCTGAGCTGTGATGTATATCTCAGACTTTTTATTTAGTCAGGGAAGGCCTCGAACCTCTCGATCAGTGAGTATACACAATGCAAAAAGAAGGATAAAGAAAATTCACTCTTACTTTCCTTATATATAACCGGTAAGCTTATTTATTTGACCACTGCTCCTGTCAGTATGTGGCACAAAGACTGTGTTGTTTATTGGTATATCCTCAAATTTGATTATTGTAGGAATGCAGTGAGAATTTAGTGTCTTGTCCAGAAGAATTTACATGTTGAACATCCAATACTGAGTCTGAGAGAGCTCAAACGTATTTTGAATAGCCTATATTCTCTCTCTCTCTCTCTCTCTCTCTCTCTCTCTCTCTCTCTCTCTCTCTCTCTCTCTCTCTCTATATATATATATATAATTTAAAATCTGCTAAGGGGTAATAATGGAAAAATGGCTTTAATTATTTTTTTGCTCTTATATGACTCTTATATGCTGATGTAATATATATTATAAACTTGACGTGATTTTTATAACATGTCGTTTGATCATATCTTCTCAGTTGTTTAAAATATTAAGGCAGTTATCAAAGTTTGATGAAATGTTGTTAAATTTTGCCAATAAAAGATGATACATTTTTACATGATTTGTTGCGTTTAATTAACCCAGCAGATTTTGACTCATATAATTGGTATGTTTATTTATTTAAGTGTTTTTAGCATTTGTATGCTTAAACTAAGACAAAATTAAGCATGCTATTTCTGAAAGGCTACAAAAAGAAACTCAAGGCTTCCTGTAATGTTCAGACACACACATCTGCAGGTCCTGCTTAACCTTCTTTGGAGTTCAAGCTCATTATAGCAGGGGTATGTTTTGTTTGTGTGTGTGTCTAACCTAAATATTTGTAGTTCTGTCTGATCTGACTTGTTGAGGCAGTGAACAACATCAGGTATCCATAAATTGGATACATTTTAGTGAGGTTTTTATTTAATTTTTTTTAACAAAAGTGTTGAGTCAGCCTGTTAACAGAGGTTATATGTAATTAACTATTGTGTAATCTGCCTGTATTGGCACCTAGACCTGATCTAGTTCAATATAATAAACTTCAAGAGAGCTGAACATAAGGTTTTGAAATAAACTACAAGCATTCATTTTTGCCTCTTATTTAAATGAATTTTATATATTTAAATGTATTATATAAATGATCCTGCTGCAGTAATTACAGGAATATCATTATTTATTAGAGCTTCCATTAATTTGACAGTGTAGCATTTTACCTGGACCTTTACCTGGAGTAAAAGTGGTTGCAAAAAAATAAATGTCATAAGAGTCATTACAGCCTTGATGGCTGATGTTGGTGACATTTCTTGGCACATTTACTTTAGCAGTCACCTATTATCCAGGTCCTGGCATCTTCTTATGGACATCTTCTTATGTCCCACTTCTCGTGCCAGATTACTGTAATCCTTAACTTTTCTTTCTTTTTAGTGCATTGGCTTGTGGTAACCTTGCTTTAAAAATGTAATCACAGTTTTCTATTAACAGCATTGAAAATGTCACTTCCACAATGTGACATGATTAAGAGCGAAAAAGTATATGCAATGTGAAAATGTAGGAGAGGATTAGACTTTGTTGATTTGGGAATTGAATTGACGATTATATTGCTAATGTTCTCATGTTACTTCTCATGTTACTGCCTCATAAAGACGAATTGCTTGTTGAATTCCTTATTTGTAAGTGATTTTGGATAAAAGCATTTGCTAAATAAATAAATAAATGATTGTATCATGGCTTGAAAGGAGGGCTTGAGACATCAGCTGAGAGACATGATTGTAATTATTATTTTAAATAATGAATTATGCTAAATAACATTAGGACTGTGCTTAGAAAATCAGTACTGTCATTTTTTTCATGACACATCACAGCAAAATGAAACACTTAAAGACCAGCTAAATGAATGAAAAAGTCACTATACTAATGGTTTATTAAATTATCTTCCTCATATACCAAAAAGGCGTGTATAGTGAAGTTAATTTCATTGGTGCTCTAGCAAGCTATTTAGATTTTTGTACTTTTGAACACCAAATCAAAAAGAGTTTTATGTACTAACTGGGGCATTCTTTTGAGAAGTGCATATTATTGATTAGTTTTAGGAATGTACATGGCATGCAGTTGATAGGAAATGTCTCCCCCTGCTTTCTGTCTTGTGTAATTACAGTGAAACACACTGGAATAAATGAAAAGACCTCAGGCAACTCTGTATTGTTCAATATTGTAGCAGGTGAAAAAAAATATAGATGTGAATTAGAATTACAGGATATAAACAGGTATTTCATATAGGGGGAAAACTGGCTAAAATCTTTTGGCATAACTTGTGTAAAAGATTTAAAATCTGTATGTTTGTAGCTTGCTTTCCTCCAAAAAGGATCTGAAAAGGTGTCCTCTGAAGTCCAACCTACAGTGATTATGCAAAACAATTGGCACATTCTCGCCTAAACTTGTTCTTTCGATAGTTGGAATGAAGTCAGCAAAAGATAAAAATAGATCATTGTAGACAGATTTAGATTTACACATCACACATTATAAATATGTGTATTACACAATATTGTTATGAAACATTGATGATGAGAGCAGAGTCCCTGCTGATCACTTTGTTTAGGCTCCATCCTCTTCTTTCAACAGATATGTCCCCTCCTCCATCAGCCATTTAGCTTGTGTCTCTCCTTCTCAGGTATCCGTCTCGCGACTCTGCAGGATGAGCAGCACATTTGTGACCCTCGCAGAGGTGCTGGAAGCCAGAGGAGGACCGCTGGAAGAGGACGAGGTTTGGTCCCTCCTGCTGGGCTCGGCTGAATCACTTGTAGACCTGTCTTACAAAGGTAAAATGTTGACCTTGCAGTTAGTGTTTTTTTTTTTCCTGCTGGTGAAGAGTGCAGTCCATGCAAAATTAAATGAATGTGGGTCTGTTTTTCTAGGTCACAATATCTGCAACATTATAACTCCTGCATCACTGCTCTTGTCTGCGACTGGGACACTGGCGTTCAAGAACTGTGCGATGACAGATGAGGTTTGTGCCTTCACAGCCCCAGAGATGCTGCAAGGCCGTGCCATTTCCACCAAACTAGCCATGGAGAAGGTCAGTTTCATTCAGCGACATCAGGAGGTTATTATGCACTTAACCTGCAAAATCTGATTTCTACGGACACACTGGCAATATAAACTGCATTGGCTTGTACATATACAGTATATAACACTTATTAGCTAATATACATTTCAAATCAAATCAGCTTCTCATCACAAAATGACATTATTTACAGATATATATTAATATACAGACCCTCTTAAATGAGCTAATGCACTCTTTCCTGTCAGGCAGTGGGAAGGCGCCCTAAAGCCACCATAGGACACAAAACGCAGTGAAAATCTGCTTAACTTACTCTTGTATATGTATAGGGTTTGGCCTAATTCAATCACTCACAAGTGGAATGTAGCACTTAATTTATTAGCCAATAGCTAACGACAGACATTATTTATTTAGTCACAACTCTCAGGGGTTTTCTTTTAGATCTCACTCGTGTGAGGGACACCCATCCTAAAATGCAAAAGGCATCTCTTATAAACACCCGATTTATACACTCGGAAAATAATTAATATTATAAATCTAAAATTATTATTTACTATAGTAATGTACTGTTAAATGTATTATTTATCTTTTATTTTATCTTATTTATTTACAGTACTGTTCAAAAGTCTTAGGCATGTTAGTATTTTCACCCCCCAAAATGGTTTTAAGCCAGTTATTTATAGTGTGTCAGCATGAAATATCAGTTTACATGTCAAACATTCATTTTGCCATTAATTGTAATAATCCAGTGAGATTTTTGTATGCACAAGGAGTCTAACAACAGCCGGTATGGTCCACACGGAGATCTGATCTCACCATCATCGAGTCTGTCTGCGATCACATGAAACCTGAAAACCAGAAACCTGGAAATGGAAACTGATATTTCCTACTGACACACTACAGCAAAATATATAAATAACTGGCTTAAAACTTTAACTGTGTGAAAATACTAACGCGCCTTTTGCACAGTACTGAATATTAATCAACATTTTTATTTATTTATTTTAATCTTATTATTTATTTATCTTTACATTTTACAGTTTTTCTTTAGACTTTTCCACAGACCCCCTTGCGACGCCCCGGGGGGTCCCCGGATCCCAGTTTGAAAATCCTGACCTAGTGTGAAATTTAGTCGGAATGTAGAGGGTTGGATTTATTTTACAAAAGTGTTCTTCTTTATTGTTGTACTCAAGTTGAATGCTCACAGAAGAGATACTGATGTTTTGGGTGTCGTTTCTTCCAGATAATCGTGTATTCTCTTGGTATGACTCTGTATTGGTCAGTTGATTATCATCTCCCTCAAAACCAGGTCAGTTTCACAGAAATCTGGGTAAGAAATAAGAAAGTAAAAACAAGATGATAAGTAACCATATATAAGAACAAGAATGAACAAATACCAGTGAAGAATAAGCTAGCTACATTATCACCTTTACTTTCCATCTGAAAATATTGTGGAAATGTGTTTTCTGCTTGTTTAGCCCATTCAGCTAAGTGACTCTCTCAACTGCCTTCTCCTGAGCATGTGTGAGGACATGGCCCATCGGCGAGCCAACCTGAACTCCATCTTGGAATCGTGTGAATCGCACCACAAAGCGTCTCTCCTGCCTCCTCCTAACAAAGTCATCAAACAGCTGGTAGAGGATGTCTTCCGAGACTCTGTGAGTTTAAAAAAAAGCGTTTATACCTGAAAAACTGATCAATTTATAAAAGTGGTAGCCAAGGAGTTCATGAGATCTTGATTTCCAGGTGGATCGAGCTGCTTTAACTGAAAATGTTGTGCAGTTGAGTGGGAAAAGTCAGATGATCAGAGAAAGACTTCATGGTAGGAACCTTGAATCTCAAATTCCTCTGTTATCCACTTATAGTTGTGTAAATACTGTAAGAAGTGTAGTCAAATAAGTAATAGTAATTTTAATAATAATAACATATTATTATTTTATATTATTATATATTTTGTAATATTTAGGGGCCAAGCACCAAAGGTGCATAAGCAACTATTGTATCCGTTAGTGTTCTTCTTCTTCTTCAGCTCTTGAAGTCTATAGCAGCCCATAGAACGTATGGTAAAAAGTTGTGAAATTTGGCACACATATAGAAGACAGTCCAAGCATTAACCATAGCAATTTTGGAGTCTCTATGTCAGTCCCTCTAGCGCCACCAACTGTCCAAAGTTTTACTTACATTTATGCTAATAACTTTTGAACCGTAAGGGCTTGAAACACAATTCTTTTTGTTAATGAAAAATTTCCGCCATTTTGAATTTTCAGCAAAAGTGTCATTGGCACCATGCCCTGAAGGTACTCAAAAAGTTTCGGGGCAGCGCCACCTTAAGGTCAAGAATTATTATGAAATTTAAAAAAATGCTAATAGCTTTTGATTTTTGAATTTTGCGTATTGTAATGAAACTGTTCTTAATAGATTCTTTTGGTCATACGAAAAAATAGGTTTAAAAAAAAATCAAAATGGCGGACAGGAAGTTTAGCTGACTATGACAAAATTGGTATCTATGTTGCTCTGATTTTCACAAAAATGTAATCAGGTTATCCTTAGACCTTGCTGACAAAAAAATAAATAAAATAAAACCCATGGAATTCAAGTTAATTCCTCAAAACTTTCTCCTCTAACGTGAGAGCAAATTTTCAGAACAACATGCCAAAATGGACATGAGGCTATATCTCTGCAACACTTTAGCATATTCTGACTGAACTTTGTTTTTGTTATTACAATCGTGACCTGATGCAGTTTCGACGCAGTGCCACATAGTGGACACTAAATATGATTATTATTATTTTTTTATTCTGAACAGTTTGAAAATTTCAAAAATTGTCACCAAACACTGACCACACCATATCAATTTGGTGTCAGTGCCACCTATTGGTCAAAAGTAATAACAAGCAATTATGTCACATTACAATTTTTTGTATTTATGGGCTTGTATTTATGGGCTTATGGGAACCATTTTGCTTAAAACCATCTCCAAATGTCTTTACTTATTTTGCAGTTGGTCTTTTTTTAGTTGATTTTTAGCTCCTCATTCTGCCTCTGTGGTGCTTGGCCCCTTAATTGCTGCTTGCAGCTATATTTTAAAATGTTATTTTTTATATTTGAATTATTTAACATTTTAAAGTATTTATAATGCATGTACATTTGACTTGATTTTTTGATATGTAATAATGAGTCTACGTAGCAGGTATTTATAGACAGTGGTTGACGAAGTACACAAATCAAGTACATAAGTAAAAGTACAGATACCCTATTAAAATATTACTCCTGTAAAAGTATACTCATTTTCAGTTTTACAAAAGTACTTGATTTTTAATGTACTTAAGTATTAAAAGTAAAAAGTACTGATTGATGAACCATATATTTATATGGTTATGTATTTATATCTAGCTAGGACTAATCAGACTAGTCAGTAGTCTGCACTAATGAAAAAGATTAGTGCATACATTAAATATGTATTGCAAATAAACAAACCTTTTATTTTATTAACAGCACTTATTATACACTATCAAAACATTAAACTAAAATATCAATTTAAGTTACTGATAATTCAAGTGTGCAAACAAGTTAAATAATATACCATAGTATTTTAAATTTGGGGGAAATCAAATTTGTGTAAATGTGGCAACAATAAAAATTCAACACAAAGTGTGCATATCTAATGGGAAAAAAGCTCAATGAGGGTGTTCAACCACAAAACAATTTTTTAAAAAGGAAGGAAAAGTTGCCACACCACAGCTCCAAAAATCTCACCACAGGTGATGTTTCGAGCCCAGTGGCTCTTCATCAGTCTGAGCCATAAAAATACAATGTACAGACGTCACATGGGGCAAGATGTGTTAACCTTTTAAGAGGAATGCTATGCAAACATACTAGTTTTTATGGAATGTAGCAGAGTAAAAAGTACAATATTGTGCTTCGGAATGTAATGAAGTAAAAGTAAAACTTTCCCAAAATAAAAATACTCTAGTAAAGTACAGATACTTGAAAACGTACTTAAGTACAGTAACAAAGTAGAAATACTTTTACACCACTGTTTATAGAAGAGTTTTATCGTGTCATGTTACAATCTTTGCACGTCAGATCCTTTGCATAACAGGTCTAAGTGGGTGTTGATGCCACACATTTGTCTTAAAACCTGTCCTTAACAAACCTTTCAGTGGTTAATCCAGACATAGTCCTTGGATTATAATGTTTATCCTTATATTATATTAAATCAGTAAAACCCTGCAGGTTTGACGAACATGTGCGTAAGAAAGCACCATTGCACCAATAAAATAGTGTCCACAATTGGATTAACAGTTTAACCTAAACCTGAACATGGGATTACAAAAGGTTGTAATCAGGCTCAAGGCATTGATGCTTCAATGCAAACCTATAAACATAGTGCTAATATGCTTGGCGGCTTTCCAGAGCTCTTATTTGTGCAACAATGGGCAGTATAAACTGCTGTGTGTATACAATGAGTGCACAGTATACATTGTGACGGTAGTGATCAGGTCTCTTGGACCAGGTAAGCGTGGACCATATCCTGGTTATACAGAGGGGAACGGAGCTACAGGAGAGACTCGCAGACTGTCTCTGGACTCTGAGCTAAAGCAAGGTGAGCTCATACACTGCTTTTCAAAAGCTTGTGTTTTATGTTTTTGAAAGAAGCCTTATACTCACCAGTGCTGCATTTATTTGATCAAAAGTATAGCAATATTGTTAAATATTATTACAATTTAAAATAACTGTTTTCTACTTTTATATATTTTAAAATGTAATTTATTCCTGTGGTGGCAAAGCTGAATTTTCAGCATCATTACTCCAGTCTTCAGTGTCACATGATCCTTCAGAATTCATTCTAATATGCTGATTTAGTGCTAAAGAAATATTTCTTATTATTATACTTTTTTTTTCAAGATTCTTTGATTAATAGAAAGTTTAAAAGACCAGTATTTATTTGAAAACATTATGAATGTCTTTACTGTCACTTTCAATCATTTTAATGCATCCTTCTTTAAAAAGAAAACTCTCACTGACCCCCAATTTTTTAACATCAATTTGTCAGATATTTAGATTGCATGTCAGTTTGTTAAATTGTGTATCTTATATTTTTATTTTATTTTATTTTTTATTTTTGCTCAGCATTTAGACATACAGTACTTATTTTCAGTATTCAACCTAGCTGATTTGTTTTTTTTTGTTTTTTTTTCCAGAAATTTCCCATCAACAGAAAAGCTGGTCTCTCAAAAGTAGACCTAGTCAGACCACATCCAATCAGGGCTCAAACAGGTTGGTAGTCTTGTTTTGCACTTTAAAATGAGCTATTAGTGCTGGTTAATGACAATCTTCTTTGATACTTTGGTATCCCAGATCCCCACTGGGGCTTCACCACAGACGAAGCACAAGTTGTTGGCTGTCCCGGAGTACATGCCTCAACAAGAGTGAAGCCCGACCTTCTAGTCCCTGTATTACTGTTAGTGAGTCTGCAGTCAGCCTCTCCCAAAGGAAAGCTAAGGTAATGTGCTTAATATCTGTGTTGTCCTATAATATGAATGCTGCATCTTATGCTAATTTAATAGTTGTTAATTTTTTGTTCCATGTTTTAATTGTAGAGTCTTGGACCTGAGTTTACCAGGATGATTGATGAACCTCAAATAGTTTTAGAGCTGCCAGGATCTATAGTGGTAAACTCTGTTTCCGTATTTTTGCTTACATGTATAATGAACTTCATTTTTAAGTGTTCAGCACTTTTGTTCAGCTTTACTGCATTCTAAGGTTGCAGAGTTTGTGTCTCTGTATATTTATTGTCTTCTCCCTTTCTCTTTCGATCGATACAGTCAAAGAAAGGCAAGTCAGGCTTGTCTCAAAGGGAAGTTAACGTGGTCATGCCAAATGAACAGTGTGTGGCAGTGAAATGTGACATCAAGTCCCGCGGGAGAGATGTATTCGACATGGTTGTGGCACATGCTAATCTTGTGGAACACTTTTACTTTGGCCTTGCTTTCACTGATGGTAATGCAGTCTTGTGTGTGTTGTTAATGACTGAAAGAGAATCACGTCTTTATATTATCCACACTTTGAGCTTTCTTGCAAAAGTGAATAATTACATTTTTCTCATTTAGATGGTGAATATTTCTTTTTGGACCCTGAGACAAAAATCTCAAAGGTTGCCCCAGATTACTGGAAGAAAGTGGCTTCTGCAACATTTACCCTTTTTCTCCGTGTCAAATTTTTCCCTGATGACATCTCCTACATATTGTATGTCTTTTTTTTTTTACTGTTAACATATACAGTACATATTTAGATGGTCTGTTTAAAGACCCCTTGATAACAGGCTTTTATCAATGTCTGTTAGGTTTGGGGTCACCCATGTGGTAGTGTACTCCAAAAATAAGCTGCTTTTTAGTACATATAGGCCTACACTACCTTTTAAAAGTTTGGGGTCAGTAAGATTTTTTTGTTTGTTTAAAGGTTTGTTAGCAAGGATGCATTAAATTGATCAAACGTGACAGTAAAAACATTTGAAAATGGTACAAATGCAGCCTTGGTGAGTCTTTCAAAATATTAAAAAAATCTTACTGACCTCTAGTTTTTGAACACATTTAAAGAAGTCTTTTATGAAAGAAAACTGCTCTTGTCAAGTCATGGGGCCTTTAATAACCATTATTCCTAATTGTTTGCAATGAAATCTTCTCCTTTTATTCTAATGCTCACTGTTTGTTTTTGTCTTTTCATTTTAAAAGGCATAGACTTACACGACACCAATACTATCTCCAGCTGAGGAGAGACGTTCTGGAGGACAGAGTGTACTGTAACGAGGAGACTGCATTGTTTCTTGCTGCTCTCGCACTGCAGGCTGAGTTTGGAGATTATATGCCTGAGGTGAGTCAGATATTAATGAGCATTTTAATTTTCAACTGACCTAACTAGACAGTATTTTGAGAAATCAAACTCTTTGACTCTTTCAGGTTTACGGGAAGAACTATTTCCAGACGGAACAGTACATCTCTAAGAGAGTCACAGAGAAAGTGGCCTTGCCCTGTTTGAGAGAGGAGTTGCCAAGGTTGCATGCCAATAATGCCCAGATGCTTCCAGAGGAGGCTGAGATGGACTTCTTAAAGGTTCTTTCTTTCGGCCTTCAGTCTAAAATGACTCTTCTAAAGCTTATAAAACTTAACAATAAAACAAATGTACTCTCAGATCAATATAATTGTACTTTTCTTCAAATTATTTGGATGTTGGATCATAGTTTTCATTACCTCATGTGTCTTTCATGCCTTTATAGATTGCACAGCAGCTACCAGAGTACGGGGTGCTGTTTCACAGAGTAGCCCGTGAAAGGAAACCTATTATTGGAGAGCTGGTTTTGGGAATTTGTGCCAAAGGTATTCTGGTATATGAAGTCAAGAACAATTCTCGGATGTTAAGCCGCAGATTTCATTGGACAGAGACGGACAGTCTGTCAACAAGTGTGAGTTTACGGCTGTTATTTGTGTGGCTTATATATAGCTCTTTTTTTGTTACTTCATTTAGTCCAGTAACATGCTATTTCAAGTTAAAACACCTACATGATGTTTTTTTGTGAAGGTTTTAATCATGTTCTGTTATTCCTGCCACAGAGACGAAAATTTACCATTGAGTGCAGCCCGAGTGGGAAGAAGCACTCTTTTGTGACGGAGAGCTCAAAGATCGCACAGTACCTCCTGAACCTCTGCTCAGCCCAGCACAAGTTTCACAGTGAGATGACCTCTCGTCAGCTGACCTACTGTTTAGCCTCAGGTGTGTAAAATCATTTGTGTATACAGTGTCATTTGAAGTTGAATACTTAGAGTCCAACAGTCTGGACTCATTTTCATACAAATAGAATTTTAACACACTTTTATCATTACAAATGATATGTTTATCTTTTCCAAAGAGCATGCTATGCTTCAATGGAATCAGATTTTAGGTTTTTTGTTTAAAGTTGTTTTAACATTTTGCATAAATAAATAAAATTACAACAACAAAAAAATCTTACAATTATTATAATAATTTGGCATTTTAAACCTGTTTGTTTTCCTTTTTATTAGTTCATTGTTTTTGTCAGCTGGAAAAGATTTGTTAGTTTTCTTAGGATCATAAATAACCTGAATTTATTGGACTTAACAGGTAGTTCATTATTTCTCTTATCTCTCATTCTAGATGACAACGTAGCAAAATATACATCAATATGTCGCGCTCGACACGATCAGATAAAGAGGCTGTCTTGCTCGGAGATCGTGCTCAATAATATTGGTTTGAATGTGTTACGAAATGACTCCATTAGCAAGTCTTGCGATGACCTGTCCGCAAAAATCGGAGTTCGGATTCAACAACAGAATGAAGTAAATTACATTTCTGAACCAAGAGCTCCAAGTGAACTGAAAGACCAGAGCCAAAACAGCAGGTGTGTCAATGGATCTGCTCTGCACATCATTCAAATCCTAATGCAAAACCAAATATGTATTGAAGGCCTATTGTGTTGATCTTTCCTCCTTGCAGCCCACCAGACACTTTCAGTCCTCCAATCTATCGCATCATGTCCAATGTCTCTTTGCAAAAGCAGGACTCAGAGGTTCATTCCACCACCTCGTCTATAAGAGGTAAACAGTGAAACTCTAAAGTTCTAATGGGAACTGATTATAAACATTTCAACTTAATAACACCCTAAACATTAAAAACAACAGTTATTCTCAACCTAACATGATAGGAGAAATGGGTATTTCAACTAAATATATATATTTTTTTCTCAGTGGACACACCAACAAGAACAACCCCGGAGAGAGAAATGATCTGCGTTACGTTAAAGAAGGATTCCAAACTTGGCTTCGGTGAGTAAAAATGAGCAAGTATCTTTTATATAACATGAAGCACTTGCTGTAAACCTGCTCCAAAACACTGATGTATCACTGTTTGTTGCAAAGGTTTTGTAATAGTCGGGGAGGACAACACAGGGAAGTTAGATCTGGGAATTTTCATTGCATCCATCGTTCCGGACGGGCCAGCTGATAAGGACGGCAGAATCAGACCAGGTAAAATCCTGACCCTTTTCCCTCATTTATCCCCAAAGAAACAAACAAAAGAAGCTGAAAGCCTTTTTCTTTTCTGTTTAGGTGGTCGGCTGATCTCTCTGAATAAGATCAGTCTAGAGGGGGTGGCGTTTAATATAGCTGCTGCCATACTGCAGAACAGCCCGGATGAAGTGGAGCTCATAGTGTCCCAACCCAAACGTACGTCTTCATAACATGAGATTCCATATTGTTCACATGATCTGTCTTTATACTATTTCACTAAAGGTGAAGTGCGGAATTTTTCAATATGAAAAAATACATTCTCTTATGCCAGCTTAACTCTTTCCCCGCCATTGACGGAATTTTCCAGGTCTCCGTGTTGTCACTGTTATGCGGTAGGGGGCGCTATTACACATCTTCTAAAAGAGTACTGAATCTTCTGATTAAAACACATGCGAAGTAGATGCAGAAACAAGCGATATCATATGTAATTATATGCATATGTCAAATAACGTGATCACAAACATCAGCATATAACCCAAAACTGCCTAATGTTACTGAATAAAATGTCGACCCAGGACAAAATATAGGACTGTGCAAGCATTAGGGGTGTTGATGGACCCGATCTACTCCATCTATGTTTTGATCATCTTTCTGAATACCATCCAGACGTATTCTTTGACAAAAACACAATTTTCTCAGCTTTTTGCTCAAAATGTTGCTTTTTTTTATTAAACTTACCCACATGAAGCTAGAATAATGTTCTTTCTTTTGATATATTGCTTGTTCAGATATTCACACAGAGTAATATTCTGGGGGCCAGGAAAATTGTGAGAAAATGATCAAAAACTGAGTTGACTGTGGCTGGCAATTTTTTTTTTAAATGCTGTTTTTTTAAATGCTGGCGGGGAAAGAGTTAATATGCTGAGACAACTATTAGCAAGCCATTACTGTATATCTTTATTTTTCAATTACATTTGATGAAATTAATTTCTCACTTTACCTTTAAAAGGAAGAAAACTGACAAAGCTAACCACTGTCTGGTTAAATGTTTTCTTTTTTTTGTTTATGTTTAGAGGATCTTCGGGACAGTAAGACTTCACTGGCTGCAAGTAATTTAGGGATGATGCTGGAAAAAGGATTTGGCTCCCAAAGCACCCTGAGTGCCGAGTACAGGCCTGTGATGGAGGAGCTGGAGGAGACACTCTCCAACATTATGGCTCCTAAAATGGGCAAAAGGCTGCACATACCTGTGGTGCGGATTCTGGACATTCAGGTGTGATTTACAGTGATGCAGCTTGTCCAGTTTATTAAAAAAAATCTGACATGAAACAATACTGATTTTAACCAAAATGACTTTTTATTTAGGATGGGATGTCTAATAATTCTTCTAGCTTCAGCTTGAAGCCAGGTGAAGAAATCTACATGGAGCTCAGAAAGATCAACAGCAGCTTGGGAATCAGTGTTGCTGTGAGTTTTTACTCTGTGTGGCATTCATTTCAATTCTTGAATCTTAAAACATGGATGATGATACTATTATTAAATGATTTTTAGGGGGGAATCAACACTAATGTACATCATGGAGGAATTTACATCAAAAGTGTGATGCCAGGAGGAGCGGCAGATCAAGATGGAAGAATACAGATAGGTTAAGATCCATCATTACCAATGATAAAACATGATAAATATTCTGAATTCAAAATATTTTATTAGTCACACTTTTCTTAAAATAATGTTTTAAATATCTAATTTTTGTAAGATGAAGGTCAGTCTCTTGTGCTCACCAAGGCTGCATTTATTTGATGAAAAATACAGTAAAACAGTAATATTGCGAATATATTTTAATATATGTATGTATAGATGTAATTTATTCCTGTGATGGCAAAGCTGAATTTTCAGCAGCCATTAGTCCAGTCTTCAGTGTCACATGATCCTTAAGAAATCATTCTAATATGCTGATTTGATGCTTTAAAAAAACGTTTCTTATTATTATCAATGTTGAAAACAGTTGTGCTGCTTCATATTTTTTATTTTCAGGATTCTTTTATGAATAGATATCTAAAAAGAACAGCATGCATTTAAACAGAAATCTTTTGTAACATTTTTAAATTTGAACAATTTATAAATATAAAATTTTAAATGAATGAATTTACTGTCACTTTTTAACGGTAGTGGTGTGTGTTCCAGTTTTTTTGTGTGTTCTTTGCATATTTGTCATCTCCTTGACGATGTACAAAAATGACTCAGATGTTCCTAACATGCTAATGAGCATGAACATGCAGCTCCTTACTGTTTGTGACGCATGATTGGTGTTGACAGCTCAGTGATGTGTTGTGTGTGTGTGTGTGACAGGTGACAGGCTGCTGGAGGTGGACGGCTGTAACCTGCGTTCCGTCACACACAGGCAGGCAGTGGAGTGCCTAAAGAGAACGGGAGAGGTACTGACATGTTTGCTTTACTTTTGAGCGGTACAATCACAACCGTTTATGCAGTTAACTGTTGCATATGATTGAGCCTACAGTATAAGTCTAGTGCTCATGATTCAGAAGTTATGTAAGACCATTTCTGCTGAGAGTATATTATGGTATTTATTAATATTTTGAATTTTATTTTTATTTTAGTTTTTTAAATAATTGTATGTGCTTTTGTAATTTTAATAGTTTTAGTTTTAAGTTTAGCTTTAAGTTATGTGAATTTCAGTTTTAGTAATTTTAGAACTTATTTGTTTTTTAATTTAAGTTTTTCGTCTAATATTTATTTGATTTTTTCAGCTTTATTTAACATGCCATGTGAGTCAGTTCTATTGTAGCAGAGCACTTGCATTTTTTCAAACAGTTAAAGAGCAGTCGCTTTCGTTTAATCTTAGTCGTTATATTGAGAAGTAACAGCCGTAGATGTGAACTCTAGCACAAGGACGAGACAGAGGTCACAATCTGTCTGAAGGGCCTTTGGCCCTTTCTTCAGCATGTCAGTTGCTTTAGGACAACAGCACCAGCAACCCTTGTGTCTTAAGGGTTCTCAGACTGCGCAAAAGAGAGATCTAAAGTGACACATGGTTGTGAAAGCATATGTGTTGGTCGTTATTTTTGTCTGGGCTAATAAGATTTTCTGGGGTATGACGCTGAGCTGTGCGTCGTCATACTGACACACTATAACACTTAAGCTGACCAGTCTTCAGCCGCATGCACTGATTAGGTAACAGGCCGTGTGCTAAGCAAACTGATGACATGGGTATGTTCACCGTAGGCGTGCAGCTGATGGGACAACCATTGTCTTTAACAGTAAAATAACAAGACATGTTGCTTTAATGAGAGTGTTATTTTCAGGTGGTGAGCCTGGTTCTTGAACGAGAGCCTCCGGTGGTGTTGGACACTTTCAGTGCTTCATCCAGGTTGGAGAGACAGAGATCTCCTTCACATCTCAGTGTGCAGAGCGCACCCACCCCCCTGAGGAGAGATGTGACCATGGAAACACCCTTGTCTGTCAGGGCCAAGGACTTCAGATTTGTGTCAGATGGTGAGATGGGGATCAGAGAGGGGGAGAGAACACTGCAAAACATTTCAACTGAATCTGACAGCGACCCTGTGCTAGCTGCCAGACCCAAAGACCCAGCCAAATTTAGATCTTGTCCAGGGGAACATTGGTTAGGCCTACTTTTTTGCATATGTTTTGCATCAAGCCTGAATGTTAGAGTCACCTTTACATGCAAAATTTTGTTTCTTTTCAAGTAACAACACTTAAAAATAAAAAATAAAAATATTTAAAAAATGTATTTTATTTAATTAGGAGTTTACTGAGGCAAAAGTTGTAGTTAATAGTTAGTTAATAGTGAGAATTGGACTCTAATCTAAAGTGTGACCACATTTCTTTCTTCTATGGGACACAAAAGGGGAATTTTGAAGAGTATCTTGGACACTATTTATAACAAATTTTTATAAAAGTGAATGAGTTCTGGGGCTAAAAAGAATGCAAAAGCACCATAAATGTAGTCAGTTTGATGTTTTGAATCTTCTGATGTCATATGATCAGTGTTGTTATTGTTAAGCAAAACTATTAGAAATCAGTTTCGTTTATTGAAATTAAGCTGCAATAAAATATAAATATTAGATGAAAACAAACAAACATTTTTAAACGAAAATTAGACATTTTAAAAATGATTGCTTTGGTAAGTAACTGAAACAAATCATTTTAAGTTGAAGTACTAAAATGACAAATACAAAACTGAAATAAAAATAAATTAAAGCTTAATAATAGAATTATTTAAAAACAAAACTACATAGTACCACTACAACAAAAACACATCACAAATTTACTAAAGCTTAAACTAAAATTGAATTGAAAACTGACAATATAAAAAATAAAAGCAAATTCAAATTATTATTTAATACTATAATACTGTATAAATAATACTAAAATAACAATACATTGTGTGACAGTCCTCATTTATTTTCATTATATTAAAGAGTGGCAAGGATATACTGTAATTCTCACAGAGGAAAGTAAGTCATACGTGTTTGGAACATCATGAGTAAAATAATTACAGACATTTTCATTTTGGATGAACTCTCCCTTTAACTGTTCACTGGTTTTTGTGTGTGTCTGAACCCAATATTAACGACAAATTGAGAGATTTCCGCTCTTTCTTTGTGGCAGATAACATCCGGGAGGTGACGCTTCAGAAGAGTCTCAGTGGCCTGGGGTTCAGCTTCCTCGTATCTGAGCTGGGTCCTGATGAGGGCAGCATGGTGCATATTAAGAGCCTTTCTTCTGGTCAGCCTGCAGGGGACTGTGGGCATCTGAAGGAGGGAGACATAATCCTGGCTGTCAATGGAGAACCCGTTAGAGGCTTGTCCTATGAGGTAAAGGATGCATTATTTATATCCAGCATTCCAAGACTGGACACATCAAAGCATAATACATTTCGGATTCTTGACAACATAATGTGTATGTGTGGCCAAGAAACACAATTAGTTTCTAAAACTTGTCACATGTTACAGTTAAGCCTTTAATCCACCAAAAGTTTTTATTTGTACTTTATTCAGTTTAATACAATATGCTGGATTAAATAAAACAACTGTAATACATTAACAACTGTGATACATTAATGCATCAAAAGGTTAATCAATCCTTTTTTTTTAAAATAAATTAATGAATACTTTAATTTTTAATAATAAGGATGGATTAAATTACTTAAAAGTGACAGTACTAAACATTTATAATGTTACACAAAATGTATATTTCAATCAAATGCTGTTCTTTTGAACTTTCTAATCATCAAAATATCCTAATATTTCAATATTTTAATATTTAAAATATTAAAAATATTAATCATCACAATGGTTTTCAACATTGATTATAATAAGAAATGTTTATTGAACAGCAAATCAGTATATTTGAATGATTTCTGAAGGATCATGTGACACTGAAGACTGGAGTAATGATGCTAAAAATTCAGCTTTGCCATCACAGGAATAAATTACATATTAGAAAACAATATTTGATGAACAATATTACTGTTTTTACTGTATTTTTGATCAAAAATGCAGCCTTGATGAGCATAAGAAACTTCTTTCAAAAACATTCTTCCCAACCCCAAATTTTTTAACGGTAGCTTATGTCTTTCTATCACCGCAGGAAGTTTTGCATCTCCTCCAAAAATCTCCATCTGAGATCAGGCTGTCAATCTGCAGACCCTCACAGGAGGAACACAGCGATATTGACACCTATCTGGTAACATCCTATTTCTGCATTGTTGGGAAACATAATTTGACATGTTATTTTTCAAACTCACATCGCTTTTTGACAGGGTCCTGACACATTTCCAACCCGTGCACTGAGATCCAGGTCTCTAGACATGCAGGCGAGGTCTTTTGCCCCAGACTTCAGTGAACTCCTCAAGAAGCGGGCGATAGAGATGAGTCTAAAGAAAGAAGTTACCACTGATCAAACCCAGGAGATCCCCTTGACCCAACAGAGCCAAGACAGTGAGATGGTGGATACGACTATATCAGCCCCTCCACCCCTACCTTCACGTCCATCCTCAAGAGAAGCTGGAGAATTAAAACCTCATGCCATAGTGAGGGAGGAGCATGAGAACAAAACTCCACCCCCAACACCAAGTACTGTTAAAGTGACAACAGCTAACACAGCACCAACTCCAGCAGCCCCTGAAACAGCATTTACAGCCCATCAGCAAGAGTCGAAAGATGATGTCGTCTCAAAAAGCAACCATGTCTCAGCTTGTACCAGGTAAAGGCCTGTTTATTTCTATGTGATATGATGTATAAAATTATCAATATGATGCTAAAATTAAATGTAAATGTGTTGAATCAAATTTTCTTTTTGAGAATAAAGAGCTTGAGAGCTACCGTTCAAAAGTTTTGGGTTTAGTACGTAAAAAAAAAAAAGTCTCTTCTGCTCATCAAGTCTGCATTTATTTGATCAAAAATACAGTCAAAACTGTAATTTTGTTAAATGTTATTACAATTTAAAGTAACCATTTTTTTATTTTAATATACATAAAATGTAAATTATTCCTGTGATGGCCAAGCTGATTCAGTTTCACATCATTCTAAGATGCTAATTCAGTGCTTAAGAAACATTTCTTAATGTTTCAATGTTAAATGTCTCAATTATCAATGTTAAAAACTGCTGCGCTGCTTAATATTTTTGTGGGAACAATGAGATTTTTTTTGATCAGTAAAAAAAGAACAGCATTTGTTTGAAATATATGTCATTATAAATAACTTTACTGTCACTTTTTGTCAATTAAATGCATCCTTGTTGGATTAAAGCATACATTTCTTTAAAAAAAAAAAATCATAATTCAACTATGCTGGGGATGTGACCAGATGGGACTTGATATGTTTCCAGTGAAAAGCAATTTGTCTGTCAACACTGAACACAAAAATGCTACACATTGCAACATAGTCAGATCATATTTAATGTTTAATATGTAGCTATATGGAGTGGGCTTTGTGACCAATGACATTTGGGTGGGGCTACCTAGTACAAATAAATAAAAATCAACAAAATGCTGTGTCAACTGTCACATGTGGTTTATAGTTACGACAAACTGGGGATGTTTCTTCATTGCTTAATTCAAGACAATGTTCATGAAAGGCTAAAATATGACTTAAATGTTTTGGCACAAACAAACATTAACTCCCTGTTATCTGTTCACAGTCACACAACTGAAGGTGTGGAAGAGAGCATGACAAGTTTCACAGCTAATGGGCTGACTGTAATAGCTGATGAAGAATATTTGACCATCACCTCCATGGCACCCTCTCCCCCAACCAGAAGCACCAGTGCTTTCTCCAGTGAACCGCCCGCTCCACCAGCTCTTTCTCTAGAATTGCTAAGCACACCTCCATCCTACCAGCAAGCAACTCAAGCAGCTTCCACAGCAGAACCTCCTGCCCAGCTCAGCGTCCCCTCAGTCAGCAACAACAACGGCTGGGACGATGATGAAGATGAAGATGATGACGAAGATCCCAGAAGGGTGAAGTCTGATTGCATTTGCCTATTCATAGTTTCCAGTCACATGGCTGGCGCTGAGACTTGGGGGGCAAAACATCCATAGAACTGCAGCACAGGCCTGTCAATTTTCCATGAATATTTAGATCACCTCTCAAAAGAGGAAAAATATAAGTATGTCAACAAAATGTAAACAAAGTTTTGGACACTTGTGATTTCAGTCACTAAAAACAGTGGGACATTCTAAAGTGCTTAATGTGAAAAACACTTATTGATGATGCATACTATATACAGATGAACCCAGAATATATGGTAAGGTATATATATGTATTTATTGAATCTAAGGTATATATTGAAATTGGTCTATTAATATCACTGTATTAGTGCATTAGCCTTGTTTTGCCCTCCAATTTGGCATTCCTATCCGGGTGTCATGTCACATGAAAACTATGAATTGATGAAGTCCTTAGATCAGCATTTCAGTGCTGGTTAATGCTCCCAAACTCTGAATTTCTACTTATATTTAATTTATTTAAATCCTCAGACATTTTTGGAATAGGTTTTTTTTTTCATATTAACTTTTGTTTTTCTGTTTTCTGTGTAAGCGCCTTGAGAAGCATGCTTTATAAAATAAAGCACAACAGTATATAAAATAAAGTTTATTATTATCATCATCATCATAATTTAATGCTGGTCTAGCTAGTGGAGTAGCATAGCCATGTTGTTCACCTTCTCATATGTTCTGTCTTGTTTTAGGACGTGTTGAAGGAGTTTGAACTGACTGTCTCACTGACCAAATCGTGGTGTGGTAGCTTCGGTTTTACAATAACCAGGAGTAAACTGGACAATTGCTATTATATCCAGGATGTCCTGGATAATCCGGCCAAAGCAGATGGCAGACTGAGGGCAGGAGACAGACTTGTCATGGTACAGCTTTTCTCATAATTAGAAACACAATCACAGTTGTGACCATCTCTTTCTGAAGATTTGATTTGATTGTCAGTGGTGCACAATTGCACAGTTCTAGCTCCTGTGTTAAGACTGAATTGGCATTATCAACTTGTATTTGTCAGGTGAACGGTCACAATGTGACCAACGTGGCAGATGACGTGGCAATTGGCATCCTCAGGTGCTCCTCCAAAAGACTGCACATGGTGCTGGGGAGAGCTGTGCAAAATTTACTGCCTCCACCACCTCCTGACACCCTCCAGGACATTGTCATTCCCAAGACTCCATCTGGACAACTGGGTGAGGAATTACTTGATAGTAGGGGAAACTAGGGTAACATCATATCATAAAATCATAAAAGTGATAGTTTTAGAAACAGTAACCTTCTGACTTTTTTTATTCAATTCAAAATTATGATACTTTTGCATTTGTCTGTGCAGGTATTAAGCTAACAGGGGGCATTGGCAGCAAGTGGCAGGGAATTTATGTCCAGGAGGTGGTGCCAAACTCCCCTGCTAGTGAAGAGGGCAGCATCCAGCCCAATGACAAGATTGTTTACATATGTGGGAAGTGCACCCTGGGAATGACAGTGGAGGATGCGGTGAAAGTGTGTGAAAGCGCCCCACGCAAAGTCAGATTCAAAGCCATGAGGTGAGATTGATTAAAAACATTAATTATATGAAGTGTACATTGTAACATTTTTTTATAAAAGTTATACAAGATACAACAAATTTTTTAAGTTAGTTTAATGTAATATAAGTTGAAATGACTTAAACATCCAAGTTGATTGTTCTTAAAAATGTAAGGTTTGTGTACGTTTTTCATTTTTTTTAATTAAATGTTTTTTTCTTTCTTTCAGAGATGATCAACCAGTGATACCAATGGATGCATGGAATGGTACATTTGAGCTGATCTTCTTGAATTACAGCAATAATTGTTTGAATCATAATCTATACAGAATATATGTTTATTTCTTCACTTTGAGAGTGTGTTTGTTGGTATTATTTAGTCATATATGGAGTTACATAGACACTTTAACCTTCCCATGGGCGAAGTAACTGCTCTGGCTGTCAGTGGGGTGTGTTTTCTTTCGCTCTGGGCGTGTGAAGGCTCCGGCTGGGCTGCAGAGGGCAGTCGTGATCGACGTGTTTCAGTCTAGTCTGAAGTGACAGATATGAGGTGGAGAGCTGCTCCAGTGGAGGTCCAGAGCAGCCCAGGCCTTCACTGCACGCTTCACTGGACACGGCCACATTTTGAGCGAAGTGTCAACTCTTATTAGAGTGCTTTACACTGTGTCAGCCCTGAATAATATTTGATTCGCTTAATTTTGATGTCATTTTGAACTTTCACTCTATTTATCCATATTGATATGGGCACCAGAATTAATACAAAAAGTATTAGATTAAAAGCTATTCATACTATGTGTTATATACAAAAAATGAACAAATAACTACATTTTCTCAAGAAAATGTTATTGGCGCTAAACTTGTTGCCATGATGCCAGGTTGTTGTTGTAAAATCTGATGTAGATTTTCTCACAAATGTAATATGAAGCAAACTCTGATTTCTGGAGTAGCTTATTTAAAACAAAAAACATCTGTTTATCCCTTACCAAGTTATCCCTTTTCTCCTCTTCAGGTTTTTTTGAATGGAAGAAGGAGAAAAAAGTCTGCCCTCGCCTCGAAGAGCCTGTGTCACCTGACGTGGAGGCAGCTGCTACGGATGGTAAAGCCTTTGGTTTCCTGTGTCTCTGTTGTCTGGGAGTTGTGGCATTAGATCTGTGCTGACAGACATGGCATGTCTTGCTCAGAGGGCAGCGGGGGGAAGGATTAATTATTAGCGAGGGACATGGCCTCCTCTGGCCGATCAAAGTGCGCTTTCTTGTGTCTGACGAATAAAGGCCAGCTGATCTAGTGGGCATCCGGGTTGCTAGGAGACCGCTAGCCAGGAGGTCCGAAAGAGCTTGAAAAGGCTAGCACAGTTTACCTACCGTAGCACAGAGCAGGTCATCAACGCATCTCACCCTGAAATGGCAGCAGAGGAGGGGGACGTTTGTGAGTTTGGGAATTGGTTGAAATTGCTGTGCACTATGGGTTGATTTTGTCTTTATTTCTGATTAACTCTGATTAACTTTGGCATTTGTTTAATGAGTTTGATGTACCATTCAGTGTGAATGATCCTGCTCAGTTAAAGAGATGCATCTAAAATGTCTTTAGTTTTAGTTCTAGAATTTTTCTGACACAAAATCCTTCTCTTGTTTCTGGTACAGCTAAACCTGTCGCTGACAGTGCCGTGCAATTCAGGAAGAGGCTGTCCATCCCATCGGAGCAGGAGGTAATTTTCCCTCGGCCTTGTTTTAGGCTGATGTAACATGACTCTCGCTTTGTAATCTCTCTATGTCATTCACCTCTAAATATCTTTGTAATCATCATCATCATCTAGATATGTAGTTCATCATTAATAATATTACAATATTCAAACAGCAATCTTTTAAACCTTTTCTAGAAAATGGCTGTACATGTAGATGCTTGTTCAGGGAAGACTTGTCCGTCTGGACCTGTCTAAGTACAGTACTTCAAATAGCAAATACAATTCTTCCTATAGCAAAAGGTGATATTTAATAATTTACTATACACAACACAGTAAATATGTCAGCAATGTTGAACACAGTAAATGCTTCAACACATTAAATGCCTCTATCGCTTATGTGACTACAGCATACAATGTAATAATAGGAATAAATTACATTTTAAAATGTATTAAAATAGAAAAAATAATATTTGACAATATTACCATTTTTTAAAAACATTAAAAAATCGCTTTAATTCAACTCCAATCTCTTACTGAACATTGATCCATTTGATCTAAGCAAATGGCTCAATTTCATCACTTGAAAAATGACAGTGTGGACAGTTAGTCCTAATGATTGGATTTAAAAAGCCAAATCGGATCTGTGTGCCATTTTGAAGGGATAGTTCACCCAAAAATGAAAATTCTGTCATCATTTACTCACCCTCAAGTTGTTCCAAACCTGTATGAATTTCTTTATTCTGTTGAAAACAAAAGAATATATTTTGAAAAATGTTGGTAACCAGACAGTTGACGGTAGCCATTGACTTCCATGGTAGGAGAAAAGAATTACTATGGAAGTCAGTGGCTACTGTCTGGTTCACCTTTGTTCTGTCCTTGTTCCTCTCTTTTTCTGTAGAGCTGTATCCTCCAGGTAGAGTTCACCAAGCCTGAGAGAAGTGGGCTGGGCTTTGCTCTGGTGGGCGGGGTCAATGGGAGCACACTGAGAGTGAAGGATATTTGCTGCGGGGGTGCGGCCGAGCAGGATGGTCGTCTAAGAGTGGGTGACATCCTTTTGGAGGTATGAGCAAATCATTTCCTTTTTTCTTTGATAAACTGTGTAGAAGGTGTACCACATCTGTGTATGTTTTGCAGGTGAATGGTACCATTGTGTCAGGACTGAACCACGGTAAAGTTGTGGATATTTTGCGGAAGGCAGAGGGCACTGTTCAGTTAACCATATGTAGGGACATCCTGCCAATGTTAACCTGCTCTGGTTCCAGCTCCCCTGCTGAGGCCTCTCAGGAATTCAGCACATTCAATTCTGCAGGTCAGCAAGCCTGATACGCAAGCCCCGTCTCTGTGTCTGTACTGTACTTGGTCATCTATTATGTCAGACTGGCAGCATCACTTATATATTCATGTTCAGTTGATAAAACTATAACCTATAATTTTTATATTGAATTATGATAGAACAATATACAGTATAGGCCAAATTAATGCCAATAGCATTCGCAATGGATATTACATTTTTTAGTTTGAATTTTGTCATCAGGTCCTTTTTGACAATTTTAACTAAATATTGAGTATATAATCATGTAAAATATCAGTATGATTAAAAAAAAAGAAGAAATTAATACTTTTATTCAGCAAGGATGTATTCAATTTATGAAAAGTGACAGTAAATACATTTATAATGTTACAAAAGATAACTTATATATATTTTTTAAATTCTGTTCTTTTGAACGTTCAATTCATCAAAGAATTATAGTTCCCACAAAAATATTAAGCATCACAACATAATAATAAGAAATGTTTTTTGAACAGCAAATCATTATACTAGAATGATTTCTGAAGGATCATGTGAAGACTGAAGTTATGGAATAAATTACATTTCAAAATATATTAAAATAGAAAACTGTTATGTAAATCGTACTTATATTTCACACGATTACTGTTTACTGTATTTTTGAACAAAACAAATGCAGCCTTAGTGAGCATAAAATACTTAAAATCTTAAAAGCCACACATTTTTGAATTGTAGTGCATGTTCGATAATTTCAGCAATTCTGTGAACATCTCATTTGTCATCATTAAATTATATTATGTATATCATAGTGTGTCAATTTAACTTACTTCACTGTGCTTTAATTTACTGTGGTTAAATATGATTATTTTTAAAATGTGATACTTTAATTCATAATAATTAAAATATTAATATATGATCAATTTGAATACTAGTATCATGTTATTTATTCTGTTAAAAAAAAAAAAATATTATATTTTAAATCACAATTTTGACAGCTTATATATTTTATTGCCATTATATTTGCTAACCTTTCTAGATATCTGTATATCAACACTGCCCGTTGAACAGATATATTGTTGTTTAACTACTAGCACTGACACTTGTTAGAAACTCTAATGTTTTAATGGTCTCCTCCTGCTGTATGCTTCATTTGCAGATATTAGAGCACAAACAGAAGCACATGCAGATCACGTGTCTTTCCAGACCTCAGATTGTCCTGGACTTAGAGGGGAATGTGAGCAGGTATAAAAACTTTACAGTTACTTTACTGTCAAGTAAATATAGAAGTATGTAAGTAAATACTGAGATGATGACTTTTTCCAGTAAACTGAAAGTCCATCTCAGAACAGTTTAGAAGACAAAAACCTAATCTAATAAATTGCACCTAGCAAGGTTCGCCATAAAATTAATTAGCACCGCCTCCAATTTCTCTCAGAGGAAAACACTGAAACTCAGATGACAGTAAGGGTGGCCCGAACTGAGTTAACTCATCACCTGTCTCCTCTTTCTCTCTTTCTCTTTCTCCTTTTTCTTTCTATCTCTTGCCTGTAGGAAAGTCGAAACTGTACACCTACCTGTCAGAGGTGTTGTCCGTCTCTGGGAGTTACTGACATGCTACAAGAAAGGTGAGTGTCACTGAATTCCTGTATTTTTTTCTCACATTTTTGTTCATGCAGCTGCTATATCACATGTGCCACTAAGAGTGCTGAGTTTTGTACAGAATGAGACCTGAAAGTTTGAATTAGCTGAAACTTCGTAAAAAGCATCCGCAAAAACTGTTCGTCTATTTACCCGTAAATGTGCATTTTACTCAACATAAACCAGATCATAAGGACTGAATTTCACTGCAGTTTTTGTTTTGTTAGTTTGTTTTTTAACATAGCTCTCAAATGGAATCGCCACAGGGAGGCACTAAAGAGTCAATAATAAAATACAGGCCCAATAATCACAGCTTTGGCTTCTAGTTAGGCTGGTCTACAAGCCACACTTGTTATAGTACGCAGCACTTGCAATTAGCAGCTTTTTTACATTTTAGGTGGAAAAATCGCAGGAAAATCAGCCTTGCATGATAACAGGCCCCGGAACGTAGCAATGTGGTCAAGGTCTCTGCTCATTCCTGCCCCGTACCCCCTTCAGGACAGACCCCCAGAAGCAGCATCTAGAAAAATCTGCCATGAAAGCAGAGCATAGCGAGTCAGACGACTGGAGCAGTGATGAGGAAGAGGATGGTGATGATGATGACAATGCTTCTCAGCCATCGGCAGCAGAGGCTATTCCTCAAACAGGTATATCAGACATCTTCATATTTATTCACCATCTTAGTAATTCTACTCAATATATATTCATTATTTTAGTATGATATAAATCATTTTATTAAACTACAGTTTCAGACTATAATTAGTTGGGCAATACTGAGATATGATTGGCTTGTGTAGATCCAAGCATCTAAAAATAACTTTATTACATTAAGGTCGACCAATCGTGTCAGAAGAGGAGCTTGCCAGTCTTTCAGTCATATCTCCTTCTAAGAATGGGCAGTACTCTGGCTCCAAGGTCAAAGCCCTCATCCAAGCCCTTGAACAGTTGGAAAAGCAAGATCTGATCAAAGAGTTTATGGTAAGTTCCTGTTGTTTACATCGAGACAAACAACTATATCTTCACAGGACTAAATATCGTTGATTGATACAAGCAGAAACATCCAATCACATTTGTTTTATTGTAATATTTTTCATATAAATCTGTTGTTTCTCTATTTTTTTTATACAATTTTTTTTCTATTTTACCACAAATTTAAAGGATGATTCATTCAAGTGTGTGTTTTTTTTTACCAGGCTTTAGAGCATTTGAAACCCTCAGACAACTGCCTGGTTGGAAAAGCACCCGAAAACCGGGAGAAGAACAGATACAGGGATATCCTGCCCTGTAAGTTTCTCCCATAATCCTCCACAAACCCTCCTTAGTTAGGACTTTTATTGCAGTTTTACAGTTTGTGAGCCTCACTTCTCATAAAAGAAGTTTTTGGGGGTACATTTTCACACCATTCTGAAACCACATGGACCACACACTGTACAAAATTGCCAGGAAACTGTGCACTAACAGTAATTCCTTGAATTCCTTACGGTAAAAAGCTGTATGCCATTTTACAGTTAAATCAATGTAGGCTTGGTCATTTTTGATGGTAAAAATCACTGTAAATAAAATAATATCCATGTTGTCCACTATGAACTCAGAGTATACTGTTTTACAATAGTAGTTTATTACACATAAATTATTTTATTACATAATATTATTAGTACAATTAAATGATTTGTAATAAATTGTTCATTTTTTTCTATAAATTCACAAAAATATACTGTAAATATACACAGTAAATTTCTAGAGCAAAGAACAAATATTTAAATGTAGACAACATCGAATGTGGAGAGAGGAATGACCCTTGTATACATTTACCTGTAAACAGTGGAACACATGACACGCCAATTAAGTGAAATGTAACCAATCCCTGGTTATTTACTCCCGGGTGTCCTACCAATGCGATATTAGATTACGTTGCCGGTGTAGACGTCCGTTTGACTCAGTATTTCACACTCTATCCGTCACCTTTTTGCGGCTTTCCGGACCTCCTCACCCATGTGGTGCCGTTTTCACACTGCGGCCACGCTTATCCTGTTTGTACGGATTCAGTTTTTGCTGGTGTGAAGTGTAAGGAGGTCAGAGGCTGCGTGAGACGTTGTTTGCCCTTAGTTTAAAACATAACAGAACGCTGCAAACGTAAAGTCAAACAGGAGATGTGTGACTCATAGATCTGCTTTCACTGTTAATGGGAAACATCCATTCATGTGCAGTGTCAGAACGAGTATGCAGAGAATGGGCTGTAGTTGTATTGAAGAGAGCAGGTCTCTGTACGGAATAGGCACAATAAGGCGCTTCATGTGCTGGCAGGGGGCAGACTGGCCCTAGCCTGGCCCGGAGTGTTTGTTTATTATCACGGCAGCTCACTGGGCTTCTGTTCCCCGAATAAAGCGCCCAGGATTGAAAAGTGTGAGGCCCCTGGGACTTAACCACTGTTATTGCTGGAGGCAGTTCAAGGGCCACAACCTTCTCCAGGAAGCCTGATGCCACCCATTGTGGAGGCCGCTCCACACGAATTTACCTACTTCCAGTGACATACGCTTCCCCTTACATATGCCCCCCTTGTTCATCTCTTTCCCTCTCAGTTTCACTTTTCAGCCCCTTTCCTTTCTGAGCTGTTGAACATGTTTTTGCAAGCAGCCCGCTTTTAGAGAGTTACAACAGCAATCTCTTCAGCATCTTAACAAGCTACTAACAAATAGGACCTACCTAAACTATTTTTTTTCTTATTGTTGTAACAGAAACTTTGAGCACAATTACTTAAAAATTTTAATCTCACCAGAACCTGACTGATGAACTCATAGCAGGTGAAATATGGGAAGATGATGTTCAAGATCAGGGCTATATTATATTATATTATAGTAGCCTATATATATATATATACTTTACTGTTCAAAAGTTTGGGGTCAGTTAGAATTATTTATTTATTTTAATTTAAAATACTGTAAAAATAGTAATTGTGAATTTAGACGTTAATACACAAATATGGACATGCCCACATTCAATGGGTTTAAACAGCTCACCCTTTTACAGCAGATTTAGCTTTCAAACAAGTTACAGTCATGACCTAAATATGATTTTTATGTACAATAATAAATCCTAAAATTAGTAACTTATTTTGCCATTAGTAACTTAACTCATTAGTAACTTAGTAACTTCATCCCTCGAGAGTAAACGTGATTTCACCAAGTACATGTTCCTGGATCAACATATTTGTTGATCCTGGAACACAATTCCAATCAACCAATCAGATTTAAGGGACAAGTTTACAGTTTATGTCAAGTTTAGGCTAACAACCTTCTACACCATTCTTATTCACCTATCATTTTCCTCTGAATTTAGGGATAAATTATGGGTTATTTGGTTAGGGATAAGGTTAGGACAAAATTTTCAGACAGGAATGTTGTTCCAGGATCAACAAAATATGTTGATCCTGGAACATGTCTTACAAGCTCTAAGGATCTCCCATTCTTGGCTCATTTGAGTCAGACTTGTGAATCCAGTGAGTTGTTAACCGGTGATTTGAATCAATGAGTTGTTGAATCGAGAACAGATGCAATCGGATCGGTCCAATTCATGAATGAATCGTTCAGTGTAATTTGCAAACAGATTTAACAGTTTAATTGAAAATAACGAATTGGACACGGCTGTCGTGTCTTGGACCGGGTGACCATTTCTACAGTTCAAAATAATGGGACACAACATGTTTTTATGAAATGCAGTTGGATATTATGCGTTGGAATGAAGTGAAGTAAAAGTAAAAATACTCAGATAAAATACAGATACTGTTTAATTAAATGCATCGTTTTTGAATAAAAGTACTAATTTCTTTCAACAACAACAACAAAAAAAACTTACTGACCACAATCTTTTCAATAGTGTAGTGTATATGTCAGCTTTTCTTAGTAAAAAAAATTGATTTTTTTTAAAAAATCTTATCAAATTATATTTAATCTGTATGAGGCGTTCAATTGAGGTATTGATTGATAAAGTAATGTCATTATTTTAACTTAAATAAACAGAAAATCAAGCAAAATGGGACTTATATAGTTACAAAAAAATCAGTATTCATCTCACAGATTCAATTTCAGAGTATAAATGTTGCTATTTTAAAGTAAAGTCTAAAGTGTGCTGCATTGACCAACAAGCCACCTTGAGAATACTCTAGAACATTCTTCTCACCCTGCTCCCCCGTGTTCACTCCTTTTGGCTTTCCAGCCGCCATGACCTTGAGAGCTTGTTTCATTTATTTGGAGCTATTTGCTGTACCTGGACACAATTTCTCCTCTATGGGGAAACCAACAACACTGCATTCTTGGTTTGTAGATTAATAACACTGTTGGCTACCAGAGCCAACAACAGCAATCACCTCATTACTGGAATGCCTCGTATAAATCTCCAACCTACGCTTCAAATAAAAATTTGTTTGTGGTTTGGGAAACATACATTTGATAGTAAATACACAAGAGTTTTGTTTGTTTTCTGGATTTTGACTGAATCTTAAAACAGAAAAATTGTATACTGCTCCTTCTGGTTTTCATAATAAGCACTAGATGGTTTAGTTACCCGGTGGGAATTGAGCAGTCATAGAAAGTTTAACTGTTGTTTTCTTATCTTATATTATTGCCAAATAACATGCATGCCTGTTCAAGCTCAAATGTACTAAGATTTTGGGCCGAGGCAAATACATTTATCATTACAGCAGAAGTAATTGCTTGGTTTTTCAAATGTGTTTCTGCGTATTAAAATTAATTAATCACAATCTACAATCCCTGTTTCTCTCTACTGTTTGAACAATCAGACGATAAGACGCGTGTTCCTGTCGGAGAGAACGAGGGCTACATCAATGCCAGCTACATTTGTATGAAGGTGGGCACAGAGGAACTCTTCTACATCTCCGCTCAGGGCCCTTTGCCTGGCACTCAGGATAACTTCTGGCAGATGGTGTGGGAGAACAAGTCTGATGTTATCGCCATGATGACCCAGGAGGTGGAACGTGGCCGGGTAAAATGCCACAAGTACTGGCCCGAAAAACTTGATGTTCCCAAAGAAACCAGCCGTTACCAGCTCTTCCTGGATAACTACCAGATGCTTGGCTATTTCCACATTAAGGTCATCAAGATGGTGGAAAAAGAGGTTAGGAGCATGTACCTGATGGAAATATTGCATCTCATCCAAAAATATATTTTTCTTATTGGAACCTTTTCAGTGTAATATCCACCATTTTAAAAATCACAGTCAGGCTATGCCTTCAACATCCTTAAAACAAGATAAATTTATGTGAGATCCAAAATTCTATAAGGTATTAAGAATAATGAAATGTACTTAGCAACAAAAAGAAATGTCCTTTCATTTTCAACTGCTTTTTTCCAGCAAAAACATGTGTATATATTTTAATGCAACTCATTATTGACCTGTGTACCTTTCCAGAGTGGAGGCGTTCACTTTGTGAAGCATCTAAAGTTCACCACATGGCCAGACCATGGCACTCCTCACTCCTCCGAGCAGCTGGTGTGCTTCATTCGCTACATGAGGGCTATACACTCTAAAGGGCCGATCACAGTCCACTGCAGTGCAGGCATTGGCCGAGCTGGAGTCCTCATCTGCACTGATGTCATCCTCAGTCTCATTGAGAAAGACCTAAGTGTAGGTATTTTGCACAAGTATAGCATTAACACTAAGCTTAAAACAATAGATCATCTAAATATGAAAATTTAATTCATTTAAATGTAAATAATGCCAGAATTCTATGGAAGATTGTTTCCACGAACGGAATTAAAAATAAAAAGTAATTGCGTCTTTTTATCTCACAATTCTGACTTTTTTCCTCTCAATTGTGAGTTTATATCGGTAATAAGGTAATAATTGCTAGATATAAACTCACAATTCTGTCTTTTTCCCTCAGAATTTTGAAATATAAACTTTGAATTGTGAGAAAAATATCAGAATTGTGAGAGAAACTAGAAATTAAAAAAAGTCATTCAAAGTAAGTCTTCCAGAATGTCATATTTAGCATTTTTTTCCTCAGAATTATGAGATATAAACTCGCAATCGCGAGTAATGTATATGTAACATTGATTATGAGCAACTAAATCTATGTACTTCTGTTTTGCTCCCGTAGATTAATGTGAGTGACATAGTAAAGGAAATGAGACTCCAGCGGCATGGCATGATTCAGACCAAGGTGAGTAAATCACGACATTCAGTAAGAATGTTTCCTTCAGGTGAATATATAATGCTCTAGGGAACATGGTCTCTAAAAAAAAAAAAATAAAAAAAAAAACTGTCAGTCATGAGTTGGTCTTAGTTGGCTTTCATTTATTTAATCAGCTTTTAATTAGCATCAAAATGGAGTTGGGAAGAATACAATACTTATCTTCTGTGTTTATTCTGTGTGCATTACCCTTCTTCTGAATGTATAGTATAGTTGTGTAAACTTACTGGAGAGGTTTTGCCATTCTTCTCTCTGATTTCAGGAACAATACCTCTTTTGTTACAAAGTCTGGCTGGAGGTGTTACAAAGCATCTCACTTCTTCATGGTCACCACTGGCAAACCGAAACCTGTTCATTAACGCATCCTTACAGTCCTTAAAATCTTACAAGTGTCTCAGAAAGGCAACAATATATGTGTCTTGGAGTGGCAGACATGGTGATGTATTGATCGTGTGTGTCTGATATAGTACAACCACTAGTTCTATTAATCGAATATTGAATATACCATAGGAAATATGGTAGATATTTTCATTAAAGGGTTAGTTCACCCACTCATGTTGTTCCAACCCCGTAAGACTTTCGTTCATCTTCGGAAGATATTTTTGATGAAATCTGAGAGCCCGCTCACTCCTTCATAGGCTTCTATGTAATCGATATCTGCCATCCCAGAAAAGTTAGTAAAGACATTGTTAAAATAGTCCAAGTGACTACAGTGGCTCAACCTTAAGTTTACCAAGCGATGAGAATACTTGCGCAAAAATAACGACTTTATTCAACTATTCATTTTGAGTGAGTGAGCCAGGCCTCTGAGTGAGTTCATGTAGTGTAACAGCGCAGCGCTTCTGGGCCAGCATCACACACATGACAAGCGTCGCCCAATAGTGAGCCTACGTTCTGATTTCATCAGAAAAATCTTAATTTGTGTTCCGAAGATGAACGAAAGTCTTACGGGGTTGGAACAACATGAGGGTGAGTAATTACTGACAGAATTTTCAGTTTTGGGTGAACTAACCCAACTGTGCAAAGTCCTTGTGTGATCTGATATATATTTTTGTACCATTTTGGCTTAAAAACACTGATTTCATAGCCTTTCTGGACTCCTAGTCATTTTGCCTTGAACATGTTTTTTGTTTCTTTAATACAAAAGTTATGCACAATAATTATTAATTCAATTCAATTAATTGAATTAATCAATTCATTAATTATTTAATTCACTTAACTTATTTTTCACATTTTAAAGAATTTACTATTCAGCCTCAAACCATTATACAAAATGTATGTTTTAAATACTGATCCAAATTTTCAGATTTTCTTACAGAATTGCATTGTTTTGATTTGTCAGTATTGCAGTGTCTGATTTTAGTAGCCGCGAGAGAGGTCATCTTCATTCAAAATGATTTTTACACTCTCAGAAGAACCAGCTGCTGGACAGATACTTTTAGCAAAGTGCCTTTTAATTTCTCTACATGTGGGCAGTTTACCGCTCATCTTTCTTTATCTGCACTCTTCTAAAATAAAAAGCTGTTTTACCTCTTAGTCGACATTAGGTCAGAGAAGGAGGACTTAACCCAAAGAAATAGGACTGATTCTAAGAGATTACAAACCACAGCCTTCTTGTATAGCTTCTAAGGGTCTGCCAACAGGCATAATCGCTTGGAAACCAGTATTTGACTTTGGACAGCATAGCAAGTATCTGCTTACACTTGTAATGGAGAAAGAACGCTTGCAGTAAACCATCGTAAGACATGAGACTCACAATATTAAGCAACAAATGTGTGAATGGGTTGGAAATGGCAATGGACCAATATTCTGTGATACTGTAGTACTTCACACTGTTGAGCTTGATGCAAAGCAACAGCACAATAATTTGCAGCACACTAATGTCTTAAACTGAGTTTATTATAGACTATGAGCACATCAGAGCTTTTAAAAGGGGTAAATCGTCCCATTTGATCTATAGTCGTATATTTATTTGCATTAATTTTCCACAGGCTTTGTGAAACATGATCAAACTACTATATTACTGTATTTCACTATAAATTATTAACCTTGTACTTTGATGGAAAGCTCAATTATGAGCTATAGTTATGATATGTATCAGAAATGTAGGCCTATTACTCTTACTGTACCCATTTTTACAAATAAAAACAGTATATCATTGTATTTCATGTGTTTCAAAATAATGAATGTCTCTTATGAGCTGGTTCTTTTCTGGTTCTATGTGATCCAACACATAGAGTTTAGAACTAACTGTGACTTAAAATCACTGTCGTTACTGGGGTTTCAGCGTGTAGTTGAAGATGCACATGAGTTTCGTCTAGTATTTTATAAAAAATAAATCCATGAAATGTTACTTTTTTTTTACTGAAGTATTGTTTATGGTGCCTCTAAAATGAAAAGAAAAAAAACATTAATGAAAAATCATTAAAAAAAACAGTTTTAAGTTGAATTATTATTAAAATGATCTCATAATTTGGCAGTGAAATGGCATTTCTTATTTTCTTACTTCTTTAATGGAACTGTTAAGAAACTGGACTCGTTAAGAGGAATCAGAACTGTTAAATTATTTTACGTTCTCCATCGCTAATATTCATATTCACCACCAATTCAATAACAAAGATCTACAACACTGATCCTAGTAGCACACTGAATCATTTGTATTATTTCAGCACAGCTCAGAAGCCTTTCTTCCTGCACTTGATCTGTACACATCCTGAGGATTCCAGTTGTCATTGCGGCCACACTGTGGATGATAAATTTCAGGAGAAACAAAAACAGAATCTTTACAGCCAACGCCATGGCACACGGGGCAGAGTGTTCCCACTCTGCTTTTACTGCAGAGTAAATACCACCTCGGCTCTCACATGGGCTCTTGTGACAGCATGGAAAGCCTTTTGACCTTGTGGAAGAGGAGGAAAGCCTTCAAAGCCAAACATTTGTGTGAAAACACGAATGACGAGTTCTTCTGTTCCAGGCCTTGTTGATATTGTGAATTATAGAAGCTGTTGCTTAAATTGTCTTCAACTTTTTGTTGTGCTAAACTACAATTGAATGATAATTTCACATCAGGAGGGATTATCATTAATTAGGGATTATCATTCATTACTATTATCATTAATTTAACAATCGCTCTTTGTTGAGAAGCTACCTTAATGTGTTGGAAATGAAACACTCTTTCCCTTGCTGGTGTGATTTTAGGCATGTTTTGCAATAATAAGAAGCCATCTGGATTTCATTATTGCTTCTGTTTTCTTCAACGTGTTCTCCAAATGTTTTCAATTAGTAAAGACCAACAACGCCACTGTTGCCTCATAGTAAACATAATGTGTTGGTGGAATGGAATCCCTGACATTAATTGTAATGTTTTGTAGTTGTTGGCAATCTTCTCATACACCCATTTACAGAGTGACAATAAAATAGCTATTCCATGAAAATACATTTTTTGACAACATCAAGGCGCTGACATAAAGCAATTGCTTTAGCAAGGACTGATTTAGTGCATTTGCAAAAGGAAAATGGCAAAGGATGTGGTTCTGACATACTCCAATCATTGATCATGCAACTGAAACCACATGTGCGGAAATTTGAACATACTTTAGAAATTAATCTAAGACCCAACCAAGCTCATCTTTCAGTTTTATAACACTTCCAGAGCCGCTGCTTTTGTCACTGAGCTGAAAAGTTCAAGAAGACAGCACTGTAGTGGGTGTATTGTTGTGGTAAAGTCATTTGGAATTGGTATTTGGAGAGAGCCAGTGATTTATAAGAGTGTGGAAATGATCTCACAGCCACCTTGTAAATCCACCAACTCTTGGGTTCACAGTGCAGTGCAGACATCATTTTTTTGGAAACAAATGTAAAAATAGCATACAATGTAATACAGCACTAACAAGTCAACGTCCTCGGTTCCACAGAATTACATTGGTAGGCTACTGTTGCTAATACAAATAGATTCTTCAATTGATTTATAAATTAAACCAAACCAGCTCAGATAAAAAGAGTCTGTTTTGCAGCATTCAGAAACAAAACACTTCAGACTTCAAAAACACTCATTGCGCCTAATTCATTAAAGGGGTCCTATAATGCCCTTTTCACAAGATGTAAAATAAGTTTCTGATGTCCCCAGAGTGTGCATGTGAAATTTTAGCTCAAAATAACCCACATATATTTTTTATAGCATGTTAAAATTGTCACTTTTTGAGGGTGAGCAAAACAAGTTGTATTTGTGTGTTGCTTTAAATGCAAATGAGCTGCTGCTCCTGGCACAGAGGGCGGAGCTTCATGAGCTTGTGTGTGTGTGTAAGCAGCTCCGATTACCTCACACAGACACCACTGAAAATTTCAGAAACTATTTAGCCTTTTATGTTTAAACTGGAGTCGGATATTGATGGAGAGACTCTAGAAAAAGTGACAACATGTAGAATTCAACAGGACATTTCCGGATGATTAGTTGATGAATTTATGTTGCTGATGTGGAGTTAACCATCTTCTAGTCATTGATTAGCATATTCTGTCATGATAATCTATAAATCGTGTTCCCAGGGGCGGGGTTTATGTAAATTTTATTTTTAGGGTTAGTGATGTCACTAACCCGTGAGGAAGCTCATTGTAGTCCCTACCAGCCTTTTAGTCTTTAAAAAGCGATTTCTGTAAAAGAAAATATCTCCCTTTACTTTGAGCTTTGTAACTTTGCAGATGTTGTTTATGCTCAAACTGCAACATTACACACTAACTAGAGTTAAAAAAAGTCAAATCATAATCAACCACCCTTATAAATATTAATAATTTTATGTTTGTAGAAAAAAATCATAACGCGCTCTCTTTTCGCGCACACTCTCTTCTGAGAGCATTCAGAAAGATCTTTGTGTATGCGATAGTTTTCGGATTTCTAATTGGCCAGCTGTGCATACGGCTATTGACCATTTTACTTCATTGTTATACTGAGAAATAATAGCCTTATTTTGTAGGGTTTCTTACTGTTTTCATTTCGCTTAAAAAAATAAGCTAAACTAAAACAGGCCAACTTGTTTCTAACACAGATGGGAGAATGTCGTTTTACGTATATGTGGTTTCGATCAGTTCAAAATTTGGTCTTAAAATTAAAATACATTTTAATACAAACTTACTGATGAGTAAAAGGCTATGGTGACTTATGAATAGCATGGTACTTTGTTATATGTTATCACTGTAATATATGCTTAAAGAATAAGTGTACATTTATGTGCTAATATGGTCAGTTCTGTTTGCAATTAGATGTCTCACCCACAAAAGCAGTGAATATTGTGAATCTGCAGTGAATTATGGAGAGCAAAGGATCAGTTCATAAAAGGGAGCCAATGGATCTTTGAGAGCAACCAGAGACTTGTATGCAGACAGAAGATGCCTTGTATACACACAGCTGGAGCTTCACTTATGGACTTCTTATAGTCACAAAAAGGAAATGATGGGAAAAGCAGAAGACTACGGATGGTTAGAAGAACAGGGCAGGTGTTGACTAGCATGCTAGTGGGTAAGTAATAGTGTTTCACCTGCTGTATCCCCCATGTAGTCATGTATCTGATTAACAGCAGGAAGGGCTCGCTTCCAATGTGGCCTGTAAAATATGACCAGGTTTCTTGAATGCTACAAGATGAAGTATAGATTTTAGCTTAAAAAATATTTTATTACTATGAAAAGTAAGGAAATTGCACATGGTACAACACATTTAAAAGTATTTAAGTGCAAAAAAAGAGGCCTACGAGTTATTTTTGGAAAGTAAATCTGATTGAACTTTACGTGCGCTGACAATTCAGCTCCTGTCCCGTGGAAAGTGAAGTGAACTATCAGGGAATCAAAAGGTCTGTGGATTCAGTTTGCAATAAGTCGAAAGTAAGATTGCTGAAAAGGAGCATGCTGGGGATCTGCCCATCTGGGCCGATGTAGTGCAGCTGGTGCTTGTGCGTTTGTTTTTTACATTGTCCTTTACACTTCCCAGACAGAACAACCATTCATTACAGGCCTGAAAAAGACTTACTGGTGGGCTTTCCCTTACAAAAAAAATAAGTATGCTTCAAGTTCATTGTATTAATACTGATAAGTAAAGTATATTATAAGTATCTTTATGTTGTAAGTATACTAATATTAATGTAGTAGTACATGATGTAAGTGTACTACATTAATACTCTCTCTATATATATTCCTTATACGACCTTCTAACCTGTTATTGAGTCCAGTGTTCTTAAGTCAAGTTTATGTTTATATTTATGTCTATGCTAGCCTAGTTCTCAGTCAAGTTTACTTTAGTCAATGTCTTGTTTAGTTCACCTTTACTGCAACTCGTTTTCAGTGGATTTCTGTTACAGCGACACTGTGGTGCCCCAGTCAAATATTACAGATAAAGCCTTCTCTGATGTTGGAGATTACTTTATTCTGACCCGAGATAAACATTTTCTGGGAGGTATTCCAGAAAGTAGGTTATGTGACATAGGCCTACCCGTAAGTAAGCGGATAACCTCAACTTTTGGTTCCAAAAACGGAGGTAACTTTCAGGGTATGTAGCCATAGCAACCTACTCTCTGAACACAACATGCTCCGGAACAGATTCTGGTCCAGGGTTAGTTTACTTCAGATGTTCAGCACATGAGGTTTAGGGCACCTATTGATGAGGCTCCAGTGGGCGTGACAGATTGTGCGCAATATTAAATATAGTTATATCGATATATAAAGCGCTATTAAAACAAGGTAATGTTAATTTTATCTCTAATATAGAGTTACATCATTTCCAACAGCATCAGAAAGAAATGCAGTAGCACGTTGGAATACTGTCACAGGTATTTCATGCCGAGACTCCTCAAATTTATGCATAACGATACATTTAAGTTAATGCTCAAACAGATCTTTATAAAAGTTCAGGTTGTTGCAGATGAAATATAGCACGGATAACATTAGGCTGCATAAGTCACTCAAACCACTTTATCTGAACCGTTGGTCACACACATCCGCCATGTTTTGTAGTTTTCTGAAAGCTTTTTACTCATGCTTAGTTCTGAACTGGATCCTCCTCCAAAGTGCAATGGGCAATATTAACCATTATAGTGAGAATGGATCCACACTTTGAATATCCACTGGAAATTGTAGACCATCCAGGGACTTCTGGCATACTCTTTTTAACATACTATGCTTTGGGACACACTTATTTTAAATCTCACAAACTGTTTAGGATGTATAGCATGGAAATTGAGACGCAGGGGTTTGTATCATTTTACATTGTGACTCGGTTGAGAATGTCTGGTGTGATTATGATGAACATACTCGGAGGTCGTTTACTCACAAATGCATTTTTGGAACCAACATGCCCTGTGGGTTTTCTAATCGGCGGTTTAGAATAAGAACTAACAATGCTCCAGGCTAGTGAATTAATCACTATTGATCCAATCAGTCAAACAGGTTTAGGTCTGAAACTGTTTGTGGCTTTAATTTGTTCAGACAATCACAGATTCATTTGCTGAGGTTTCTCACACAAAGTAGTAATGGGATATTTAAGACAGAAAACAAAGCCCTGGATGAAATCCAAATTTGCTTAATCCATTGTAGAAAACAATGTATTCCAGTGTTTGTCAATGATGAAGCAACTGTGTACAGCTTAAACCCCTTCTCTAATGAAATCATTAAATACCATTAACCATATCCTCAAACCTTGCCATACAACATTTATATTTTTAATACATTCATTTGTCCACAACACACATGATTTGCTTCAATGCATTTATTCACTTGAGGTTTTGATTTCAGAATAACATTTTTTGTAACAATAAGTAATGTAGTACAATCAAACTGGAGCACGATGATCTAATAGGTTCCCTTTAAACAAACATAGTCCTTTGTGGTTGTACAGGACGCATCGTTTCAACAATGGTTAACTGTAGGGTGGAATAATGAAATTAGTTATTTGATCATTACAGTGGTATTAGAATCAAGATAAAAATGGTTCAAATTAAGGCACTTTGTGAAATCCAAACGAGTCATTTCATGTTACCGTATGATATGAAATTATAATTGAAAACAGCGCATTCTCACAGTTAATCTCCAAACAGTTCTCATGACCACCGGCATTGTTAGGTTCTCCAGGGCACCAGTTGGTATAGTCAAACGCAGTTCCATCACTCCACAACCACTCTCCGGCCTAATAAGTGAAGAAAATGAATACAAAGCACACTACTGTAGACTTAAGGAAGAAGCTAACGAAGTTCAGCTTTGAAGAAATCATCTTCATTAGAAACTGCTTTTTCTGTTTAAAGCACAATTTAACTTACTTTTAGAGCATCACTAGCACCGACCCAAGATATTGCGGAAGGAGGCAACAGACCCCGTAGGAATTCACTTTCCCGTTCATTATGCACAGATGCAAGATTCCCACCAAGACTTTGACAGTGTTGCTGAAGAGAGATGTTGCGTCAATTCAAAATCTAATGTTTTAGCAGAAAGCATAAGTAACTTTTTAAACAATATTTTAGTCATTTGCAAACAAAGTATGTTCTGATTAATTATTTGCTCAGTATCAGTTTTTATGCATTTGATAGAGATAGAACCCCTTCAAAGTGTGGGATCCATGCAGTACATCAACACAAGTACATAATACCAAACTATTTATTTAGATGTTGCTAAAGACACCTAATGTTAAGTGTTGTCCAAATCACCTTGTTGTAACTAATGCATTACCTTTGCTGTGATCCAGTCAACTGAACGAGAGAAGTACTTGTAGCACCGGAGTCCAAACTCGGCCCATCCACGGGGGCAATCGCTCACATCAGGATCTATGCATCAGTACATACTGTTATTATAGGCATTTTGTAATATTCACAGCATGTTTTTATTATGTTATGTTTATTTATGTGTACTTTGACACTGTAAAACCTTCATTAATCATGTAAAAATTAGAAAGCGGAAAGCTTCTTTTGTTGTACATTTCCAAAAAGCTTTTAAACTTGCAAGAGTTTACAATGAAATGTGTTGGTTACCATGCGAGTCATTCCACGAAACCGGTATGATTTGAGTCCCTCTGACCTTTTTAAGTGTATTTTACCTATTGGGTCACCAAAATCTATTATTAAAAGCTTTTGTATCAATTGAAATGTCTCCTTTAATAAAGTTTAAAAATAATGACATATCTTTATATTAGAAATTCTCTTGTTTTTCAGTTGACACCACCTATTTTGTCATGTCCCTCATGGCCTTCTTTGAAAGTGTACTAGGAATATGAATAATATAATTAGAAAAAAAAAAAAAAGTCCATACAGTTTGCCATTCCCATGAATATCTATCTGTGCTTTTTTGCTGGTAATGTTTTTTTTCTAAGTAAATTCATGATTATTCATTAAAATCACATTATTTAGTTCCGTCCCTCAGTAATCCCTCAACCCCGTTACACAAATCATTCTCCCCCATAAAACTAATGAACAGATCCTTATGTGACATCAATAACAGGAATTAACATCATAGAAGTCTTCTGAACACTGTGTAGACACAGGCAAGTTACCACCCTCTTTTACAACTATAACTTATTTAGAGTTGTGATAATGTGGTCGTCAAGCTCAACGACTCAACCCCGTTACATCAAATAAAGATAGAATTCTATTACTTGTGAAAATTATCTTTGTCATTTCAAAAATATACATGATTTCGAATACAATGAATGCCATGTACTCTCGTTGTTCACTACATGTAGAGCAGTGGCCATTTAAGAAAAAAAAACAAAAAACAAACAACAACCTGTCACACTCAACCCCGTTACTTTTTTGCCACGAAGCGCGCGCACATGCAAATAAACACAAAAACATGTTCGGCCAGACACACAGACACATCAAAAAAAAGCACAAGTAATACGTTTTATTTTGATGACCCATTTAGTCAGTTTATAATGTTCTAATGGATTTAAAGTTATTGTTGTTTTTCCTGCAGTCGGGTTAATAAAACTGAGTTGCAATTGCAATTTATATATGTTGTTTTTCTTGGTTACATAATGAAATACAGTGCTCATAGAAAATCTTTCAGTAAATTTGAGAAAAAACTACTATGTATGTTTAGCTGTATTTGTCTCTTCAACCCTGTTACCATCTCCAACCCTGTTAACCTATAGTCTCAACCCCGTCACACCTACATTTTTATTAATTATTTTTTTAAGTTTATGAATAAGTAATTTAGTGTTTGTTGAACTTAGTCAGAAATGTTCAGAGCAATCAAAGAATAATTCAAATTCTGAAGTTAAGCCACATCTTTGATCAAAAATTATGAGGTTGCGGTCACAAAAAGTGCCCATTTCAGGCTTTAGTATAGCATAAGTGTAAAATTATATGTAAATTTTACAATTACTGAATTAGTGTGAGGGACATATGATTAATAGGAAAATGTTGATTTCATTACAAATATATTTTATAATCATATTCAGAGAGCTCCCATAGTGTCCATAACAGGGTTGAAGACTAGTGCCCATATTAAAATAATTACCAATAATAATAATAATAATAATAGGGATTTGATGCCTGAGGTGGGAAAATATGATTTTCTGGAAGTTAAATATGTAATTAATGTTGTGGGATGTTCAGTAAAGTAATACATACAAGTAAAAAAAAAAAAAAAAAAAAGTGTTTGTCCAAATCGTACCGATTTCGTGGAATGGCCCAGGTATTCCCCATGGTCATGGAGAAGATGAAGAAAAGCAGCATCAGACTTCTCAGCATTGCCATCATGAACCTAAAAAAATAAGCAGGTAAAGTTAAATATCTGCACTCATATGCTTGCACACTGCGGATTCTCAATGCATTTTAAAGACAACTTTTTTTTTTTTTATTCAGTAGGTTACTGTTCCAAAAACTCATCTTGCTTTTCAGGTCGTTGCTTTTAGAATCTCAGAGAGAGTTTTTGTGAAGTTCCAGAAAGAGCCCTGCTTTTAAAGCTTATTAGTGGGCCTCATTTATTAATCTAGAAACGAGCGCAGAAATCATTTTACGACAGGGTTCACGTGTGATTCATGAAACATTTGTATCCATCCAATCCCATCGTACGAATGATAGGACGTTGATAAATGTGCCGGCTGAAAACAATCGTCATTTAAATATCACGCCCCTAAAAATTCACGGTTTAGAAGCCGCCCCTCTCCCCTATAGTTTGCGACGACAAATTCCAAACGGAATTGCGCATCCCTATGACCTACTCCCTTCGAAGGGCAGAGCCCAGTGGGGACTTTGGAGTGCGTGCGTGTAGCCGTTTGGAACGCACTTGGAAGGGAGCAATTTCCTCATTATCTTCACCTGGGATGTTCTCATGACGCAGCACGCTGTCCATCAGCTGTTCTAACAACAGAAATGTCTTGTTATTGCTGTTACTGTTAACATAACAGTTGCAAATTAATATACGTTTTATATAAAAAAGGGTTTTTTAAATAGGCTATGGGATTATATGCGTGTGTGTGAGTGTAAGCCTATTTCTCTGCTCTCAACTTTAAAACTTTAAAACCATCTCATTTCGGACACTGCATTACCTAACACATTTCTTATATGAAGCTTATTTAAACAACATGACAAAAATGTGTGAAATATCTGGCACATTTACATGATCTAAGTGCTCATGTTAATTAACCTGCGCTTCAACCTTCCGGGTTGCGCCAATGCTGTCACGTTTGGTTTGGGGTTTTGTTTTATGTTCATATGTTTCATGTAGTTTGGTTCCTGTTTCCTAGTCATGTGATTATGCCCTGTGCTTCCCCTAGCGTTCTGGCCCTGTCCCAAATGGCGCACTTCATGTGGACTTTCGGTCTCGTGGACTTAAATTGCGCGTGCTCGCTGAGTCTACGAGTCCGTAGGCTGTCCCATTCAGCATTTTAACGCTCTGAAGTGTGCTCAGCAGCGCCCCCTTTGTACACTTGAAGCGGTCTTCCACGAAGCCCGCATGGATGCAGGCTCCACACACTTTAACTACCCAGGAATCCTTGCGAAAGGCCAATCAGACAACGGATGGGAGGAGATTTCGCTCACAGACAATTGTTAACATGGCTAAGAAGACAATATTACGTTTTTTACCAGTTGTTACCTACAGTTTATACAAACATTATGGTCATCAACCAGTGGTTGATGTCTCAGACATAATAATAGCGCATTGAATAATACGATCGCATTATGATTCATTAAATAAATAGAACTGAATGTCAGGGCTTTACTGAGTCACATAGTATGAATATTGAAACCTGTAAATTCATCTGAAATGCATGCACATTTTCATTATGTGTAATTGTAATCTTAGTTCAAATGGAACATTATGTATTATTATGTACAGCTGTATACATCATTTAAATAAGCATGATGTATCTCTAGTCTAATGCCCAGGTGGCATGCACGATATCAAATATAACTGTAAAAGTAGGCGGTGTAGTTGACATGGAGATAAGATGTCGGAGCGCAAAAATGTGATTTCTCCTGTCCAACAACAACCAGACCGTTATTTCCGGCGTGACGATCGAGTCTGTCCCAAAAATACCTCTCAATGCGCCCTCGTGGACTCGCACCAAGGGCCCTGTAGGTCTGCACTACATAACGTCACCACAGTGTGGACTCTGAGGAAGTCCACAAGTCCGGAGTGTGCCATTTGGGACAGGGCCGTAGTTGTGTTCTTGTGGATTTGTGAAACGTCATCAGTCGCTGCCCAAGTACTGTTCCAATTCAAAGTTCACACCTATAGCCAAGTCCAGTTCAAATCCCCGGATGTTTTCTTGATCTGCCCCTTTTAAAGGCACAATATGTAACTTTTTTGCTTTAAAAATAGCAAAAATCACTATATCTATGTTATATATATTTTTTAGTTGTGTAATTACATTATCCCGACTGTTTCCAACAACTTTCAAACCAAGAGAAATTTGTAATTTAATTCGAGAAATGTCCCGTTTCTTTATTTCCGTTTTGTCGCCGTCAATGGCGTCATATCCGCGTTGTCCCTGGTTTCCGCTCGTACTGTCATAGCACCCAGAGTCCTCTGATAGTAACCAAAGCGACTGACGCAGACAACTTTGTAGTTCACAGTGTCTATTTGCACGCTGTTGTTGTTTCGTTCAAACATTATGGACCATGGCAAGCAGACTTTGGATAAAAAAGGAGAACTAAAACGAGAATCAATATCAGCACAGTGTTTTCGAGATGCCTAGAGCTCCCATAGACAGTATATTCCAGGACTTCAACCGCTCCTACATGTACTTTATTAAACAAGTGAGCACATTTACATAAAACTAATCAATGTTATATAGTTCAGCAATGATAAAATGTTAGAATATGATCTGTATGTTATTCTAATGTTGATCTAGCTTACTGCTAGTCTCATACAGACAAACTAACACATAACGTTACATTTCAACACCAACATTTAAATGCAGTTTAGTGTGCTAGTGTAATGTTAGACCAAGTGAAACAGCGCTGTGTTACCTCACAAGTTTAATTTGTCTAATAAACTGACCTGTGAGTTGTAATTCTGCACTCGCGTGTAGTTCGGTAGAATGAAATGTCCATATTCCTTTTATATCCGCGGGACTCGCGTCGCGTGTGGAGCTGATAGCTGTCTCTTAGCAATCCCGACCTGCTTCATATCACAGTCATGATAAAAGCATCGATGTATTCAGTCATCCATAAACATTATTAGATCAGTCGGCTTGACGTTGACGACAAGATCCATAATTCTTAGCAAATGTTGTGTCATCAAACTACGCCTTTGTTATTGTAAAGAGGTTAGCGACCCCTAGTGGCGAAAAATTCCATACTGTACGTTTAACGAGGATGCATCGAGAGGTGACTTTTGCGGACTTGAGACAGCCAGGTATCCCAGAATGCATCTCGCACCAACCAGCAAGCAGGGAAGAAACCCTGGGTAATTTAAAAATAGGCTACTACTGTTATTGTGTCACGAAATGTAGTTTTAAGAGTTCATAGCCATAGCAACCTACTCTCTGAACACAACATGCTCCGGAGCAGATTCTGGTCCAGGGTTAGTTTACTTCAGATGTTCAGCACATGAGGTTTAGGGCACCTATTGATGAGGCTCCAGTGGGCGTGACAGATTGTGCGCAATATTAAATATATAGTTATATCGAAATATAAAGCGCTATTAAAACAAGGTAATGTTAACTTTATTTCTAATATATAGCTATATATTTCTCATCTCACACGTCCTTGATCTGCATTCAGACGTGTGTTTTTTTATTTTGCAACAGGACTTTTTGATGCTATAATGTATTTCTATAATAAAAGACATATCTTACCTTTCAAGCAATGTGGAAGCAAAATGACTAAACAAAAAATAAACTTATACAGCCATGTTGTCTTTGCAAGCACAGACTGTTATTTATTTTAATCAGTCTTTTTTATTATATAATTAGAATCAAACAAACAAAATAGTTCTTATTCGCAGTGATTCAAGATTATTAAAGAAAAAGATTGTAAAATGATTGCACCACAACCAAATAGGTGGCCATATGTAAATCAGCAATTAACAAAAGAAGAAGTATGGCTTTAAAAAAAAAAAAATGTATGCTGCATCTCAATTCAATTTTGAGCATGTTGCAGATGAGTAGACAAACTTTGGGACATACGTCACATACATCACTTCATAAAATAGCGTTTTTAACGTTTGCTCTGTCACATATGGTGCGTTCAAGTCATCTCTTATAGATCGTATTTACGCGTTGAACGCACTTGAACGCCACCACAATGTCGTAAATACCAGTGGGGAGCTCGGGATTTTCTCTAAGCTCCGATCTTTACGAGTTGGGGGCGTGTCAGTGATTAACATGGCGGAATACACAATATGTAAAGGTATTTAGCTGTGATATTGTCAGGCTTTTCTATTTACAGCGCAGTTAGCTAATCGCCAACACAGAATATGATAGTATTATAATATAACTATGCAACATGTAACGATGAGTTGGCAGTGGCTTCATAAATTAATTAAAAACGTCTCTGGTTACTTGCGTAACCTATGTTCTCTGAATAGGGAACGAGACGCTGCGGATAGCGCAGTGGGATATTCTCTGAATGTGCCGATTGTCTGAAGCCCTATAGAATCACGCCAATTCATTGGCTGATGGCGCTCGCGCAATCTGGCTCCGCCCCGACGCTCTTACGTCGCATCATCATGTATGCGCGCGCGCCATCATCTCCTCAGATTTCTCTGCCGAAAAGAAAAACTGTCAGCAGCACGAGGAGCTTGGCAGCTGACGCAGCGTCTCGTTCCCTATTCAGAGAACATAGGTTACGCAAGTAACCAGAGACGTTCTCTTTCATAGGTTCACTCAACGCTGCGGATAGCGCAGTGGGAACGGAATACCAAACTCGCCAAGCAAAGAGCGCTGCCATGACTGGCACCAATAAAACAATAACCCTGAAAGGTTCAAACAGAAAGAACCTGGGAACCCGGAGTCATGTCAAGATCCAAATTGTAGAATCTTACAAAAGTGTGCGGAGAGGACCAGCCTGCCGCAACACAAATGTCCTCCAAAAGTGCTCCTCTAAAAAGAGCTTGAGAGGATGCCACACTTCTGGTGGAATGTGCTCTAATGCTAAGAGGTGAAGGCAAACCACGCACCTCGTAAGCCATCGAGATAGCTTCCGTGACCCAGTGAGAAATCCTCTGCTTTGATGCAGCAAGCCCACGGCGGCCAGCACCAAAGCAAACCAGAAGCTGGTTAGATTTTCTCCAACCTCCTGAGCGGTCTAAATATAACTTCAAAGAACGCACTGGGCAGAGCAAGTTAAGCTTCCTATCTTCCTCAGAAGAAAAAGGAGGAGGGTGGAAAGCGTTTAGGTTAACAACCTGAGAGCGGAACGCTGTGGAGAGAACCTTGGGGACATACCCTGGCCTCGGCCTCAAGGAAACCTTGACCAGGCCGGGAGCGAAGTCCAAGCATGACTCGCTAATAGAGAGAGCTTGTAAGTCCCCTATACGCTTTAAAGAAGATAAAGCCAACAAAAGAGAAACCTTAAGAGTCAGAATCCGTTCCGGAGCTGACTCCAAGGGCTCGAAGGGGGCCTCCGTCAAACCCTCTAGGACGACAGAAAGGTCCCACGAGGGAACTCTAGGGGAGCGAACCGGTTTCAGGCGCCTAACCCCACGCATGAAGGCCGAAACTAACCTCAGTTTACCCAGGGGAATCTCGTCCGATTCTCTATGTGCCGCAATAGCTGCAACGCAAACTCTGAGAGTGGTGGCAGCCGCTCCAGAGGTAAACTTCTCCTGCAGGAATTCCAGCACTGAGCCAACAGGGCAGTTAACTGGGTTCCTTTCATGTGCTAAGCACCATGTCTCGAAAACCTTCCATTTGGAGGAATATAGCCTCCTTGTAGAAGGGGCTCTAGCACTTGCGATGGTCTCCTGAACGTCAGTTGGGAGATCAAAACCTAATGCCGACGGCCTCTGATCGGCCAAACGTACAGTTTCCACATGTCTGGGCGAGGAGTCTGCCATATCCTGCCCTGAAGTTGGGAAAGCAGGTCCTCTCTGACTGGAATCCTCCAGGGGAAGGATTCCAGCAGAGGAATTAGCTCCGAAAACCATGGCTGAGACGGCCAGAACGGGGCTACCAGAAGGAGGCGGACTCCGCTCTCCCTCACTCTGGCCAGAACCGCCTGGATCAGTTTGATGGGCGGGAAGGCATAGAGTTTCTGCATTGGCCAAGGGCGGGCGAATGCATCTATCCCCAACGGAGCTGGAGGACTCAGGGAAAACCAAAGCGGGCATTGGGACGACTCCTGCGAAGCAAAGAGGTCTACTTCCGCTTTTCCGAACACCTCCCAAATCAGGGCCACTGTCTAGCGGTTCAACATCCATTCCCCCGATCGGAGTTTCTGCCTCGACAGGAAATCTGCTGCGAGGTTCAGAATCCCTGGGACATGAACTGCTCTCAGAGATAGGAACCTGTTCTGAGACCACAGGAGAAGGTGACACGCATGCCTGTCCAGGGTGCGCGACCGAGAACCCCCCTGTCGGTTTACATGGGACACTACTGCCATGTTGTCCATTCTGACAATGACATGGTGCCCTTCTAGAAAAGGGAGAAAGTGATGTAAAGCCAGGAAGACAGCTCTCAGCTCCAAGCAGTTTATGTGCCAAGAGAGGGTCTCACCAGTCCAGACCCCGCATGCTGGTCTGCCCTCAAAAAACGCTTCCCAGCCGGTCAGAGAGGCATCCGTCGTAATCATCTGGCGACGGAATACCGCACCCATGCTGACCCCTTTCCGAAGAAAAAGGGGGTCCCGCCAAGTTGACAGGGCGCGGAAGCAACTGCGCGACACCTTCAAAAGGCGAAGGGCTGGCCCCGTGGGCCGAACCCCTGAGAGCTTCATCCACCACAGGAAAAGTCTCATGTGGAGCAGACCCAGGGGTAGCACAGGGGAGGCTGTGGCCATTAGGCCCAGTAGCCTGCAGCAAGTGCCCACAGAAACACGATGGCCTAGCGTGAAGTGGGCCAAACATGTCGTCAAACTGGAAATCCGTGCAGGAGCCAAGCGGGCCTGCATAAGAACGGAATCCATGTGCACCCCCAAGAAAACTGTGCGCTGAGCTGGCGTAAGAACACTCTTCTCCGAGTTCAACCTCAAACCGAGAGACTGAATATGACGCAGGACAATGTCCCTGTGGTGGGTAACTAACTCCTTGGACTGGGCTAGAATGAGCCAATCGTCCAGGTAATTGAGAATACGGATGCCCTGGAGCCGCAATGGGGCCAGAGCTGCATCCACACATTTCGTGAACGTTCTCGGTGCCAGAGCGAGGCCAAAGGGAAGGACCCTGTACTGGAACGCTCTTTCTCCAAAGGCGAACCTGAGGAACTTTCTGTGTCGCCGTACGACCTGGATGTGAAAATAGGCATCCTTGAGGTCTACTGTCACAAACCAATCTCCTGACCGAATCTGAGATATGATGGCTTTCAGCGTCAACATCTTGAATTTCCCTTTGTAAAGGGCGAAATTTAGCCGGCGGAGGTCTAGTATGGGACGCAAGCCGCCGCCTTTCTTTGGGACCAGGAAATAACGGCTGTAGAAGCCTTGTTCGATTTCCTCCGAAGGAACCTCCTCTATCGCTCCCTTGAGAAGGAGGGAAGAAATTTTCTGCTGTAGTACAGAAGCCTCTGTGGCGCTGTCGACTACAGTAGGAAAGACCCCGTTGAAGCGGGGGGGGGGGGGGGGGGTTGCGGCAGAACTGAAGTGTGTAGCCGAACCGAACTGTGCAAAGAATCCAAGGTGATACCCCCTGTAAGCGCTCCCTTTCTTGAAAGAAATGTGAAAGAGGAAGCGGGGTGTTGCAATGTAGACGACATACCTGAGTGAGGGTGTCGTGTTGATGACCGTGGGGTTGAGTGGTTGGCCGTGTAGGAGAGCACCTGGCGTCCTGACACGTGATGGGAGGCCTCAATGCTGGGGTCGGGGTGACCAGGCCTGTCTGCTCCAGAGGAAAACAAAAAGTGTCTCTGAGGATGCGACCGGTAGTTATAAAGTGTGTCGGGGGTGAGGGGAGAGAGCAAAAGGCGTCTCCTTCCTCCCGTGCCGGACTGAGCAGAGACGGTAAAATAGGGCCTGCACTTCGAAACACTCTGGGTGATGAAGGTGACGGTAAGGGAAGGAGAGCTGGTTAGAGGTGGGCAGAAACGCTTGCGCGGTCTGTCCCAACCTCGAGGACGTGGAAGGGGCTCTCCTTTTCCTGACCAGAGGGTCAGGAACGGCTCGAGGCAGCTGGGGCGGTCGGTTTGTCGGACCGCTTCAGCTGCAGACGCTTGTGAGGCAGTTGACGGGGGAACGGGTGACTGTGGGCTCCCCAAACCGTGGAAGGTGGGAGATGCGCCGGGTCACTTCTCCCAGACCCGACTGGGAGATAGGGGCGTCAAGGAGGAAAACTTTCTCCTTGTCACGGATCTCGGTGAGGTTAAGCCATAAGTGGCGTTCCGCAGCAACCGCACCTGCCATCGAGCGGCCTACAGCGTGTGCGGTATGCTTGGTGGCCCTTAAAGCCAGATCCGTAGCCTTACGAAGCTCTTTCACAGCTTCAGGAGTCATACCACTACCCTCATCCATTTCTTTTAGGACATCCGCCTGGTAGGCCTGAAGAATGGCCATAGTGTGCAGGGTCATGCCTGCCTGTCCAGCTGCCATGTAGGATTTCCCGATAAGAGAGGAAGAAGTCCTACATGCTTTAGAGGGAAGGAGGGGACATGACTTCCAAGACGGCGCAGACGACGGAGCAAGATGGCTGGCCAAAGTATCCTCAACCGCTGGAATGGCGGAATAGCCCTGTTCAACAGAACCTACTAGGTTGGTGAAATCAGCGGCTGCCGCATTAGTGAGACGCGCAGAGAAAGGCTGCTTCCAGGATCTGGAAATCTCGTGATGCAGATCGCTGAAAAACGGCAGCTTTCTCCGTTGTGGCCTAGAATTAGGGCCACTGAGAAATCTCTCGTCGAGTTTCAACGCCTGTGACTCGCAGGGCTCGTCAGGCCAGTCGATGGCGAGCTTCTCTGTAGCGCGCGAAAGCACGTCCATGAGCTCTGTGTAGGCCGCAGTAGGCCGCGCTTCCTGGCGGCTAGGCGGGATAACGTCGTCGGCAAAAGCAGGCCCGAAATCCTCGGAGTCGGACGCCGCGGTAAAATCTATGTCCTCCAGCCCGAAAGAAACCGCCTCGCGTGCTCCCGGGCTGGGGCATTAATAATCGTGAGTGAACTCGACTGGCATGCCACGCGCGTGCTCGGGAGAGAAAGAGCGGGGCCCGTCTGCTCATACTCCACATCCTCGAGCTCTACATCCGAACCCCAGGTCGCGGATCCTCGAGAGGCCTCGGGAGCGCGACGAATGATTCCCTCTCAAAAACAGCGAGCCGAGAGCGGAGGGTTTTGAGAAGTAAATTGTCACAAAATTTACATTTAGACGATCCTAAAACGGCCTCGCGCGCATGTGAGAAACCCAAACACTTGACGCACTTACTGTGAGGGTCGTCGCTACTCCATTGCAGCTTCACTGGAAGGAGAACTGAGTTCCACTTATGCAGTCGCTGAAGTGCAAGAAGAAGAAGAAATCCGTTTTTCAGGCTAGAAAAATCGAGAGCGAAGGGTGAAGTGACCGCTTCGTGAAGGCAGAGAAATCTGAGGAGATGATGGCGCGCATACATGATGATGCGACGTAAGAGCGTCGGGGCGGAGCCAGATTGCGCAAGCGCCATCAGCCAATGAATTGGCGTGATTCTATAGGGCTTCAGACAATCGGCACATTCAGAGAATATCCCACTGCGCTATCCGCAGTGTTAAGTGAACCTATGAAAGAGAACATAAAAATACAAAGTACACCTGATGCACATTTCTTTGTTCTCCATTTTCTAGAACAAGAGTTTAAGAACCTTACTGTATTTTTGTGTAATTAATTAAGAGAAAGTACTCCGCCATCTTGCTCCGACGAAAGTGACTTGAACGCACATGCCGTTATAAGCACGACTTCCCACCTCGTACGTACAAACTTCCCAGGAGGACCTGAACGCACCAATAGTTACACGCATCCTGTCACGTAAACTGACCTGTCAATCATCTTGCCAAAGATAAAATCTTCCGCATTTACATAATTTCCAACAGTATCAGAAAGAAATGCAGTAGCACATTGAAATACTGTCACGGGTATTTCATGCAGAGACTCCTCAAATTTATGCATAATGATACATTTAAGTTCATGCTCAAACGAATCTTTATAAAAGTTCAGGTTGTCGCAGATGAAATATAACACGGATAACATTAGGCTGCATAAATATTTTTTAGCAGCTTAAATGTTGATTATTAGTCACTCAAACCACTTTATCTAAACCATCCGCCATGTTTTGTAGTTTTCTGAAAACTTTTTACTCATGCTTAGTTCTGAACTGGATCCTCCTCCAAAGGGCAATGGGTTGTGGGCAATATTAACCATTATAGTGAGTATGGATCCACCGGAAATTGTAGACCATCCATGGACTTCTGGCATACTCTTTTCAACATACTATGCTTTGGGACACACTTATTTTAATCTCACAAACAGTTTAGGATGTATAGCATGGAAATTGAGACGCAGGGTTTGTATCATTTTACATTGTGACTCAGTTGAGAATGTCTGGTGTGATAACAATGAACATTCTGAGGTTGTTTACTCCCGAATGCGTTTTTGGAACCAACATGCCCTGTGGATTTTCTATCAGCGGTTTAGAATAAGAACTAACAAAGTGCCAGACTAGTGAATTAATCACTATTGATCTAATCAGTCAAACAGGTTTAGAAAATGGTCTGAAACTGTTTGAGTCACTTTAATTTGTTCAGACAATCACAGATTTATTTGCTGAGGTTTCTCACACCAAACTAGTAATGGGATATTTGAGAAAACCGAAAACAAAAAGCCTGAAAACAAAATGGATGCTTACAATCCATTGTAGGAAACAACGCATTCTAGTGTTTGTCAAAGATGAAGCAACTGTGTACAGCTTGCTTAAACCCCTTCCCTGATGAAATCACTAAATGCCGTTAATCATATCCTCAAACCTTGCCATACAATACATTTATATTTTTAATATACATTAATTTGATTGTCCACAACGCACATGATTTGCTTCAATGCATTTATTAACTTGAGGTGGGTTTCAGCAAAACAATTCAGAAGCGATTTGATTTCAGAATAACATTTTTGTAACCATAAGAAATGTAGTACAATCAAACTGGAGCAGGATGACCGAATAGGATCTTGTCCGAAACGCAAAGATAGTTCTTTGTGCTTGTACAGGACGCATCATTCCAGCAATGGTTAGCTGTAGGGTGGAATAATGAAGTAAGTTATTTGATCATTACAGTGGTATTAGAGTCAAGATTAAAAGAAAAAAGAAAAAAAAGTGTTCAAATTAAGGCAAATTGTGAAATCCAAATGAGTCACTTCATGTTACCGTATGATATGAAATTATAATTGAAAAGTGCATTCTCACTGGTCCAGTTGATCTCCAAACAGTCCTCAGGACCACCGAAATTGTTAGGTTCTCCAGAGCACCAGTTGGTATAGTCATACACAGTTCCATCACTCCACAACCACTCTCTATCCTAATAAGTGAAGAAAATGAATACAAAGTGCACTTCTGTAGTCAGACTTAAGGAAGAAGCTAACCAAGTTCAGCTTTGAAGACAAACCATCTTCATTAGAAACTTTGCCTTTTCTGTTTAAAGCACAATTTAACTTACTTGTACAGCATCATTTGCACCGACCCAAGATATTGTGGAAGAAGAAGGCAACAGATCCAGTAGGAATTCATTTTCCTGTTCATTATGCACAGATGCGAGATTCCCACCAAGACTTTGACAGTTTTTCTGAAGAGAGATGTTGCATCAACACAAATCTAATGTTTATAGCAGAAAGCATAAGTGACTTCAAAACAATATTTTAGTCATTTGCAACCAAAGTGTCCTGATTAATTATTTGCTCAGTATCAGTTTTCATGTATTTGATAGAGATGGAACCCCTTTCAAGTGTGGGACCCGTGCAGTACATCAACACAAGTACATAATACCAAACTATTTAGATGTTGTTAAAGACACCTAATGTTAAGTGTTGTCCAAATCACCTTGTTGTAACTAATACATTACCTCTGCTGTGATCCAGTTAACCGAATCAGAGAAGTACTTGTAGCACCGGTGTTCAAAACTTCTCCATCCATAGGGGCATTCTTTAAAAAAATAAATATGCATCCAGTACATAATGTTATAGGCCTTTTGTAATGGTCACAGCATAGAATGTCTTTATTATTTTATGTTTGTGCAATTGTGTTCTTTGACACTGTAAATCCATCATTAATCATACAAATATTAGAAAGTGGAATATTGTACATTTCCAAAATGCTTTTAAACTTGCAAGAGTTTTTACAATTAAGTGTTGTTACCGTCTGCATTCCCCATGGAGAAGATGAAGAAAAGCAGCATTAGACTTTTCAGCATTGCCATCATGAACCTAAAAAAATAAGCAGGTAAAGTTAAATATCTGCACTCATATGCTGCACACTGTGGATTCGCAATGTATTTTAAAGACAACGCACACGATATTTTAAACATTTTATTCAGTAGGTTTCTGTTCCAAAAACTCACCTTGCTTTTCAGATTGTTGCCTTTTTAGAATCTCAGAGAGAGTTTTTGTGAAGTTCCAGAAAGAGCCCTGCTTTTAAAGCTTATTAGTGGGCCTCATTTATTAATCTAGAAACGAGCGCAGAAATCATTTTACAACAGGGTTCACGTGTGATTCATGAAACATTCGTATGCATCCAATCCCATCGTACGAATGATAGGACGTTGATAAATGTGCCGGCTGAAAACAATCGTCATTTAAATATCACGCCCCTAAAAATTCACGCTTTAGAAGCCGCCCCTCGCCCCTAGAGTTTGCGACGACAAATTCCAAACGGAATTGCGCATCCCTATGCCCTACTCCCTTCGAAAGCAGAGCCCAGTGGGGACTTTGGAGTGCGTGCGTGTAGCCGTTAGGAACGCACTTAGAAGGGAGCAATTTCCTCATTATCTTGACCTGGGATGTTCTCATGACGCAGCACGCTGTCCATCAGCTGTTCTTACAACAGAAATGTCTTATTATTGCTGTTAACATAACAGTTGCAAATAAATATACGTTTTATAAAAAAAGTTTTTTAAATATGGGTTATATGCGTGTGTGAGTGTAGGCGTATTTCTCTGCTCTCAACTTTAAAACTTAAAAACCATCTCATCTTCGGACCCTGCATTACGTAACACATTTCTTATATGAAACTTATGTAAACAACATGACAAAAATGTGTGAAATATCTTGCACATTTAGGCTACATTAACTTAATTAACCCACGCTTCAACTTTGCGGGTTGCGCCAATTAGTTACTGTCACGTTTGGTTTGGGGTTTTGTTTTATGTTCATGTTTCATGTAGTTTGGTTCCTGTTTCCTAGTCATGTGATCATGCCTTGTGCTTCCCCTAGCATTCTTGTCTGTAGTTGTGTTCTTGTGGACTTGTGAAACGTCATCAGTCGCTGCCCAAGTATCATTCCAACTCATACCTATAGCCAAGTCCAGTTCAAATCCCCGGATGTGTTCTTGATCCGCCCCTTTTAACGAGGATGCATCGAGAGGTGACTTGTGCGGACTTGAGACAGCCAGGTATCCCAGAATGCATCTGGCACCAACCAGTAAGCAGGAAAGAAAACCTGGGTAATTTAAAAATAGGCTGCTATACTGTTATTGTGTCACGAAATGTAGTTTTAAGAGTTTTCAGGCAAGAATGTAGTTGTTTAAGCCTCAATTTTGTGGTTAATTTATGAAGATAGCACCTATTTGAAAATTGAGAGTTGTGAGGTCCAGGCGATTACCGCCTCAGCGTTACCCCGCCGAGAATAGCCTTTCCTCGGCTGTAGTCCTTCTGACGTTTGCCACTGGCTCGGATGTCTCTAGTCTAGTGGTTAAACCTGAGATATAATAGCCTACGTCTTGTGTATATCTAACGGTCGATCTTTGGTCTCATTAATCTATAATTTGTTCCCTGGCAAATCATTTTCCCAGCCATCATTTTGGCTGAGGGCAAAGGGAAGTTTCATAGCTTTATTTATTTAAGCTATATAACTTTAACTTTGTAGCCTACTAAAGAGCTATGACTTATTTTTGATTGAATCGTTTGCTTTATTTCTTATTGTATATCTTCTTATACCTTTTAGGCTACTTATATATATAGCCTATATTAAAGTATTTGCTCTCCTGTGTCGAACTTGGCAAGTCTGAACTACCAAGGACGCAAGTCCGAAGTTTGCGTACTTAGTTCTTATGTGTCATGTTCTCATTTGTTGTTCTGTAAGTGTCCTGTTTTCTCATTGGTTCATTGTTTGATTGTTCTAAGGTGTTCCTTGTTTATTGATTAGTCCCACGGCTGGACTGGCCACCGGGCATACCGGGCATTTTCCCGGTGGGCCGACGTGCTTTTTGGGCCGATACATCTCATACTCATACATAATTTTTATTATTATTATCAAAAAAAATTTAACGGCCCATAAAATTTGTACATCGACGGCCCATTCGTTTTGTTTTGCTTAATTGGCGGCGCTGGGTTTGTGCCGGTGTTATGCATTGGTCAAAAGTCAGTGTTAGTTTTTTTGTTTTTTTTCTGACAGACCAGCCCATGAAACACGTAGATCAGCGGCCCATTGGTTCTTTTCTTGACACTGGGCTGGCCCAATGAGCGAGCGTGCAGCAGTGACAGTGGGTGCTTCTCATTTCTTATTTGTGCATCCTCGTTTCCTTTCCTCGCGTCTCAGCTCTGCCCCCTGTAGGATGCGAGGGAAGGCTGCAAGGAAAAGACGCGAGGATGGAGGATTCGAATGTAACTTTTTTTTATACATTGGAATACTTGATCACTCAAGCGTCACTTCATCGCGCCATCAGCAGCGCTCAAAGGATCTGCCCTTATGTTGTTGAAGTTTGTTTATTTAAGAAATTCATAATAAATAATAATAAAGCAAGATACCCTGTTGAAATATGTGAGATGTGTGGTTTATATAAACTGCAAAGGTAAAGTATAAATTAAAATGATTGTGACCGATGTGAAGGGGGAGGAGAATTTAGACGTGCGTCACGTTTAAGTCGATAAAACTCTTCCGCATAGGATACACCTGTGTATCCTCGCTCATGACTCCTCAGGAAGCCTCCTAACTCCTCGATCCTCGACTCCTCGCGGTGCAATTAGAGAATTGAGATGTCCTTCAAGATGGCTGAGCTCGCGTTGTCATAGGATGGAGGACGGAGGAGCGAGGAGACGAGGAGGGATATTGAAAAGCACCCATAGTCAGTGTGTGTATCTGTCAAAATAGTCAGCGAGATGGAGAAGAAACGCAAGGAATGTGCAGAGAAATAGCGTGAAAAAAACAGACCCTTAAAGCGGACACTTTATGTGTCAAAATATGTTTTCTGACTTTCATCAGCTCCTGTGATGATGATGATGATAGTGAGGAGGATCAGGAGAGAGATGAGAAAATGTAGAACCCGCGGTAAGCAGAACTACTTTTAAAACACTTAGGGCGCTTTCACACTAGCACTTTTGGTGCGCACCCGGGTTCGAATGACGTCAGAGTTCGGTTCGTTTGGATGATGTGAACGCTGTTTTCCGAACTCGGGTGCGCACCCGCGAACCGTACTCGAGTCCGCTTAAAAAGGTGGTCTGGGGTACGGTTCATATGAACTCGGGTACGGTTCGCTGCTGATATGAACGCAATCGTACCAAATCGCGGAAGTGAACCGCTATTGATGACATATAATGTGGTGCGTGCCTGCGTGCGTGAGTGTTTAACAACTGTAAAAGGGTCTATTACCTTGACGAAAAGCGGGATTGACGCACTGCAAGCAGAGAGATGATTTCTGCTTGCCTCCACAAAAATTGTCTTCGGCGGGCGGGCAGACATCCCGCTGTCTTTGGAAATGTTTTAATACTTTTGCGGCAGACAGACGCAAGTGTGTTTCTGTATATTTTCTTTGAAAACGAAACCAAAGGTTCAAAAAAAAGAAGAACAAATGTGAAACGAGCAATTCTATCCATGTTGACGCCTTTTCATGGCGGTTACCAAGCAACACGAGTAAGCGCCAGCTGCAGCTTGATGACGCAAGCGTACTGCGGTTCGGATACAAATAATATAATGTGAACACAGTCCATCGGAGGCAGGGGGAGGGGGGAGCAATCGAACTCGGGTTCGGAACAGGCAATCGAACCAAGTGTGAAAGCACCCTTAGGCTATGTCATGAGTGTAGGAACCCAGTTACAGATTATTTCCACATCTGCATAGTTGACGATTACCGCAATTCACTAGAAATTTAATGAGAGGCGTTTGTAAACCATGTTTTCCGCCAAAATAAAAGCTTGATGCAGTTTGCGTCAAAATAAAAGATCATGTGCTTATCTCTATCAAGTATAGATATTGGTACAAAACTAATTATGAAAGTTTCCTTTATTTTTTAGTGCATTTGTTTTACAAAATATGGCTATTACTGTCATTGGATTAATATTATAACTATTTTTATGTAGTAGCCTAGGTGTAATGTAAATAGACACTGTAACTAAAAGAGGTTTGAATTTTTCTGTTTAATTTGCACACTGAATATGGGTTGGAGCTTTTAATTTTGAACTCTCAAAGTGCACCAGATTGATGAATTTAACATTAAAATGCACAAAATGTCTTACGGGGAGGCATGCCATCGAACCCCCCTAGAAGGACCGAGGTACACCCACCACAGTTTTACTAAAAATCCTGTGAGAAACACTGGTATTGCTATGCCAATGCAGCTTATAGCTTGTTTTAGGATTCATCACTGTGGAGTATAGTTCAACTGTATTAATAAATGTCAAAATCTGTTAACTCTCACTCGTTCATATACTCATTCATTACATGGCATTAGTGGTTTTAAGGAATAGGAGTTGGTATGCATATAATTAAGGGCGTGCAAAGATGGGTGGTGTTTATGATCATATAGTGGGCCAGTCTGGGCCAAAATGCCCGGGCCGATTTTTTGTCCCAGTCCAGCCCTGATTAGTCCATGGCTGATTCCGAAATTGGCCCCTAAACCCTCATTCACTATTCCCTACGTTAGTCCACTAATACTGTTCACTTGAAAATGAGTGAGTGAATTGGGACAGCCGTTGAGCATACATAGGTTGTACACTCATTAGTGTGGTACATTGTGGTATTGAATGAGTGCACTCAATAACGTCCACTATGGTTTCGGACACCACTACAAATGGCTGTCCCCTCAAATAGCGCCCTATTTGAAGGTATAGGGGGAGATTTCGGGTTCAATCCATGTGTATATATATATATATATATATATAGCAGTCTTATTCGCATTGTTCCTTGTCGTGTATTGATGATGTAAGGTCATAGAGCTGGAGCCTATCCCAGTTTCTTAGGCCTGAGGCAGGGGAAAGCACCCTGGCCTGGACAGATGGCTAGTCCATCACAATTTCAATACTAATTGGGACTAAATTGGCCCACTTTTTAGAGTATAAGAGTATACTTTTAATTACTTTAAGTGTAACAGAGGTGAACTTTGAGTACAACTACGTTTTTGGTTTGTACTGCGACTATACTACATATACTGATAGTTTACTAGTTAAATACTTATAGCACAATTTTTTTAGTTTAAGAAAGTACACTTTGAAGTATACTAGAGGCTATATGTTCTGCATGCTAGTAAGTGCTAAAACCTCACTTTTACAAAAATACATTGTGGAGAACGGCAGTAATGTAGCGTAATTTGCTAAGCCAGTATACTCTGCACACTACCTATCATATGCATGCTGCTTGTGTGGATGCAGTCAGTTTTGACTGCAAAAGATGAGGTAATTTGATTGGATGTCATGTATTTGACTTGAAAGGCAAAACATTTTGTTCGCGTTCCCCCTCTGTCCTCACGTACCCCCAGGGGTAAGCGTACCTTAGTTTGTAAACCATTGCTCTAAGTAAACTACTGTAGTTTAGTAGTTATACATTATTTTTGCACTTTAAGTATACTAATCTGTTCCCATTTAGTATTATTTTTTATACTTGAAATATACTATTAACTGTACTTTAACTCTTTCCTCGGCAGCTTTTTTTGATCATTTTCACAAAACTTTCATTATGCATCATATCAAAAGAAAGAACAGAGCCTCTACTTTTTTTTTTTACAATCACTTTTGACACATTTCTCAATACTTGGGTCATTTTATCAAAACTCTTCACACACTCCTAACCAATTTTCATCTTGGCACAGCAGTTAATTGTACATTCAAAATGCACTAAAACAAAACACTTCATAAATGTCTCAAATCAACTTATTCTTCCAGAACACTGGCAAAGGTTTTAACCCAACAAACACACGTTGTTACTCATAAAACAACAACCTAAAAAACACTAACAACAAGTTATACAATGTTTTCTTTTGTAAAGTGTCTTTAATAAACAAGACTGACAGTTCTCTGTTGTTTTAATTCACTGCAGTATGTAACATGGTCCATGTTTACAGTACAGTATAGGTTGCAACCTGGTCTCACAGAATTCCGTGAATGACATTGATAGACTAACACCTATGTAGGTGTTCGGCTGCATCTTGTTCAGCGTAGCGACTGGGTGGGGTGGAGAGACAGAGCAGGCAGGGTGACATCTCACCAAGGCAGAGCCGGAGGGAGGACAGTGCCCAGTGGAGCCGCAAGGACGATGGTATCTGGTGGAGCCGCAGCAACGAGCGTCCGAGGTGGAGCCAGGGTGCCTGAGGACTGAGGCGCAGCCGGTATGACTGAGGACCGAGGTGGAGCCAGAGGAAAGGCGGAGCGACGGGGTGGGGTGGAGAGACGGAGCAGACAGAGTGACATCTGACCAAGGCAGAGCCGGAAGGACGATAGTACGCAGTGGAGCCGCAAGGACGATGGTATCTGGTGGAGCCGCAGCAATGAGCGTCTGAGTTGGAGCCAGGGTGCCTGAGGACTGAGGCGAAGCCAGTAGGACTGAGGACCGAGGTGGAGCCAGAGGAAAGGCGGAGAGACGGAGCATGCAGGGTGACATCTGACCAAGGCTGAGCCGGAGGGACAACAGTGCCCAGTGGAGCCGCAAGGACGATGGTATCTGGTGGAGCCAAGGGAGGAAGCTGGGGGATCCTCATGCCTGGGTGATGCTGAAGAACTGAGGGCTCGAGGTGGATCCACACAATGGAATGGCATCAGAAGAAGAGCCGAGGGGCTGGAAGGGAACCAGTGGAGGCAGGGCTGACGGACTGGCTGAGTTTGAACGAGAAGGTGGAAGAGGGAGGCTGGGCGGGAACTTTGTGACTGAACATGACCGGTGTGGGTACAGGAGACTTTGTGCTGGACAGTAGGACTCAGGCTCTGGGGGTCTGGCTGGCTCAGCCCTCTTCTCTCACTCAGGCTTAGGTATTGTGGCAGGCTTAATCCCTCCATCTGCGGTGGGCTCCGGCATACGCTCTGTGCAGCAGGGTGATGGTAAGCTGGGCTCTGGGTTGCAGCCTGTGATGAAAAACACTTGCTGGAGTACTCAGCCCAAATACTCCAGCAAATTCCTCTGTTTGGGGAGGAGGAGATGCACTGCTGGCGAGTCCCTCTTTTCTTTTAAATATACTCAATTGAGGGTCCGTTATTCTGACTTCATGACTTTAATAGAATCCTATTGGTTATACTTTGACAGCAAACAATAACAGACAATGGAAATAAACAGGGATATACTCATATATATGAACAATATGAATAAATTATTGATATTGATTCATGATTAAATATCTGAACATTTCTTTAACATTTGCATAACCCTTTTTGTCAACACTGTTTTGTTGCTCCAGCCTTTCTAAAAACAGTCCCAACAGAGGTACTACTCATAAATGTACAAACCTACCCTTATAAATACTGAAAAAAACTTTTTAGACCTCAGATGGGTAAATCAATCCCTTTATATTGTGCTGTGCCAAGAGTCTAATATGGAAGAATAGTCATTACCAGCATGATGACTTGGGAGGTAGAACGAATTGTACATCTGCAAGCCAACCCTTATCTACATCATATTAAAGGGTTCAGTGGTTCTCCAAGGACATGTAAAGTCAATGGAATAACCAAAATGTTTCTGAAAAGTGCTCACTGGAGGACCTCTGTGGTGATTAGACCTTTTCATGTCACTCAATGAGAATGCTCTGAAGACATAACCGTCTGTCTGTATGTTGAATGGAAGAGCATTTGGTGTTATTTTTCAGCATTAAGCTTGCCAGCGGAGAAGAGGCCAAGCTTGTGAAAAGTGAATGTCGTTGCAGCTGTGGTTATGGTGTTTCATTTTGAGTGAGCAGGATACAGAGCAAATTGACCCCCTGTTAACCTGACCTGTCTGTTCCGTGATTGACAGATATTGTTGATTGACACTGAGAATTGACAGTTATATATGGGAATGGGGGTGCCTTAAGAAAAACGTGGATTTACTTTTAAATTGTAACATATTTAGATATAGGTTTAGCAATAGCATGAAGATGATGCAGCAGACAATTTGTTATTATAGGAAATAAACGGAAACATTTGCAAATTTAGCTGTTATAGTACAAAATCTAAAATATTAAAAGAGGGGTAAGATGGCCCTACTGGGTTAAGTTGGCCCCCTACCTGGCCCCCTCCTCCTTAAACTCGATGCTCACGCGGGTTGCCAGATTGAAGACGCAACAAGAGCGAGCACAATTGACAATGGAAGGCGAGGACATTTGGGTTGATGGGTTTATATATATGCATTTTCATATGCCCCCGTTTAAAGAGATTTTTAGATGGTTGCCAAGGCTTTTTAGGTCGGGTGGAATCTGCAATCTCTGACCTAGTCTGTTTGCTATTCCATGGCTGCAATACACTGTTTTCCGCCAACTGGCAACCCTGGGTGTACTATTGGGTAAACTGGCAGTGGGTGGAATCACACAGACCAAAACAAAAACAGACATTCCGTCACGGAACGTACATTTCAAAGTAAAATAACTGGCTGTAGCATTGTTTTTCAGAGAAACAAATATGTGAACTTTCCTAAAAGTGCTGTTTCCTAAATATCTGCAAACATATTATGGTATTTTTATGCTATAGTACAAGCAAAAAAAATTACATACAAATTACATATACAATAACTTAGGACACTAAAGAGACCTTTGACTCTGAAAAACAACAAAAGAAAGATGCCCAGGGTCCCTGATCACTTGCCTGAACATGCCATGCTCCTTTTGCAGGAGACATGAGGACTGCAGATGTAGCCGGATAAATAAACTGCAACGCCTGTAATGTTAGACGCCTGAGACAGTGCTACAGGGAGACAAGAAGTTGATATTTAATTTTTCTATTATAAAAAATGAACACTTTTAAAATTACAACATATATGGTATTTTTGTGTGGACAAAAACTGCTTGTGAGCTTAAGTGGTAGAAACCATCTGGTTTTAGACCCACTGGCTGGCCCTGTCTCGGCCCATCTTCAAAAACTCGCTTTTCCACGGGACCAGAACAATTATCGTAAGTTCTTCCAGGGAGTGAGAGACATTGAATGAGTGCCTGTCATTAACACCACTGTGGGTTGGCAACGTGTTCCCAAAGGCTGCTCTGTTAGAATGAACACCTTTATTCAAAGTGCAGTTAAATCCAGTGCCCTGCAATGTTAACCATTCAGCAATTACATCTTAATGATGTTCCCTTGCAATCCGAGCCTGCAGAACTTCATGTTCTTTGTTGAATAGATGACAGGACTAATACGGCTCTCCAGAGATTCTGAGAGGTACACTGTGTTGCGTGTATTTGGATTATAAATCACCGACACAAGTGTGTGATGTAGGCGTGTTTAAACAATTCACAGGACTCTGTATGTTTTTTCCTATCGCTATTGTTTATATTGGCCCAGTCGATCATTTTTATTGTAGATAAAGAATGAGAAATATTATTTCAAAGGTGATAAATCTGAAAGTTGTTTTACAGTGCACCATACACCCAGGGATCCGGTTTGCGTCAGTGACCGAGAGCAGCTTGGATCAGGAAACCTAAGCCACTCGCGGTGACAGACAGGGGGATGGTGACATTGGACAACAGATTACTTGGCTTGTAGGGCAATCTGGGATGCCAATTAACCACAATGCCAGATGGAGAGGGCATCAACGACACTTTGAAACAGCAGTGGCTTGATTAATCTAAAGACTCCATTCGCAAAAAGTAAATCCCACACTTTGACTTTTATAAATAAAACTTGCCGACATGATGTTAATTACTGTTAAATCGCTGTGTGGAAAATAGGTTTCCTGATAAAGCCACCGTCCTCTGTTTGTTAATGTTCCTGCCCAATCAAAGGTGTAATTAGCACCTGCTTTCAATTACATTACTGTGATGTCAAGCCAGAGATATAGACAGATAAATCATGTCTCACATCATGCAAGATGTGCCTAAATTAGAAAACTATTACAATGAGGTAGCAGACACTCCGACGTCCCGGGAAGATCGTTTATCTTCATCAAAGTGGGCTATCCTTGAGCAACTCAACAGGGGGTGTGTAATTGAAAAATGCAAGGAGATGTGATTGTTGGGAGCAATAATAATTTATTACACTGAGCACCAGGAGCTCAGGGAGCCATTTGTTTTCATTAATGTGAATTCAAATTACCTTGGCGATTAAAATGTGACTTTGACAGGCAGAGGAGCTCTGATCCGGGAGACAGGACTGATGAGACCCTTAATTCGGGTCATTTGTTTTCCGCCCGAAAAACGGGAGAGCGCTGCCTTTCCTTGCTGCCTTCATTTGCCATTTGATTTGATTTGAGGCATTAAAAGTGATGGCCACAAAGTGTGCGATGGATCTCCCCGGTCATTAAAGAGCCTGTTTCAGCTAATTGGATCAGTGAAGACAAAGGCAAAAAATAGTTACAGTATCAAAAGGGGCCAGGCATTTACTCTTCATTTTAAAATCTCTGTGACATATAGAGAGACAAAGATCAGAAATCAAATGATGCTGAGCAGTTTCTGTCACGAGTGGTGACAGTTTTAGGCTCTGATAGTTGTGAATGAGCGTTAACTAATTATTGCACAATGGACTGTGAGTGACTTTATTAGATGTGTTCTGCCATGGGTCATTTGAGCAGCATCACTAACAAAATCACTTCTTTATTTGAGATTTAGCAGAATAAAGATTAACGAAATAAGCTATCGTATGACTTAAGAAGATTTAGCGGCATGGACTACTTTTATGATGCTTTTTTCATCCTGTTTGATGACAGAGTAGTATAATATACAAAAAAAATAAGAAATGAAAGCAAAAATGAAAATTATGAATTAAAAAAAAAAAAAAAAAAAGGATCGATAAATGAAGGTAAACTAATGTGCACCTGTAGGTGGCGCAAGAGGACTCATTGGCACTTAGGCAGCAGCATGAGTTTGATAAGATCTTTTTTTCTCTTTTGTGCATTAATTTCTGAGCTTCAGAAAGAGATTTGTACGTGCAAATGCATATTAGAATGACCTAAGGATTTACTTTAAGGAGCTTGTAGAAATAACATCTTTAAAATACTGCAGTGCTGTTTTCCATGGACAACTCTCGAGTGTAATGAAGTGTGGATAGGAAATGACTTAAAACCATTTTCCATAAAATATCTACTTAAATTAGAAAGCTGCACAGCTTTCATATACAGCATGAACATTGTGCTTTTGGAAACTCAAGCTGATTGATTGGTTTTGTCTTTTGTATGTTTTTGCCCATATTAGAACTAGGCTACTTCAATTTTTTTGTTTATACCATAAGCAGCACAAAAATAAACAAGAGTTCTCTAAGTGGGTGGTGTTATGTGTGCGGAGGAAGAGGAAGTGCATGAGGTGTCTGGAGTTTATTACATATAGACTATGACGGCATGTTTCTCACACATCTTTCACTGTTGACACTTCATTAATAATAAGTGATGGTCACTAGCAGACACACACACTGCTCAAGTGTTTCAGACTTTTGTAACATTAACCCTCTGTTTGATGGAAGTCTCAGACAGAGACAATGGGAAACGGGAGCTTGTCTGTCCCTACATAAAACACACACAGTTGCCTCTCATCGTGTGGTAGATTCGGCTCCAGTTACTGCACTTCCTTGTAATTCATCACTCACCCAATCAAAAGGAAGAGCTGTCGCCCCCAGTCCAAAGCTCGGGTTTCATCCAAATATTGGTCAATAATCAGGCATATCAGCCCCTCTGATCTGACCAAACTCAACTTGGAAGGAGAGCTAAGAAAAGGCACTTCAAACGGGTTAGAATGTTGTGTATTCTACATTTTGCCAGCAATTTACCTCAGTAACAACTGATTGATTCATAACAACTTGGTAAAAATCTGCTGCCTTTTCTTTGTCCAAAAACAGCACAAATTAGAGAATTAAGCAAAAGAGAGGAAAAAGATGACGAGGGAAGCCCAGGTGACGTGTTTTCACATATGGAATCCCCCTGCGTCTGAGGCCAGTCTGTTACTTTTTCCAAGCTTCTAAAAACAACAGGCATTTCATGAGAGGCTCCCCTTCCATTTGAGAGGAAGACATTCAAAGCTTGGCTCTTTTTTCTCTCAAATCAGTTGGACTGTCAGAACTGATTTGTCTCTATGCCCCATAAAAAGAAAAGAAAAATTTTCTGGAGCAGGGTAAGAAATTAAAGGGGGCACGGGTCAAAAATTCCACAGAAGAAAAAAAAAATCCATTAATTAAATTAAAAAAATTCCACCACAAATTCAAATTATATTATGATTATTGACAATTTGAAATAATGAACTGATTAAATTGACTGTTTTACATTTTTATACATGAAAAAACAAAAAAACAAATTCAAATGGCTGATTGTTGTTTGTTAATGGTAAAGTTTTGATACTGGACTGGACTGGACTGGCTACTAAATCACAAAATAAGTTTTTGTTGATAGTACATTAGCAAGGTATCAAAAGTAAAGAAAGTCACGATCGGCGTTGAAAACCGAGACGCTGCAAACAACAGGGATGACATGAAATATCACCGAAAGAAAATGCCTAGAATCCCCGAGACCACAGATCTTAACGAAAAACTAAATGAAAGCACCCCTGTTTTTTATGGCTGCCTTTTACTGCTGTTAACACTGAGGTTCAATGCCATGATTAATGCCATCCAACAAAGAACTTTCAGTCGCCTTTGTTGTGAAGTGTGAAGCTCACAAATTGTTAGCCGGAGTTGAAATATTAAGTTTCCCTCCTCCACCCATCATGTTTTAATAGCAGAAGCGGGAGAGGGCACAAATGCCAGAGGCAAGATCCAGGCCATCTACTATTCTCTTTGTAAAACATTGACAATATTCTCACTTTCCATTTGCATTGCCATATTCTGTATATGCCAGGGACTAATGTGTTTGCATTTGCTGCAACTAATGCAGATCCAACTGAAGGTGCGACACTGATGAAGTTATGACTATTATGCCAGTTTCCTTCTGAATTAATTGAATGACTTCGCTTCCTTCATCCATCGCTTGAAAAAACTTTAGAATTTTTTTAAAGAAAGAAAAAAACTACGAATTATGCATTTGCTTCTCTTACAGGTTCATGAATATACGCAATGAGATCGCAATCTGTAAAAGATGAATGTTGCAGGATATTGCAGCACAGAACTCGTGATTGCCTTGACCCACAAAACAAAAATGTGACAACTGATATAATTCAATGCACTTTGTTTACTTATGCTTTACACATTTCGAGAAAGAAAATGTCCTTCCTCCGCATTTATTCTTCAAATGAGGCCTAATTTCTTGCCTTATAATAGCTTGAGTTGTACACTTTCCAATTTTATGAATTCTCCGACTTTTGCTTCCCTATTTTCAGCTCCAACCAACTTCTCTAACACCGCAGAAGAATGATCATGATAAAGCTTTCTGACATGTATTGTTTGCAGGAGAGAATTTAAAACGTGGGCCTTTGGCCTCACCTACAGTCTGAGCTGCAACCGCAGCCCTCAGCGGGTGACTGTGACTAATTAGCTAGAGAATGGTATTTATACATGGCAGGGCCATTAGCAATTTTAGCTCATGGGTGGCACAGCGGGAAGAAACGACAGGCATTGTAACCGACCACATCAGCCTTGCTACGTCTTATTCAACCCTAAAGCAAAGTCTGCCATTTCAGAGACCTTAACCATCTTAGTGGGTTAGCAAAACAAGCAACAACTGCCATTACGTGAAGCCGCACTTGTTCTGCTTTGTTTTCAAAAATATCGCTTGGGGAGACAAGAAGTATTAATAGGATAAGAAGCTCTTTTGGTTTAGCAATTTTATACAAAACATAAAAAAGGAGAATCTGATCCATGGGGGGAAATGTAGAATAAAAAATATTTTATTAGTCTATATCATGATCTTGCTCTACAGTTGAGCCAAACAAAGACTCACCACCATCTCTGAGAAAGGAACTCCACATTTTCAGTGATGGAAACCTAATAAAGTGAAGAAACATAAAACAATTCACTATTTTAGTGAATTAAAAACATATAGCGCAATTAGTGTACACTATAAAAAATAAAACATTGGGTCAACAAAAAAAAATATGTTAACGTTTTCCACTAGAATTTTTACATTAAGACTGCTGGCAGAATTACATTAATTCAAAGCGATGTTTTGAGTACGGTGAATTACCTTTTAGGTAATAAAATAAAACGCATTTCTAAGTAACATGAACTTAATAATTTTCAACATGAATGCAAGTAATTAAGTTGATCCAACATAATGTTTTCAGTTAGGTGAAGTTTTTTGGCCACAATAAAACACATTTCTAAGTAACATGAACTTAATAATTAAGTTGATCTCTGCAAGAGTTAAGTTGAGCCCTTTTGATTTGATTTGAAGTTGATTACTCTTTTAAACATAGGCTACATGTAACATTCATCTTTTAATATATTTCCCTTTCAAAACATTTAAATGAACTGTATTACAATTACTGTCCTTTCTAATACAACGTAAAGCATACATTATACATTATTATTTTAGTACAATTCACACCCAGCGCAGCGGTAACTAAAAAAATCTCTGAATGCTTCACGTGAAACTTGGGTCTTCCGACCCATTACCATCGTGTCAATTCTCTATTAATTTTGATGGTAATATCAATTTTGATTAACGTTAATATGCGCGAGGGAGGGAGGGAGAGCAAGACAGTTTGAAGACTGTGAGAGTGCGCGCGCGCGCGGCCGGAGGTCTCTCTCTCTCTCTCTGCTTGTGTAACATGCGCGGGCAATAAAACAATAAAAACGAAATTTGGAAAACTAAAACGGAATTCATAGGGCCCTACATAACTCCGACTGGTTTTGAGCAAAGTATCTGAACAAATAGTGTAGCTACTCAATCAGTGACAGGCTACAGGTAGGCCTACTAGCTAATTTTACCTCGGTACACAGACTAACGTATAGCCTAGGCCTACTATCAATACAGCTCAAATTTAGTAAGAGTAAGGACTTCCAGATTTCGGTATTTGGTTACAGTAGGCTATCATCAACAGAATCCTGTGCGAATGCGAATATGTGTAAGCATAAAATTACTTACCATAGCGAGTATATATATTTAGCGAGTTTCAGCTGTGGCCACACTCGTCTGGCCTTAAATATGCGCAAGGAAACTGGGGGCCGTTTACACGTCATCAAATTGTTTTTAGCGCAATTTTCCAACGGACAAAATTGCGATTGTTAACTCATGATTTCTGTTCTGTCTGTGCGCACCAATCTTGCACTTCTATCTCCTCCTCAACCAGACCACCTAGAGACTTCGGGTTTTCGGCATTATGTTAAGGAAGGTCTAATCTCGGGAACGCACAAAAAAAAAAAAAAAAAAAAAAAAAAAAAAAACATAAAAAGATTTACTATCTCTTAGTGTTGTGATCCCATGACGTCAGAAAATTGCGCTAAAACACTCACTGAGTTTTTATTACTTGTTTACATTAACAGAACTTAAAATTAAATACATTTTTGATTAACTGAAAATGTTAAACTCTGACAAGTCATGATAGTATATTTAATCAATAGGCATAATTTGTGTGTCATCCCAGCTCAGTAAAATAACAATTACAAGTAAAAAGTCTAACAGTAGGTATCTCAGAACCTGATTTTTTATTTCACAACAATATATATATATATATTTAAGTAATGACTAAAGGTCCTCTGAATTAGTTTTTAGAGTGTAGTCAGATTTTTAAACGAATGACTCTCGGTTCTTTTAGTGAATCAAAACCATACAGCGCGACCAAAGTAGACAGCTGATTATTAAAGAGCATGTTCTTTGTACTGTTTCAAAAAGATACAGATTTTATAGTGTGACCACTGTAAAAAAAAAAAAAAAATGTATAATTAAGTTATGAGAACATATGTTTTTACATTGCTTTAACTCATCAAAATAACTTAAGCAATTTTCAACTTTTCAAAGTTGTACAAGTTTCAACAAGTCAGTTTAAAGTCATTTAAGTTCCTGGAAGAATGGCTTATATAAGAACAGGTTATTTTTACTGAATTCGACACTTTTGTAGAACGTTTGTTCTATTTTTATCTCCGTTTTGAACCTAAAAGTATTTTTAGAGTATACAGAACTTTTTGCATTTTCATACCGAATTCAATCAGTAGCTACTGACTGGTTGTGTATTTGACTTTGTGTTGTTAGTGTCGTTTTGTCAGCAGTATTCTGTAAAAATAAATTAGTAAAATGTATGTGTAAACACTTTTGCAAGAGTAGTTTTAAATATGTTATTTTCTTTTTAAAATTGTCACTTTACTTCATTTTTCTTTCCAAATATGTCTTCATCAAAATAATATGGAACCATTAAGGAACCAAAATTGTTAAGAGAAATTGGTAAATTTCTTACGATTCCCATCCTGTGTTTGCCCCTAACACTCTTAATTGTGTTTAAGCAACCATAGTATACATTTTATAAGGCACATGTACAGTATAGAATCAAACAAAAGACTGACCACCATCTTTGAGGGAAAAAAAGAAAAAGAAAAGAAAAAACTCCACCTGTCCAGTGATGGAAGCCTAATGGCAGAGTGGTCAGACATGAGATTTTATGAAAGGTGTAAAAATACCAGACTGGTCCAAGATAAACTCACTGTCCCGAAGCCTGACATTTACCCTGGCCAAAGCCAGAGGGCTTGCACTTACCTGGAGAAAAGCCCCATTGATTTGAGCCATGGTACAAAACTTCCGCCCCTGTTTGAAGTGTACTGGGCACACTATATTCTCTGGGAAATACTGGGTTTTTCCATATGCCTCACTTGCAGAAAGTGTGCAATGGGCTACCCTTGTTTGTACAAGTATGGGTGACAACTTTTAAGTGCATGTAGTAAATTACTCATGCTCAATTGGGAATTTGGGAAATCTGTTTTCACATCTGAAAGCTTTCAGATGCACTTTCAGAGCCATTTAAAGAACCTCCGACAGAAGTAGCCCTGGAAGAACAAGATAAATGTATAGATTTTTTTTTTACATGATAAATACTATGACTTAAACATTCAAATAACACAAGGGAATTCAAATTCTAATGGAGTTTGAAGCATATTAAACAAACCAGATAGACTGTTGAATACTAAATGTATATGATCACAATGAAAATGGTGCAAAAAAAAGAACAACTTTCATTCTATTTATTTGCTTTTTGGCCCTCTCAGCATGTGTTACCTCACCCATTGTGTCAGTGTGTTGCTGCAATGAATAGAAAGCACACAGTTCAGGATTTACATGTAAGTCCTGTTTTTTTAGGAGCTGTGCTTTTAGTGGTTAAAACGCAACACCAGAGCAGAGCAGTGACTGAATAAACCTTAAATCCCACTCATGGATTTCTTTGGAACTTTTTTTTTTTTTTTACTGTGCTTGATGACTTTATCTCCAATTTCAGGTTTATGTATTTATTTTTAATGTCTTTACAGTACCAGACTCCCTGTGGCGTTAAATGGTTTTTCCAGCAATTTAAAAATACCTTGAAATGTTGTTTATCTGGTATAGACTAACAAAGAGCTCCTCCGGGAAATTAAACAGGAACAAACTGGATTTAAACTGTGAAAGTATGTGATCTTCAGTGTTTATTCAGTTACATGTGAGTGCCGTGAAAATCAGGATTCAAAAGTTCAGAAAATGTGCAATTGTGTACGAAACTGAGCACACATACGTTTCAAAACTGTGGGGTTGGTAAGGCTTTTTAAATGCTTTTGAAAGAAGTCTTGTATGCTCACCAAGGCTGCATTTACTTGATCAAAAATACAGTAAAATATTGTGAAATATGATTATTCTTTATAACTCTTTTCTATTTTAATATAGTTTATAATGTAATTTTATTAATGTGTCGGCAAAGCTAAATTTTCAGCATCATTACTCAAGTCTTCAGTGTCACATGATCCTTTAGAAATCATTCTAATATGCTGATTTGGTGCTCAAGAAACATTTCTTATCAACGTTGAATATTGTTTTGCTTCTTGAATTATAATTTTTTTGAACACTTGTTTTTTCAGGATTCTTTGATTAATAGAAAGTTCAAAAGAACCGCATTTCTTTGAAATTGTAAATTTTTTATCATTTTAAATGTCTTTTACTGACAATTTTAATCAATTTAATGCATCCTTGCTGAACAAAAGTAAAGAAAAAAGCAAAAAAGGTAAAAAAGTAACACTACTTTAGTTTCTTTGTTACAAACGTTACATGTCGTTACTATAATAATTGAATTGTGCTTAATTACATGCAACTAACCTAAACCACACCCTAATCCTTACCATAACCCTATAAGTACATGTAATTATTATTAGTACTTAAATGTATAATTACACTGTAACACGGACACCTTAAAATAAAGTGTAACCAAAAAATCATACTACTGACCCCAACTTTCTGAACGATATTGTGTATTGTGTAAATGACTTTGCCAACTTGGTAAAAAGATCACACTGAAAGAAAACAAATACCATCCACAAACATGAAAAACCAAACCTGAATGTGAGAATAGAACTATAATTCTTCATTTAGACAGATGATTTTCTTTTTAGGGATTAGTACGTAAAGATTAAATATCTTAGAAACATTTGAAGCATCTCTGCCAATTGTTTGCAAAGCATCACAAAGACATGGGGATATCCCATGACTGTATCACTGGACACAGCAGGATGAGGTCATGGGTTACAGGAGACCTTGCTTGTGAGGTAAGCGATGAACCAGCTTTGATCTCACAGGTAAATAGCATTAGACCTGCAGGCAACATCACACCTGCCGCAAAGCCTGCTGTCATTCCCACATCTGATAGCAATTATTCCTCAGTTAATGGCACCACGCTATTAACTTGATGCACAAATCCCAGCAAGGATGACAAGACTCATCAATCTTGTGCTGCCACTTGTCTCAGAGACACTGCTGCGCTGTTAAGTGTTGTTCTTACATCCCAAGAAGCTCTGTGCTGACAGACAAGTCTCTGGTTCGCAGGCTCCGCTGACAAGCACTCTTTTATCTTTCAATAATATATGAAACTCTTTTTAGTTCTACATTTACACTCTCACTTTGCTTTGCTTGGAAATGAAGCCTTTTTTACATCAGGTCTTTCAAAACCTGCTGCAAGGATACCTTTTCAGACATTTGGCTCTCGTTCTCAAGTGGAGGAGCCCACAACGAGCGTGAAGGAGTCCTTGCGATGTCCCAAGGGCCGACTCTTGGGTAAGACTCTGACAGAACATGAGGACTGCCATGATTGTACTGGCAGAGACCTTGGTCGTCTCTGTTTTTGCAGAGGCCTTCCCTCTCTCTGCTTCTCATGTCGTGGATGTGTTTTCAGCATGCCCAGCGGGTTCTTGACTGTCCACAAAGGCCTCTTCATTCACAGGCGGAGAATGCCAGCTGGTGTGAGCACTAACCAAATAATGACTCTATCTGCTCCAGCCCACTGACCTGCAGCAACAACACACATGACACCCCGCAATGTTTTGTGGGGAAAAAAAAGTTGGATCATGAAGAGAACTAAAAAGGTATTATGACTAAGAAGAACTGGAAGACAGAAGGGCTGGGGGTGTTATAATGAAGCCAATCAACTGTACACATCCACAAGAACAAAAAGCCAACTCAGCTCAGGGTAAATGCTAAATTAAATTAAGATGAAAAACGTGACAAGAATTGTCTTTGAAACATTATATAGACATTCGTCAATGAATTCAAAACAGGAAATAAAGAAATATATTATATGATGTTTATATAATGTATGATATTACATATATTTTTACTTTTTGCCTGCTATTTGACTACATTTATACCTATATATTTAATTTTAGCATTAACATTACACTTCAAATATTTTGATTAATCTCAGTCACAAATCTATTCACCAAAAGATGAAATAAGGTTTGTTCATTGAATTCAAGTGTGTGTGTGTGTGTGTGTGTGTGTACAGGTTTATATTACACTGTGGGAACCAAATGTCCCCACAAGGATAGTAAAACCTGAGATCAGCCAGCCAGCGGTCCCCACGAGGGAAATGGGTTAATAAACATACTAAATTATATTTTTTTGAAATTGTAAAAATGCAGAAAGTTGTGTGTGATGGGTAGGTTTAGGGGTAGGGTTAGTGTAAGGGGACAGAATATACAGTTTGTACAGTATAAAAATCATTATGTCTATGGAGAGTCCCCACAAATATAGCGAACCAGACGTGTGTGTGTGTGTGTGTGCGCATGTGTGTGTGTGTTTTTACACATATATTTCTGTATAACACATATATTAAAAAAAAAAAAAAAAAACAACAACAAAAAGAAAAATCTTTAATAAACGAAAAACTACACTAAAACTAGCCTATTTCTTATCCCATTAAACATTTACATGCGCAACCTATAAGAAACACGACAAAATCATAGTTTCAATGTGTCGTTCCACACTATATTCCCACTCCTCATGTTCCAGTTGATTTAAGAAAACCCATTTGACACGTGAGATTGTTTACACCATCAGTAATGCTGTAAACGCAGACAGCTTAACAGATTTTAGGAGGCAGGGCTTTGCGGGTCAAAGCAGTGTACATGGAGCTTGATGGCCTCATTCACCTTTAAGTGTGAGTACTAAATTACATTGGCCTTTCACCTAGTTAGCTTTAGATTATGTAAGGCATTATCAATCATAATATTCACTCAGTCACCTCTGAGGGAGGACTAGTGTAGCTGTCTCTGATTATTTACAACCCGTGTTCGCCTGAGAGAAAAAGCCCACAGGATTACAAGCATTGTAGCTTGTCTTGTCTTCGAGAAGACTGTTATTGTTCTGAATATTCAGACCTAAATTCAGATCAAAGGCTATTTATAAAAAATCTTTCTTTTTTAGATTTCCATGTAGTGCACTTGCATTTTTGCCAATTACTTTCTTTATTTTTGCTCTGCTGTTGAAATTAGTTCCTAATGAAGCCAAACAGAATCAAATATTTCGCATCTCAAGGCAACAAACTGTAGTTCTGTTTTGTTCCTAATTGAATAATTGTTTTTTATTGAATCGGTTGAGTAAATAATTCAATGACTCACTCGTAATCAACAGTTTCTTTGCTGAATGGATTAAGTGTTATTGAACAATTCTCTGAATGATTCAAAAACCTCCTCGATTAGAGAAAGTAAATTGTCACCACCTACTGGTTTAACTACAGAAAGTTAAATGATTAAATATGTTAAATTGCGTAACGTGACATTCTCAGATCCGCTCAGTGTTCTGCTGTATGCTGTTGTGGATGATGTTTGAATGGGTGGTGTAGTATTAGAATACAGTGGATGTGTGTGTATGTGTTTACTGAGGTAGGTGTTGAACATGTATTCTGGAAATGCTCCCAATGTAACACCTCAATAAAATATCCAGCCAACATTAATTCTGGGCCTGGGAAATCTTGCATGGTGGTCCATGGTAAGACCTTTTGAATATGAGTGGTAAACTGAAATATCACTGAAGATCTATGCACAATTGAATGCTGGTTAATGCATAAACTTCATATAAGGATTCCAACATAACGATTCACAGCAACATTTGGTGTTTTTCAAAATCTAATGCAACCAGAGTGAAACATCCAAAGTCCAAACAAAAAAGATCTCTTCCAATTCACAATTTGCGACATTGCCTTATTGCTAGGACATTTTTACTCTAACATGTGCGTTCCATTACTTTTCCAGAACTCCAGCTTGGTGTTGTTTTAGCTGTAAAGCTGATACTGTCTTGATCATGCTAACCGCATTCAAGTTGATCCAGGCAGCAGCCAGTAAGCTGGGATCGGACGTGCCCCTGCGCCACGGCCGATGATTGTATGGCGGGGGGTGACTTTCTGACCTGTTCACATGGCTAATAAAACATTCATAGAGGGAGAGGAATTCCAGTGTATAGTTTTGCCCCGTCTGTGATGTTTGGAATCCTGCAGTGACCCCATAGAGAGCGCCATTCTGTCTGCAGACAAAGGCCTGCTGTTTCTCTCCGTATCATCGTGGACTAGACCAACACTACTGACTGCTCGCTGCAAAGCTAATCAAATATTTTTCTTCCACCACAGAATTAGTCTCAATAAATACTTTTTTGCATGATTTTTCACTCTTTTTCCTCTGCAAATTCATCATGAACTGCACTGGTGCTATAGTTCATGCAGATGGTCAAGGGAATTTCTTTGTGTGTGTGTGTGTGTTTGTGGAGAGAGAGAGAGAGAGAGAGAGATAAGTGGCCTCTTGTGTTAAAGTATAGGGAAAGACTAAACCAAGTTCAATTGCTCTCACAACGACCTGACTTGCCCAAATTGCCTAGCTGATGGGGTGGAAAAATATTCAGCAGATCTCCTTGTTGTTATTTGGTTTTTAATTAGGTTACGGCACTGCAATGCTTCACTTTAATTATGCTTCACCTCTGTCAGTGAAGTCCAAAGAGGCTATGAAATATGAATTGCTCTGTCTGTGCACTAGTCCTTAGAGACTGCTTTAAGATGGTTCCCACAATCATTTCTTAATGAAAGAGTCATTCTGAAGTGTGCTAAAGTAATCCACTTGGCGCAAGAGGCTGTTCAGCAAAACAATTGATGGAGTATTCCTGCTCAATTTATGTCTATTCACTTTCCTGAGCCACAGGCACTTGCCTTCCCTTTTCATCTCACAATAGACACTTTATGTAGCTGTCGCTGTCATTGATTTCCATGAATCATTGTGATGGCTATTTTTTATTTTTCTGGATAGCATTTAAGTCATCTCTCAGTGTCTCTGAGTCTTACATTTCCCAACAATGAGAACGGAAAGGACTTCTCATCAAATTCTCTTCATATTTCGAAGGGAGACTCATTTTTTCATGAGCCACTTTCTGCCATGTGAAAATGGATCACTGCAGAGCAGTTTCCCCTCAAATCTATGCTCTGAAATTGGTTTCCTGGAAGAAAAACCTTCCAAAGTTACAGACTTGGTGTTGTATTTACAAAGACGGAGTTATATTCATTAAAGTCTAAGCGGTGTGCTGTCATTTCCTGAACAAGTCCCAGAGGCCCATGACCTTCACCTTCACGGCAAAGTCTTAAACCCCGTGGGTGGCTGCCAGGAAGAAATCACAATCAAAAGAAATCCTTAACTGTTGTGATTTAACAATGGCTTGACAAGGATTATAAAATACATAGAAAGTAATGAGAAGAATAAACTTTTTGTATTTGTAACTTTAATGGTTTGTAAATACAGTTCTTTGGCTTCACGCTGTCGGTCATGGATGGCTTTCATGGAATAATATTTTTACCACCAACAATATTATTTGGTTTTAGAGATTCTTCAAGATTCTTTCAAAGGACAAATAATTTTGTAATTTCAGTTCACATAAACCTTCATTTTTTATATTTTTGTAACTTGCACTGACAAGGAAAATCCATAATGCCGGGAATTGCTGAGGAGTATTTTTTCAATAATGGAATATTTTGGAATAATATTTGCCTCTTTTGTCAGCTTTCAAGTGGAAAAGTGTGGAGGTAGTTCCAAGCAAAACGTTAATGGAAGTTTTCTTCCAACATTTAGACTCCATTCAAATTCCAAACTCTCAAGATCCAAATTCTCAATGGCATTGTTTCAACAGAATTTGTTGTACTGATCAGCATCTGCTTTTATTTTATTTATTTATTTAATTAATTAAAAAAAATTTTTATTCATTCCAAAAATCTCCGTCACTAAATTCCCATCCCATGTGGGAATATCAGGTGTAATTTAAGTCCAATTTTCACCATTACGTTTTTGCAATTTAACCAACCCCATAGTTCATGCTCAACGGTGTTCTGTAGAAATTCCTGGGATTACCGTCAAGTGTTTGATCGGTGTGCAACTGTATGAGTGAATTGTGGCCTCTGGCTCACTATGGCTGCCAGCATCCTTATTGCAAACAAACAAATCTGCATTTACCTGGTTATTTTTTTATATCAGAGCATCAAAGGATCTGAGTGATATCATTCATGTGACATTAAGTCCCCTACATTCGAGGAGGCTTTAAACGGCCACATCATGTTCTCTCTCTGTTAGAGCCATCAACCGCATAGTGTTTAAAGCATTAAAAATGAAGTCTAGCTGATCCTGGGACTCAGAATCATATATACAATAAAAAATAAAAAGGAATTGGCATTGGTTTTTATGCAGGCATAAATAATAAACAGCAGGGCTGGTAAAATGATCCAAAGTCTTGCATTTATCCCCAAGATAGTATTAATTAGATTTATCTGCTGCTCTGGCTCACTCTTCCTGCTACAGACTATATTTTACAAACTCAATGAATCTGAATACCCTGAGGTAGCATTACCCTCTCTCCCCTGGCTCTGTAACCCTGCTAGTCTATATATTTTTATTGGCAAGTGTTTCAAAAGGCCCCACAGAAATGCACACAGGTAAAGAAACGTACTGAATGTGTCTAGACACTCGAGGTCAGGCTGCTTAGTAAGTTAAGATGCTTCGTGCGGCGAGTACAAGCAGATATCGTTTGTGGTATATTGTGTCTGAATGTTTTGGATTGTTTCGAAATTGAGCATTTCAATGGTCGGTGGATTTGGGATTGGTATGTTGCCATATACAGTATTTAGCCGTGATGTAAACAGTTCTGTGGAGCTTCTGAACATGATTGCATATGGAGAATGCAGCATGATGTCATGTGAAACTTTGTTCATTATGCTAAATTGAGTTATATCTTCTGGTTAAACAATAAGACATGCTTAGAAAAGGGATTAAGTATAAATAATGGCTTCACAATATCCAATACATCATCTTGACATTGAAAAAATGTGTGCGTGTGATGTTTCTTTCAACAAGCACAATGAAGATATCCCCTTCTCAACCCACCAAAATAAATCAATGAATGAATAATATAAAAAGCAGTGTAATAACGTTTAAGACTAACCATTAAGTTAAGTCTACAATGGCATTTTAGGAGGCTCAAATTCAGTATTAAAGCTTTTTTTTTTTTTTTTTTGGAGCTTTTAAAATATGTATGTCAGCTATGATTTATGCCATATTTTTATGCTCTGATTGGCTTGTAAAGTAAACCTCTGGTTGCACATGCTCTCCAACAAGAAACACTGTGAAATATATGAGCTTTCTCTTAAAAGGCTGTATCAAATGTCATTTTGACTGAAAGATTTTAGCGATCTGTTTGTGACTCACTCTCTTGCGTCTTACATGCACATACAGTTCTTAAACATCATACACTCACCGTTAAGAAAGAATGATAAAAGCGATGAAAAAAACTTGATGTTGACAGAAAGATAAATAGGTGAGTAGAACAGCAGAACGATGACGTATATTTGGCAGTTGGCAAGGCACTTTTAGAAACAATCACTCCAAGAAATCAAGTCATTCTAAAACTTCTAATTCACTGTTTTGTTTGGATGCAGATTAAGGTAAGGGGGAAAATGGGTGTGAGAGAGAGCTTGATTTGAGCTCAACAACAAATAATGTTGTCGGATATTATTATTTCTTCTATTGCTTTCATAGTTGCAATACTGGAAATAGCTGGCAACGGGAGTTGCGAATCTGGCCGTTGAATGAACTGACAACGCGATTTATGTTGTCAGTTGTGATGGAGGTCTAGAAAAATCATGTGGATGGGCTTTATTGTCATGTCCCATATCCATTTTACACCTAATATAAAGGCTAGATAACTGCTTGTCTTCAGATCACAGCTTAATTATTTGATAGAAATGCAGCTCGTACAAGCAGCAAAGGAACAGTGGGCTCAGAGGTGACATGTGGCACTCGTGTGAAGCAACTCAAACTCAGCATGTGGCTGTTTTCATGAAGACATAGAGCATAGACAAAGCTGTGCTTGTTCTTAGACAGGACTGTATGGAGTGAGGAGGAGTCGGTATTGAAGGATAACTAATTTTGATTGACAGAGAGTTAAAGATCAAAGCCAGAATGGTCCAGGAGACCTACTGATTCACAGCAGTCAGGGGTGAAATCATGTTAGCTGTAAAGCAACAGCAGTGGGCTTTAGCAAACGGGACAGCATGAGGGAGTTTTATTGCTTCTGGACCAGAACAATGGAAGCATTGCATCTCTTCCCAAAGCCAAGTGATCTCATGCCTTATGCAGGGCCACCATCCAGAACTGGACAGACAGGAGGGAATCTGCCATGTGCATGGGATGCGTACCAGGACCATGGACAGATTAAGATCAGTTTGTTCTGTTCTATTCATCATATTCCTATTTTTTGGGGGGAAAAAGATCATATTCCTTTTTTTTTTTTTCTTTTTTTTTTTTTTTTTACAAAACTGTGCTCTGTTTGGTTTAACAGATAGATAGATAGATAGATAGATAGATAGATAGATAGATAGATAGATAGATAGATAGATAGATAGATAGATAGATAGATAGATGAAGACTTCCATCTGAAGTGCCATCTGAAATTTTCTTCTAAAATGATCATTTTTATCAAGCTCGTATGTTTATGTTCAGTTATTTCACTTTAATGGCAATGAAAATTACCTATTAATTGTCATTAAAGTGAAATTACTGAACCTAAATATACAAGCTTGATAAAAATGCTAATTTTAGAAGAAAATTTCAGATGGCACTTAGAGGCTTTTGCATCTGAAGTCTTCAGATAGATAGATAGATAGATAGATAGATAGATAGATAGATAGATAGATAGATAGATAGATAGATAGATAGATAGATAGATAGATAGATTATACAATATTTGTTTATTGCAATAATAGCACTTTTATCACATTATTACATTATCATTATCATAAATGCAGAGATTTATTAACCAAAAAAGGTTAGAGTTGCCAATAATCTTTTCTATGTCTCTTTGTAAGTGATTTGCCCTTCAAGAGAGAGACTCAGTCTAACAAACAGTGCTTTTAAAACATTTCAACTCCGTTATTCTGTTAGTATGCTGAAAGCAACTGAAGCCAGGAGAGAATGCACTCTGCCATTAGGTCCATTTGGCGAGATTGGCACAATGATATTGTGCAGATCCAAGAGCACCAGAATTTTGAGAAGTGATTGATCACTCGAGGCACTGCAGGGATAATTGTCATTTCACTTGAGTTGTGAGCCACACATAGCCAACACAAACGGGGGAATAAAAACAACAGAGAGCGGGGAACTACTTTCTTTCTGCCCCTTTCAGAAATCCTGATGCTGACAGATGGCTTCTTCAAATGTATTTGTCTTGATGCCAAAAGACCTGATCCTTCTAATATCAGCAGCCATTTCCTTTTACTGAAGGACTAAAAATAGACAAAAAGAAATTACTCCCTCCATTCATTTTATAAGTGGCAAAGTGAAGAGCTTTTATGTCAAATAATAATAAATAATCATTGTTGAGAAAATGTTCATTGTACTACTTTCATTTTACAGTATAGAATCTTTATTTAAATTGTATTTAGCATAAATTTATTACTACCAGAAACATAGACAAACAGTACTTGATCCTTTAGGGGAGTGAAAGATTCAAATATCAAGATTTCCATTTCCATTCCATTAAAAATGCTAATTTCATGATAATCTAGTATTTGTCACTAGAATAAAATTATAATTAATGCTATTTTTGACGGTTTATTCTTCCCTCATTTGCCTCAGGAAATCAAAGACCCATCTGCCATTTATGAAGCAAATCACATAAACAGTTTAAGTACAGGCAATTGAATTTAGCAACACTATTTGTTTTTGCCACCCATATTAAATAGCAAATCCATTAAGTTATGAGGGGTTCCCCACAATCAATTTTTATGACAAGCGATTAAAAATGTTATATATCATGGTACAATAGAAGGTTGCAACGCGAACATACCTTTTAGTTGCACTTTCTTTCCAAATATCAGAAAAGAAGGATGCAAGAGGAACAAAAAAAAAAAAAATGAAACACAAACATGTTTTAAAGTAAAGTTAGTTATGGATGAATTCGATCAGAACAGGAGAAAAGATATTGACAAATATGGTTAGATTAATCAATAAAGAGAATTATAATTCATTACAGACATTTTTTGCGTCCTCTATTGCACAGGCGTTTCCTACGAATTTGTGATTCCTGTATAAACCACTGCTTATTGAACCATGCCTGTAAATTAGTCCTGCATTAAAATCTAATTGGGATTTAACCAATTAAATATTAAGAATTTCCAGTAAAACCTTCTGCATCAAAGTTTTATCACTCTCATTCACAGAATTCTTTTTTTTTTATCCCTTCCAACCAATGAATGATGTGTTTCGTTTGCAACTAGCCCCATATAAAGCTCATGAATGGGAGGGAAGGGAGGAGGCGAGAAAAATAATACGTGCTTTACAAGACCACAGGACTACTAGCTGTTTCGAAATAAGGGACAAACATATTAAGGGAATTTGTCCTGGAGAGACAAGCCTTTACACAAGACCTTGTGCTTTATTAGCATCAATCCCTAGTTAGCTTGTTAATTAAAAAAACATTCTCAGTATCCAGACCCAGCAGGATCTGAGACAGAATAGTTTCTCCCAGGTGCTATAGAGAGCAAGTGATGCAGTCATATTGAAGAATCAAAGGTCTCTGTGAACCAGAGTTAATTTGAATTCTTCCTCCCTTGTTCTGTTTTTTATTCATTTTTAAAAGCGGTATAGGATTCTGAAGCTTAATGGCTTCGCCTTCCCACAGTCGGACAATAAAAAGAGGGGTGGAAACAAAGCAGAGCAGAGGTATCTCCTCCTACTCGATTTATTCCGTGATTCACTCAGTAACAGTGTCCTAGTGGGCAGGAGCGTCAGATTTTTAATGCAGATTTAAGACACATTGAAGTGTGAAGTAAAAAAGGGGGTCTCCAGTAGGGTCCCCAGGGGCCACAGGAGGTGTTTAATGGCACGCAATGACCCAAACGGCCGGGCTTGTTATGGTCTCTCCACTGGAGCTCCGGGCTTTCACAGAACCAGCATTGTTGGCACGGCACTGCAGACACTCCACACAAAACACAGAGGTGACAGGGCTGTTCCCCCAGTGTGCTTCATGTACTGAATGAAATCACTATAATGAAATCAAGCAAAGGCACTCACAAATATTCAAAACCCTTTCTACTTTCAAATGAATGCATTTGCACGTTTTATATTTACTTAGAAAATGAATGCTTATTTGATCAAGAAGGAAAAATGATCTTATCTGTTTTTTAGACTGCATAATTCAACAATCAGTTTTCCTTTCCCTCATTTCCAATTTTTTTTTTTTTTTTTTTTTTTGGTACTAGATGAGTAACATGAGCTCTTATGCTTGCATTCTCATAACATGTCAACTTTGTTGTCATCACCAAGACATAAATGGCTGTTGGATATTTTATGGTTGCAGATTACTGTATGTATACAACAAAGGTTTTATGGTATATTGAATGCAACACTGAACTAATTACTTTAGAAAGTAAATTAGAACAAAGATGTTTTATTGTTATGATGAATGCTTGGTGGAATGACCCTTTTGGTGTGTAAAATCAAAGTAACTTTATATTTGGGTCATTCAACGCAAAATAAATACATAAAAATGCCTTTATGAAAAATGTGAACCCTAGTATTTTACAAAATGCATGACAGCAGCAGTCTGGTTTTATAACATAAAAAATAAACAACTTTAAAACTAATTTTGAATAAATAAATAAAAACTTATTTGAGGGAATGTTGTGAAAAGAAAAAAGCATTTCCAAAAAAAAAAAAAAAACCTGTGAATGTGCATGTTTTCTGGATTGTCCTCTTGTTGGCCTCCCGCTGGATCGGGTGTAATGTAGCAGCAGCTCCTGTTGGCTGGTGGGCGGATACGTCAGCACCTCACTCCGCTTATGCCTGCTCCCGTGGATTGTGGCGGTCAGAAGAAATAAGTGATGTATCACAGGTTATCCATGAGACTGATAGAACTTCTGAAACCACTTCCTCTCTGCACTGCGTTAAAAGGCGAGAAAAGCTTCTATCCAAACCGCATCATTGGAAAACGTAATTCTGTCATACTGGAATCCTTTAGTATGTTTTAATATGTGCTAGCGCGTTTTTTCCCCCTTCATCTACACGGAATTCAGTCGTCTGGAAACTTTTTTCTTTCTTTGCAACATGACTTTTAAATGTGTCTTTTTGACGCACCTGTTACTGCTTTGGGTTGGATCCGAACCTGGCGCATCTGAAGGTGTTTGGAGAAGCGCGCGCGACAGCACGACGGACGCGCTCGATGCCACAGACGCGCTCTCGCAGCATATGTTTAAACTGTATGAGAAGTGCAACATTGAACCTAACCGACTCAAAGAGGGAAATACAGTAAGAAGTTTTAAAGCAAAACCTGGTAAGTAGCCTATGGAAAAAAACGAAATGTATGATGCAAACGCCATGCTGCCACCATATGACGTGTAAAAGCAAACATGGTATTTATATTTTAAAAAATCTGCAATTATTACGATTCGCTTAATTGTATATCTTCTAAATGGCTTGATTTATGTTTGCTTAAAAATGACAAGAATTACGCTACTTAATGATGACTTTCTAATGACAATAATTTCTGTCAGTAGTTTTCGCTCTGATGAGGTTTGTTTCGTGCAATGCAAATGTCTTGTTACACCCCTAGCACATTTGTATATATGTTTGTACTACCTAAATCTAGTCAAGTGATAAATAATGACAGGATATGATTTGTAGATATCGGAAGGGTTGCGGAACCACCGCAGACGATCCGCCACGTTTTGTGAACTCTTCTTGTTAATGAAACGTTGTTTGAAAACAGCTGTTTAAACCGGAACATTAAAATAACATTTGTCACACTCTCACGAAACAATACAGTCTTTTTTTCTGCAGTCTGCTAAAGCATTTAATCATTGCCGATTAAAAGACTGACATTGTTGCAGGTTCTAACTCTTAAGGGAACCTAAATAAACATTTCCATATGTCTGCTCTAGGAGTAACATGTCTCCTCACTTCCTTGTGCTTTCTTACACAGAACAAAAAGCCTGTTGTTTGAGCCCATATTCATAATTAATATGTAACTCAGCAGTTTCTCTCGTATCTTTGCAGAGAATGTGGAGCAGAGGGCCTCATACTGGCTGAATCTTACTTCCCTTCAGGGGTCTGAGGTGATTCTCACATCTACGTTTCACTTCTTTGTTGACAAACGGCCACGCCAGAGGTCCTGGTTCTGCAAGCGCTTCAAGAACCCCTCTTGTCGCATCCCGAACTTCCAACTGCTCCCCTCTGTCCGTCTTCTTTTCCGGTCTCCCTCCTTCAGCTCAGACCCAGGATCGCTGCTTGGAAACATCACCGTAGTTCCTCACAGACGTGGGACCTGGCAGAGCAAGGATGTGTCTGTCATTATAAAGGAGGCCCAAGATAAGAATCACCTTTTGATCACTGTGGAGTTTGACTATGGAGATCAGTATCAAAGGTATCATGATCAGCAATCACCTTCCAGTCTTCCATACTTGCTGGTTTATGCTAATGACTTGGCCATTTCAGAGCCCAACAGTGTGGCTGTGAGCCTACAGAGATATGACCCTTTCATCGCAGACCAGCAGCCAACTCAATCTCCAGACTCCTCACTTGACATACGTGTGAAGCGGGAACTGGAATCGGACTTCTCTGATCCCATTGAGAACAACGAGCTCCCGGAGGTGGAGTACAACAGCTTCAAACAGCACGATTTGTGGGAAAGTGCTTACTTTGCGCTCAAGCCAAAGCCCTTCAAAAAAGCACATAGAAGGAAAGGCCAGGAGCACGCTGATGGATTCGACAAGTCTCAGGTTCTCCGGTTTGATGAGAAAACCATGAAGAAGGCCCGGAGGAGACAGTGGAAAGAACCTCGCAGCTGTTCCAGGAGGTACCTGAAGGTGGACTTTGCAGACATCGGCTGGAACGAATGGATCTTGTCTCCCAAGTCTTTCGATGCCTTCTACTGCGCAGGAACGTGTGAATTCCCCATTCCAAAGGTCAGAGAACCTCACGGCGAGAATCAGCGTATGCGAATGTGAATCATTTAGACATGTTGAAATATTTAAAAATGACTATGGTTAATACAGCCTCTCTAGCCAGAGATTTTTAAACAAAGAATCCCTTCAGAAAATGTTTCGGTTCCAGCGCAACTAAAGCACACCATCTTTATGTGCAATTACAGTCAAATAGTTGTACGCTTAATGGGGGTTTTAAGCACATTTTGGACACATTCTCTTTTGAAATGAGCCAGTTTTAAAGTTCCTCTGTTCTGAATAATAGAAGGGTGTTGTAAGACATAATTTCCTCTGCTCCATTAAAGAAAGCAAAACAAAAGTTGCATATCTAAACGCTACCATACCTCATTATCCTCTCTTTTCTGCTCTTTTCAGGTGGTCCGCCCCTCCAACCATGCAACCATCCAGAGCATAGTCAAGGCCGTTGGGATAATTCCAGGTATCCCAGAGCCCTGCTGTGTCCCAGAGAAGATGAAACCACTCAGTGTACTGTTTATGGATGAGAGCAAAAACATCGTATTGAAGATCTACCCCAACATGTCCGTGGAGACGTGCGCTTGTAGATAGACTTGCTGCTCAGAGGGAAAAAAAGACAAATGGGCATTGTTGTGGTTTTGAAACCGAATTTACCTTGAAGAGGCATATTGTCTTTAGTTTGCACTTCTTAGAAAGTGCACACATTTTTAAGGACTGCATTTCATATTTTATGAATGCTTATCTATGTTATTTTCATTTCCTCTGTTTATTCATGAGGGATCTGTCGTAAACCTTTTTCATTGAGTAACATGAGCACTTACTCTTAAACTTATTGCTTAAATTGTCGGCTTTTCAGCTCCATGACATAAATGGCTGTTGGAATAATACTTGTAGATTACTGGATATACAGTAAGGCATACTGAATATAACATAAACACTTTCTTTTGGCAGAGCTGTTGAAATACATTGGAAAGTAAATTAGAATAAATAATTATTTTGTTATTGAGATGAATGTTGGACGTAGTGGCAGGTTAAGTTAACGTCTTTGTGTATATTAAAAATGTAAGTGTAACTTGATATTTGGGACATTTAAAACCATACATGATGAAGTAGCCTACATGTGAAAATGTGAACTATTTAATCTTTTTCATCAAGCATTTACATCAAACAGTTAGCATGTAAGTAACATGCTCATAGTAAGTAATCTGAACTTATTTTTATATATTCATAAGTCTGGTCTGTTAGAAAACTAAGAAACAAAATATTAACAATTACATTTTTATTGGGGTTGGGGGGTATTCCCAAATGGTGCTGTTGCTAATCACTAAGGTCATTGATAGCTAGTGTTGACTAGTTTTTCCTGTGCATTTGTTTTATTTTAAGAGAAGTTACACAATGTTCCTCTTTCCTTATTCAGACATGTTTGACGATCTTGGTGTGGTGCCGTATGTAAGGAGTATTTGGGCCAAATGTGTCAGTGTGTATAAACAATTGTTCATTTGGATTCAATATATTATATTTTAGAGAATGTATTTTTGTAAATGTGTGTTTTAAATTATGACAACTAGCCTTATAAGTAGAATAAAATATATGTTAAACCACCAATGTGTATTTTCTGCTGCATAAATGCATTTTTTCTGCATTAAATGTGTTCCTATTCTTTACTAAACTAAGAAAATGAATAAAAGAATAAGAATGTCAACTAGATTTGACATCAGAAACCTGCTTGGTACATTATTTCTTGACCTAGACATCAAAGACATCTCTAACCCACACTTCCCACCTTCAACCCACTTCAAGAGCATCAGGTCACAGTGCAGGAAGTTCCAGCTCTTACTTCAACAGATGATGTCACCCGGCTCAAACTAATTTGATGTAAACCCTTTTAATCCCACTAGCCCATGAATGAAAACGAGAAGTGTGGTCTCAGAGAACAGAACCCAATTACTGTCTGCTATGTCTTTCCTTTGCATAACAAGTGCGTTGAATGTCTTTCTCTGTGCAGTCAGTGTGTGAAGAGACGACACTTGAAGATGTCAGTTGTAGGTTAAAGAGATATGAATGTGTTTGCTGCTTTTACTGCTGTTTAGCACTAAAAACATGAATACAAAAACAGTCACAAATTAATATTTTGTGTGTTGAAAAATGTAATTATATCTAAAAATTATTATAATTAATACAAATATTTTGCTGAAAATAAAAACTAGTTTAAACTAGTCTCCCAGTCTTACCAGCTTACAAACCCTTCCAAAACCACACTGTAAAAAAAAATTACATCCCCAAGTCAAAAATTTCAAGTGACCGATAACATCTAAATTTTTCAATTAGTCTGACGTATTATTTCTCATTGAGCCAATGTTAACAGACTATTGCAACAAGAATTTCACTTGGGCCAATTGAAAAATTTAGATGTTATCGGTCACTTGAAATTTTTGATTTGGGAGGGTTAGAAATTTTTTACAGTGCATGTGGCTAAAGACCAGTAGATTTATCAACCTTTGACTAATTTATTAGCATATTCGGCGGCAACAAACGAATGAGATGATAAATGTATGGTCTCCAATGTAATCAAAAGTTGTTTTCACCTCTCAGGCTAGTTTTGACAGTGTCAACATGTAATTGTCTCCCACTAGAATGTGAGAATGTAATGCCAACATCCACTAAAGCCACAATGAGGGTTACTATCCGGTGAATCCCCTTTAGAAATGGGGATCACTTTAATATTTAAATCAGTTGTATAATGGACACCAGCAAAATTTGTGTGGCCCACCTCTGAGCCTCATCCTTGCTTCAATTCTGGCCCAGTTCTGGCTGGGTCCTCGGCCCAAAACTGGCCCACACACTGAAAACAGATACAAACAATTTCCTCTGGCCCAGATGTGGCTCACACCCTGTAAAATTACTCTAATTTATTGATATGGCCCAGGTCTGGCCCAGGCACTGTAAGACAGATCTGGCTGAGAGTCGACTGGTACCCCAGGCCAGATGTGGCCCAGAAACTGGCATTGAAACACAAATTCAACCATTTACAAAGATTAAGGGTTTTAATTATAAAATTAACAAATACACTTTAATTTAAACATGTATTAAAAATGAACAAATACTAACAACACACTTTTTAAATTGCAAAATAACAAGTAAATTAAATTTACTCTATTAAAAGTCAAGTCAAGTCAAGTTTATTTATATAGCGCTTTTCACAATACAGATTGTATCAAAGCAGCTTCACAGTATTAAATTAAAATAATACATCAATGCTTGTTTCTAGTGGAAAACGTCCACGTTTGGTAATGCTGATCAATAGTATTGTTGATTGATTAATTAAATTAAATATCCCCAAATATCCCCAAAGAAAAAGAAAAACATCATTCTCTTTCACACAAATAAACTCTCTTTCACTCTCTTTAATACTAAATAATTTACTAACCTAACTAACCTTTTGCAAATGTCAAGTCACCTTTAAATATATAGCGCTATATAGCAGCTTTACAGGGATAAACTGATCAATGATACAAACAGAGTTCAATTTGGCTGTAAGGCTGCTCTAAAAAGAAAATAGTGTCATTATTCAGCTGAATTCAGTGTTGATTCAGTTCTGTTCAAAAACTGTATAAAGTATATAAATTATAAAAAGAGTACATTCAACTATTGAGCAGATCTGGAGATAACAGTTATGTCATCGTCCAGCTCAGTTCAGTTCTCACACTATGGTGTCAATGCAGGCAGATTAATAATATTAAGAATGCATGTAGATGTGAATATGCGAACTTGTACAATAAATATTTGTAATTGTATGCTAAAATTTACACTCACAGCTCCAATGTGAAAACCTGTTGAATGTTGAGATTTGCACTCACAGACAATAGTCACAAACCTGTATTCTGAAATTGAAGCTGCAGACAAGTAGTCACAAATGTTAAAATGCCATTCACAGAAATACAACGTCACATTCGCAGTACAACCTCAATTAGGCATTTGCAACTTCTTTTTACTTTTCTTAAAATTAATTGCTACTTTTCTTAAAATGAATCACTACTTTTCTTAAAATGAATCGCTATTTTTTCAAAATGAATCGATACTTTTCTTAAAATGAATCGATACTTTTTCAAAATGAATTTCTACATTTCTTAAAATGAATCGATACTTTTTCAAAGTGAATCGATACTTTTCTAAAAATGAATCGCTACTTTTCCTTAAAGTGAATCAATACCTTTCCTTAAAGTGAATCGATACTTTTACTAAAATGAATCACTACTTTTTCAAAAAAAAATTGATTCATTTCTTAAAATGATTCGCTACTTATCTTAAAATGAATCGCTACTTTTCCTTAAAGTGAATCAATACTTTTCCTTAAAGTGAATCGATACTTTCCCTAAAATGAATCGATACTTTTCCTAAAAAGAAACGATACATTTCTTGAAATGAATTGATACTTTTTCAAAAAGAATCAATATTTTTCTTAAGATGAATCACTACCTTTCAAAATGAATCGCTACTTTTCCTAAAATGAATCGCTACTTTTCCTTAAATTAAATTGCTAATTTCCCTAAATAGCATCAATACTTTTCCTTAAAATTAATTGCTACTTTTCCTAAAAAGAATCGATACTTTCTTAAAATGAATCGATATCTGCACTTAGAAGTCTGAACCACACTATATTGTTTACAGTCACTGAATGTGCAGTAAGATGATCCGTACGCCTTTCATTTCACTATGCTACTACAGGGAGTTTAAAATGGGATGTGGTCAGGTATGAAAATCATTGTGTGTATGTGTAAAAACTGAATCGCTTTTAGGTAGATGGCTATCAGCAGATGTATTTGGAAATGAAAGCAATGTGGCTGGCACGTGTCAACGTTTTCACACCTTTCCACAATAGCACAACTTGTGACAAACAGCATGCCTGTGACAGTTTAAACGCGCAGAAGTGATGGGCCTGCCCTGCATCTTTCTAACAGGCCTAAATACTCAACAGTTACTGAAAACCAAAGTCAATATTTATTTTTCCAAATGAGGCCTGATCGATTAATGGCAGCGATGAAAGATGCTCTTTAGAGCGAACAGAGGATTTTCTGTGTATGAAGGAGCGACCGCTGGGCTTCTAATTGCACCAATTCTAGGCCAGTGTATACACATCTTTTCATTCAATATGTCTTCAGAAGTTCTGTATTTACTTTCTTGAATGAGCAGAATGTTTGATTTTCTAGCTAAATGCAGACGGGTGTCCCTTTGAACTTCGCAGTGAGGTCAAAACGTTGACTTTTTGGTGAACTTTCTCAGAGTGTTGAGTTTATCCCCTGCCTATAGCCTAATTAAAGGGAGACTTGCAGGGGACTAAAACTAACTTTTTCGGAATTGTGCATATGGCGAAGATAAACCTGAACACAACGCCATCCTCACATTTTCCACATAACAGCTCATTTTGTGAGTGATGATGAGACCTTTACTTGTTAGACAGGGCACTCTACTGGTCACTCAGTGTTAGTGCATGTGTCAAACGAGCGCTTCAATTAGTGTTAACTTTATTTTAAAATGAGCATGTTTGTGACGTTATAAGGAAAAAAGAGTTTACTTTATGCAGTTCCACCATATTCACAAATATAGAACAATATAACACATGTGTGAGATATTATTGACTGCTGAATGCAAGGACATTTACCACATATTAGATATTTAGCTATTAACACAAATATAAACTGACTAGTTACTTGCCTAGTCCTAAATACTTGCTTCTTGAAATTAATTTAAAATTACATAATAAATATAAATGTACTGTGTGTGTGCACACAAAGAAAATGGTACTTTATATGTTCCATATTTCTAGATGGCTAAAATCAGAGGCAAACACACAGGGAATATGTTCAAAATCTTTAATGAAATACAATGACTGTACTTATCTAAAAATAAAAATAAAAAAGAACAAGACAATATTTAAATAAATACATCCTCCTTGTCGTTGTGCTGATAAAAATGTTTTAAAAAAAGTAGACATCTGTAAAGAACATTGTAACATAAAGATTTGGCATTCTGATGGGATGGATTTTTCAAATATAAAATATCTTTACAAAACAATGTTACTCTAAACTTATAATACTTTAGTCAGCTGTTAGCAAACCTAAAAATGCTGGAGCATTTCACTCCGTTTCTCAATAGCATTTACATGTAGCCTAATCCTGACATTTGTAAGGCACTATTAGGTTGAAAATGGTCAGGCAATTCAACAGTATTAGTCAACTAAACGGTACAGCTATTTATAAAGAGAAAGTTATGCAGTATATAGCCACCTAGTGGCACCCCAGTACCTTGAACTGCACGACCAAAGCTCACACTAGTACTACATGGCTGAAATGACAGTGACCGGTGGAGAAAATGACGACGCTTTACTGTTGATTAATGGTTGAAAGGTTCAAGTTTTTACCACGTCTGTAACGTATTGCTATTTGCTACAGCAATATACCTCCTCTGTCCAATAGTAGCCTAACTACAAATGTCCATCATAGAGTATGCACAATTTATGGTCCATCATAGAGTATGCACAATTTATGGTCAATGCATAATAACATATTAAAGTGCGCCAGAGTTTTTCTTCTTAATTATGTGATGTCATGTGACGTGAGAGGTGGTGACGCTCTCGAAAGTACTCGTGACAGATGGGGCAGGTGAGTTTCTCTTCTCTCCTCCGCCTCACCTGAGCCTCTGCGGCGAACTCTTTCTTATGATGGGACCTCATGTGAAACACCAAGTCAGAGGTCATTCTGAATGAGAGGTTGCATTTGGCGCACCAGTTCTGCACTGAAACACCCATTGGAGTGAAAGTAGGGGGAAGAAGTGTCAACGAAGATGTAGACTGCAGCTGGCCACCTATAGCTCTGGTCCAATGCTCGGGTGCGTAATAGAAGGATCCTCCTGTAGCCAGAGGAGCGGACATCACTCCACCTGCATGAGTGCCTGGCAAGTCAGCGTGAAACAGGTGCGAAGCCAGTACATTTCTGTATCCTAGAGAAGGTTTTGATTTGAAAGAGTCTGAGATAGTATCCGAATCGGGTGGTGAAGTGTTCTGAAATTCCGTGATGGTGCGTTTGCTGGGTTCACAGAACGCGCTCTTCTGTTCCGAGTGCGCGCTCTTGGGTACAACGAACGAGAACGCGCTGCAGTCGGATTGTAGGCCTACGTCAGGTCCCAATACATCTCGTGATGACTGTTCAGGGTTTGACTGCTCTGATGGTTTTCTAACCTCGGTAAATGCACTGTTTTTATTTCTTTTTGACTCACTTGTCGAAAGGTTGTCAGCAGATTCTGACGAATCCTGAAAAGGCGGATAGTCTTTGTTGGCGTTGGCGTGATTAGTGATGTTGGTTCTCTCCAATAAAACTGTTTTTCTGTTCCTGGGGCTTAAGGAAGCCTCTTGTTTTCTTTTTCGAGGTATGGCCATGTCTTCGGAAGAATCGTTCCTTTTGTGCTCCAGATCTCTTGCAATGTTGTGAAAATCTATGACTTTGCGTTGTCGCTTGACTTCTTGTTTCTGTTCGTTGGTTGGCCGGATAATATCTACTTTTTCCTGCGCACATAAAAAACGACAGTGGGCAAGGAAAGGGTTTTCGTTCTTGAAGGCCTGGCCGCATTTCGTACATGTGTAGTCTGCATATGAAGAGAAACAAACGCTGTCAGAGCATGATGATAACAAGAACATGCAATTTTACGTAAGTTGGCCATTTAAATGTGATATTTGTATCCATATTGTTTTCACGCATTTCTGAAAACCTTAATCGATATCTATCTATCTATCTATCTATCTATCTATCTATCTATCTATCTATCTATCTATCTATCTATCTATCTATCTATCTATAATTTTTTTTTAAATTATGAATAATAAGTTTCCTTAGTTAAACTATTTGATCTGAACAAAACGTGCCCGACCTCGTCAAACATTCATAAAGAGTGGATTTCTTGTCACATGAAAACAAAATGGCTTCCTGCATTTTGGTTATAGGACCATTGCTTTGGTGGACGAATTATTTTTTCCCTAAATATTAATAATATTTCACAAAATTAATCTAATACTTAAATAAATAATGCAATATTATGCCAAACTACTTATGTGAATGTTTTTTTTTTTCAAGAACGTCTGCATTTTAATTACTTTTTTCTTTTTACATATATTCTTACTTCAAGCCCCAAAAAAAGAAGTTGAAAGAGGTGTACAAGTTATTTTTGTGTAGAATATATTTGTGTGTTTTTTTTTCCTTAATATATTCAGTCAAAAATACACAAAAATACAACCATTGACCTATGAACATTCCATGACATTTTGAAGTTACATTAACTGGTTTAACATGATTTGAGCATTCATTAATGCATTTATGCCATTAATAATGAAAGAAATAAAAACAAATTATTATTATTATTTTTTTTTTTTGAAAGCTGCTACTCACCATCTGTCAGGGCTTTTGTCTTTATGTCTCCAAACCCCAAAAGATGAGACAACTCCTTGTCGTACCAAACAAGCAGTTCCTCCCCTTGTTTCACATCTCGAATAGTCCGAAAGTGCAGCTGTCCTCCTTTCAAGTAGGCCTCAGTATTCTGTTCTTCTGCGCTCACTGCAGCCTGTACTAACCGTAGCCAAGGAACTACAAATGGAGAGCCTTTCATCGCCTCAGGGTCTACCTGTTGATAGAGGGACATATTTGCCATTAGAGGAAATCTAAAACTGAAAACTTTTTTTTCTTTACAAGAAAAGTCACCATTTGACCTTTTGCACTGCATAGTGTAATACAAATTAAATATCTGGAATATGCATGTTTAATTTACTAACACAGCACAAAAGAGCAATTATTGTAAAGTGCAGTCTAAAATAAAAAACTTTAGATAATGTAAGTGAGAGTGAATGCTAAATTACTCACCCTAAATACATACGATTTATTCCGTTTGTCAAAGGATTTCAGTGCAATGAATGCTATAGTGTCATAAAAGTTATTATGGAGAACACATGGTCCGAATGATGTTCCGGCTGGTACATCCTGTGTAACTTGTACACTAGTGAAGAAATCCGGGACGTGGTGATGGAGAAATTTGCTGTCATTAGTCCACAAGGTGCGAGGCATAAAACTCTGCTCCATGTTTTATTCCTGAAAATCTGAATAAAAATAATGAGAAGTTAAAAAGAGGAAGACATGTAAATTCATGCTTAAATATAATTAATGGAACAATCTTACAGCCATATAAATATTTTTTATTATTATTAAATATATTGACATGGGTAGTGATTCATTCAGTTCTACTGTGACTGATATTAATTAATCGGTCTGTGTATTATGCGAAATTGATTGTTGAATCAGAACTTTACAGTTTTTCTTTTATTTTTTTATTTTGTGGTCTTTAGACTGTATAGGCTAATGACGTTTAAATAATCAGCCGGCATTTTTGTATAAAATGTAAAATCTTAAAATTATATGCAGTAAAATCGCAACTTACCTAAATCACGTTAAGGTTGAGGATGTTCAGGAACAGGTGCACAATCCAAGGAGACGTGATTTGAAATGATCCACCGAGAGCTCGCGATCACGACTGTCTCCTGATCCTGACAGTCTCTGGACTGTCTCTCGCGCTGTGCAGTCACGCACTTATCCACGCTGAGGACGCGGAGCTGATGCGCCTCATTTCTCCCCAAACCCCCCAGGTGGCGTTTTGATTGGTGCTCCACCAGCTTTGAAGGCGTGTTAATTAGAAGCGAGGGTAATCAATGACAGAAGTCAGAGACCGTTAGATTGTAATAAGTAGGCTACCTACCACAAAAGACTGTATGCTCAGTAGCCTTTGTATGCACATTTAAAACGGGTCTTTGAGTTATCAAAATCCAACTGTTAGATTTTGTGATGATTCTCCAATTATGGAAACGTTTCTGTCTCTTCTTGTGGTCCATAATTTTTAACAGTGCTTATTTAATTGATTATAAAATATAAATGGTTTCTTATCTGATTATTTTATATCTGAAAAAAATGCTACTTTCAAAGATTAATTTTCTTTTTTCTTTTTTTTTTTACTTTGCGCATTATAATGCTTGAGTGGTTCGAATAACAGCCGAATTAGTGCTGTCAAATCGATTAATCGCGATTACATATAACATAAAAGTTTGTTTACATTATATGTGTGAGTAAATATATATATATATATATATATATATATATATATATATATATATATATATATATATATTATAGGCCTATATGTAACTGTGTGTGTAGCCTATGTGTGTGAGTGGGAGAAGTCTGGCTTCAACGAAATTTCTTAAATACTATTTTATGTTATGTTTAGGGCTATGTTTAGTGATATGTATATATATATATATATATATATATATATATATATATATATATATACACACACACATTTTTGTTTAGTGATTATATATATATATATATATATATATACATATATATAGCCTACATACATACATACATACATACATAATCACTAAACAAAATATAGCACTAAACATAAATAGCAAAATAGTATTTAAGAAATTTCGTTGAAGCCTGAAGTCTCCCTCTCCCGGAAAGAGGAAGTTTTATTTGCTGTTGCCTGCTCGCTGTCCGGTCTGTGGTCGCTCCTCCAAACATTTCTCCTTGAGGAGGAGCTTTCTATGTTTTGAAAGCGGACTCAGATGATTGCCGAAAATAACACAGTGACAAGACATTCAATAAATTTCATGGAAAAGAGTAGTTTTCATTTTTTGCAGGATTAATATGAAAAGCAGTTCTATCCCAGTGCTTTTGGATAGATTCAACTGATGAAATGGCACGTTCTCTGATTCTTGTGGGTATTTTAGTGATTTTGATGCCTAGTCTTCATACTGGAAAAGCTGAGCCTTATTTTGAGGAAGAGAAGAGGTCTTGTCAAGGTGCTTTCGACTTGTATTTTGTCCTCGACAAGTAAGTGGCCTTTATATTTATGGTATCTTATTCTCTTCTCACCGCGCACTGCTGCGCGACGCCTCTCGACGCCCTCAGACGCGCGTGGACCGCTATTATAACAAGTCATTCGTTTAGACAGCCGAATAACTGCTGAATTGATCCAAATGCTTTGATGTCCAAACAAGTTGTTGATATTTTTAAAATGATAGTAATTTGTAGGAATATATACTAGCAGGAAACGTCCGGTGAGATCTGGAGCTATTCCCAAAGGAGACCATGGCAGGATAAGAGAACAATGTCTCATGGAACTGACATTAAGTTTGAACAAAATTCCAAACCATAAAAACATTGAACCATTCACTGCCTGTACAAAATTAACATGCAATGTTGCTTAAGGTTTTCCTAATTGTGGATTCCTAAAAAAACACACAAAAAAATGCTACTGTCAAATGGCTTTAGACGCAGCAGGAGGACAGGACTCTTTGCCTCAGGCGACGCTTTAACAAGCATGATTTTCTCTCACCTGGTGCTGTTCACATGCGCATTTGTGCATCATTATCTCAGGGACGTCTCACTCATAAAAGGCAAAGAAATATACCTCATCATGATATAAGATCACGCACTATTATACAAATCTAATACAAATACCCAGTTGTAAAAAAGTATCATGTCATGTCAAGATAAATTAAAACTTACAACTGCATCCAGTTGTTTACATGTAAATGTTTGCAAAATGCAAATAGTTCTTAATATTTAAGTGTGTAATGAGCTCGTAGTGAGTGTAAGCGAGGAGTATGTGGCATCCTTCTCATACTATAGCACCTTGGAGTGAATACTCAAACAAGCTTAAACATGCTGGAGCATTCTGTATGTCGGTTATTAAACGAACCGTTTTGTGGCCATCAGATTCAAATTCAGATTCAGATCAAATCTGAACTAAAGGCTCAAGAGTAACATTGCATTGTCTGTAGACAATAATTTTGTTCATATAGTGACATCTGTGTGAAATCTGCAGGAATTCCAGTTTGAGTTCAGGTAACAAGAATTTAGATCAATATAAAAACATAGTCAGTTCTTCCAACTATAATCCGTTGTTGCACTGTTTGTAGTGCACATGTATATTAGTTACACTTAACAGTTAGCGCTTCTGTTTGTAAAGTTTTCTGAATGCCTTTAGAGGCCTATGGGATTGCATGCATTATCAAGCTTTTGCCACACTTCCACACTTTTAATCAGCTGAATGGTTTTGGCTGAAGTTTTGGGGCCTTAAATGCCACTCAGTGACCCTACACTAATTGTAAATATCAGGCCATCGGTTCAGAGAGTTTTTGGAAAGAAAACAGCCACAGTGCTTTTCAGAGAGACAACACCTTTGATTATCAGTGGAACTAGAATTAGTTTTATGTCACTATATAGGACTCCTTTTAATTTGGGGCTCCTTTTTAATAATAATAATAATAATAAAAACAGACTTTGCAAACAGAGCTGATGTTTCTAATATAACAATATTCAGAGTCAGTGGTTTGCTGAAGATTGACCTTAGTTCACAGGAAAAGAGATCAAACCAAGATTAAACTGCATCAAAGGAAACCCAGTCTTGTTATTCTAGACTGCTGCATACCACCACTGTGTATTCAATGTAATTATTTATTTCAGTGGCCCCAAACTGTATTTGTACACACTTAAAAAAGGTCTGAATGTCTTTGCATTAGATAACAAAATATCGAATATATGTATCATCTGCCACTTTTTAACAGATTTTTAGTGAATGCAGTAGCAGTATATGGAGTCCTAGGAGAGTAACCAGCAAGTGTAGTTCATCCCATTATATGGACATTTTCCACTAACATTTGACAGTCAGAAAGTGTCCCAAAGCTTTGTTGTTTTATCATTTAAAAGCTGTCAAACATCTTTTTGAGAAACTTTCTTTTGGTGCTTGTTTTGTGTTTCCTTGGCACTTGGTTTCATATTTTCTAATCTAATGCAATACCATTCATACATTATAAGTGTGGCCCAAGTGTTAATTTTGCAGGTGTGTTTAGAACTGACGTCAGATTAGCATTGATTGCTCCACATGTCCAGTTTTATGTTTCCTGACCCCCTGTCAGAGATGGAGCTGTGAGCCTTTTTGGATGCTGATGTAGATGCCAGCTCTGTTTTAGGACCTCAACCTGTTACACTCAACCATTGCCATCTGTTCCCATTCAAATGGCTGGCTCCAGGAGGAAGGGGTGTTGCTCGCTGCTAGCAGGAGGCAGATTCATCTGGCACAAAGGCAATTAGCTCTTGTTGGGAGCGCTTTGGGGCCTTTAATTAATTAGTGGCATGTGCGCATTTTATAGAGTACTTAAGGACCTGCTACTCTCAGATAGTATAAGAAAAGATGGTAATTGATATGTAATTGTGTTTAAGGCAGCCATTATAATGCACAGAAGAGATATTAGCCTCTGACTCTTTGAAGCATGTTGGTTTTCAACACACATGTTTGATTTTATTATAGATCAGGAAGTGTCCAAAACCACTGGATTGAAATTTACTCCTTTGTGGAGCATCTTGCGGAGAAATTTATAAGGTAAAGTGCTTTCGTTTTGATGCACTATTGTCCTGTAATCCATTTAAGGAATAATATGTGAATCTTTATTTACAGCCCAATGTTACGAATGTCCTTCATTGTCTTTTCAACTCGTGGAAACACGATTATGAGACTCACAGAGAATAGGTATGACCAAACACGCATCCAGGTCCTCTATGGACACTTGTCCAAAACACCATTAATGTTGCACACAAATACACATTTTTTGTCTGCATTGTAATAACATTCCTCCAACATCTGTAATTCAGAGATGATATTACCAGAGGCTTAAATATGTTGAGGAGACAAATACCAGGAGGTGATACATATATGAATCTTGGATTGCAAGAGGTATATTTTTCTTTTTGAAACAACTGAATCAATTTAAATCCTCTACTATGGTTAAAATTCCTGCATTAATGCTGTAAACATCAAATTGCAGGCAAATCAGCAGATATATCATGGAAATTATGGTAAGCGTCACCTTGAATTACCATGCAGTTCATTCACACTTTTACTATGGGAAAATGAAGCCTCAATGAGATGATGTTTATTTCACAGGGACAGCCAGTGTGATCATAGCACTGACGGACGGGGAGTTAAACGACCATCAGTTTGTCACAGCACAGCAAGAGGCAAGTACACAAGCCAGTGATGTCGTAACGGATGTGGCGGGTTCTCTGGCAGATGTGTAATTGACAGTGGCATTTGCTTAGTAATGGAGCTGACTGTGTTTTCCCCGTCTATGTGCAGGCGCAGAGAGCTCGGTCTTTGGGAGCCATTGTATACTGTGTGGGTGTAAAAGACTTTAATCAGACACAGGTAACACAACAACATTGTACAATGAGTTGCTTTGTGCCTCAGATTTGAACCATAATAACTTTTCCGTTCTGGGGTGGTCTCAGTTAACCTGTATTGACTATATTGTATTGCTTGTTTAGCTGGCCACAATTGCAGACACCATAGAGCATGTGTTCCCAGTTATTGGAGGATTCCAGGCCCTTGAAGGAATGATAGACTCTGTAAGTGTCTCTATTTCTCTGTCTCTGTCCTTGAGGGAGTGAATCACCTAAATTATCCCTTTGCGTGTGTACGGAATACAGGAGTCACTTTTAAAATTGCAAGAGTTGGCATTTCGTGGCTGTTATCAACAAACATGGATGCCATGCCAACCGTTTAACTCAGTTGGAGTCAAATATTTTTGACAATATAAGGGACCAGGACGGAAGCCACCTCAGTGTGGAATTAAAAAAGTAAAGTAAAGTGAAAAATTTAAAATATGAAATAAAGTTGCATTGTGTAATGTAAAGTCACACTGTTAAATATAGTCATATTGGCCCTCATTTATCAAAAGTGCGTACACCAAATTTCCAGCGTACACCTGGCGTACACCCAAAACCACGTTGACTTTGAGATTTATCAATATGGACGTTGGCGTACGGCACGCTCAAATCCTACGCCAGCTCAGGAGGTGGTGTACGCACGTTTTGAGTGCGGGAATGCGCAAAAAAACAATTCCTAACACCACAAAACGCACTGACAAACTAAAAGATATAATATATTATGACCCACTGTAAAAAAACAACATCATAGTAATTATAAACTTCAGTGTTTATTTTTGTGCAACATGGACTTCAATGTTTAATTTGTGTGACTTTACCAAAGCATTTGAATTGTAGGCATATGTATTCCTTAAGTTGCGAGCCTGTGCGCTTTACCTGACGTTTCAAGCCTTGATTATACTTTCGCCTGGCTCCGCAGCGCGAGTCTCCGCAGACTGCGCGCGCACCTCCCCAAACGGACGAGGCGTTTATACTCGACGCGCTCGCCGTTGTACTATTCTTTGAATCGATGGTTAGGCCAGGGTTAGGCCCGGCAGGTGCGCACGGACTGGGTTCAGTAATGAAAGGCTTTCAATGACCAAAAAAATAATTCAGACTGACAAAATAATAAAAATGCCATTCTTCTTCTTTTAAATAATAATAATAATAATAATACAAATAATAATAACGACATTCTTCTTCTAAATAACAATAAGCGTCATTAATAATAAAAATCTAGAAATCAATTTTGTTTCTTTCCACTTCCCTGGTTTCGCTTTCTCTTTCTCAAAGAAGTTTCTCTTCTTTGCCGTCTTCCGTGTGTCCATGGCGTAAAATGAGGGCGTGGGGGAAGCGGAGACTTGAATATATAGGGGCGTGTTATTCTAATGACGATCGATTTCAGCCGCGGCATTTATCAAGGGCAGGTATTGCATACACCAGAATTTCAAAGGTACGCACAGCTTCATAAATCAGGCGATGAGAGGAGTGTAAGCATAATCTTACGCCAATATATACGCCCGTTTCTACGCAAGATTGATAAATGAGGGCCATTGTGAGTTAAATAGTCAAGTTGCTAGATAAAGTCACGTTGTGAGACAATACGTGTGTTCGACTTGAAGCGGCGCTGTGCAGGCCGATCGGTGTATGACATCAAAGTACCGCCAGTGCAGCTCTGAATGCTTTCTAATCGCTCTCGCGGTAATTTGATGTCATATACCGATTGGTCTGTGCAGCGCCGCTTCAGGTCGAACACACCTACTGTCAACTTATTCATTGAACCCTAACATAACAGTCTACTACTCTACTGAGAGTTAGTTGACATGTAGTTGCAAATTTATGAAAGTTAGTTGACATGTAGTTGCAAAGTTACTTATAGTTAGTACAATGTATAAAGTGGACTACCAAAATAAAGTGTTACCTATGAAGTCATATCACAAGAATTTAGTAACATTGCAAGGTGTAAAGTCACATTGCAAGATATAATGTTGCAATTTGGAGATATCCCAAGTCACATAGGTCACATGGGTCAATTTTTTTTTAATTGAGATGTATATCACCTGAAAGCTGGTTTGTTAGGATTGGACAATATTTGGTCGAGATACAACTATTTGAAAATCTGGAATCTGAGGGTGCAAAAAAATCGAAACATTGAGAAAAATCCCTTTAAAGTTGTCCATTTATGTTCGCAATTGTGCTGCATTCACTCACAAAAATAAATGTTTTATATATTTACGGTAGGAAATTTACAAAATATCTTCATGGAACATGATCTTTACTTAATATCCTGATGATTTTTGGCATAAAAGAAAAATCGATAATTTTGACCCATACAATGTATTGTTGGCTATTGCCACAAATATACCCGTGCGACTTGTGACTGGTTTTGTGATCCAGGGTCATAATTTTGCTACTGACGTTACAGAGAGTAATGTTACAGCATTACCAGTTAGTAGTTCAGTTTGCATCTGGGAGTGAATTTGGTTGAAGAATGTGAATGCTCCTTTAAATGGCTAAGGTCTGTCTGTATTGACTATTAATCACCCAAGCACTGTTTTTTTTCTTCTTCTTCTTGTAGATCATCAAGAAATCCTGCATTGAAATTTTAGCAGCTGAGCCGTCCAGTGTATGCGCTGGTGGTAAGAGTCACCTCAGCACTTGCCATGGTCATTTTTTTTTTTGTAATAATTAAAAATAAATGTAATTTACATCTTGATTTGTACATTAAATCAAGATGTTAATAAAAGAATATGAGAGGACAGTGCGCAAACATTAATACACAAAAAGCTGTGCTAATTTTGTGAAAGCCCTAAGCGTTGTAATGATGGCTCACGAGTTGCGGTCTCTTGCACTCACCAGAAAATGAAAATTGATCATGTCTGGGCAGAGCTAATCCGCCTGTTCGCATCACCAAGGAGACGGCGCTGTAAGTGCACTCTCGCGCAGTAAGTGCATGCTAATAAGGTCATGTCAAGCCACATCCATCCTCTCTGGCCTACACACCAGTGCTCAATGTGGCAGGCCTGTCTGCTGAGCAGCAGCCAATTAAACAAATGGGCATTTCACTGGTAAAGGCGGAGCGGAACTGCACCGCAGTTATTCGGCAGCACTTCGGCTAGACAACAGATCCGATGTGGCAAACTAGGCCAGGAAGAACCAGCCAGGCAAAAAACACAGCTCTCTTGTTTCACTTGAGCATTCCTAACAATAAGTTCTCTGTCACGTTGTGGGACATCAAACCTTGAAGCACACGGAGGAGAGAGAGAGAGAGAGAGAGAGAGAGAGAGAGAGAGAGAGAGAGAGAGAGAGAGAGAGAGGGCATGCAGTGACCACTGGCAAACGATGATGGTTAAAACAACAATACCCCTGCAGTTTGACCACACACTCACACTGTTTCGTCGGTAATACTTTACAATAAGCTTTCATTTGTAAAATAAACGAACAATGAAACATATGTGTACAGCATTTATTAATCTTAGTTAATGTTATTTCTGCATCTACTAATACATTTTTAAAATAGAAATTTGGGTCTGTTAACATTAGGTACTGCACTGTGAACTAACATGAACACTATGAACAATTGTATTTAACTAACATTATAAAGGTTGATAAATGCTGTAAAAATGCATTGCACTAGTTAGCTCATCATTTGTTAATGTTAACAAATGAGACCTTATTGTAAAGTGTTACCTTTGCATAAGATTTTAATTGAGTTCATTTAAATCTAAATTATCTCTTTCAGTCATTATTTGTCAGTCATTAGTCATTAAAACTTTACAAGGTTTCATTAGTTAACATTAACATTCTTGAATTAAGAATGAACAATACTTCTACAGCATTTATTGATCTTAATGTTAGACTAAATAATGTTAAATACATTATGGGAATCAAATGTTGTATTTGTTAATATTAGTTAATGAACTGTGAACTAGCATGAACAATCAATGAACAGCTGGATTTTTATTAACTAACATTGACAAAGATTAACAAATACAGTTACAAATGTATTGCTCATGATTAGTTCATGTTAGTTAATACATTAACTAATGTTAACAAATGAGACCTTATTGTAAAGTGTTACCCATTATTTGTATTCGATTAGATTTAAAGGGATAGTTCTCTCAAAAATGTTGTTACAAACCTGTATGAATTTCTTTTTCTGCAGACCATAAAAAAAATATTTTGAAAAATGTGTCTACACAATGAAAGTCAGTGGAGACAAAACAACATTGGACCCCATTGACTTCCATTATATGGACAGAAAATACTGAGAGATTGTTTTTAAAAAAAATATATTCTTTTGAGTTCTACAGAAAAAAAAATAATACATTCAGGTTTAGAACAACATGACAGTGAGTAAATCGTTTACATTTTTGGGTGAATTATCCCTATATCAAATATCTTTTGTTATTTCTTTTGTTGATGACTCCAAACCACATAGATACATATATTAATGAACATAATCCTTAATGGAAACACTGCATGACAATGAATGTCATAATTAATGAAACATATTGTTGTGTAATTAAATCAATCCTTGAAGTAATGCACTGTGAAAATTGCTATTAGCCATAAGTGTGCTATATTCCTCGAAACATTACAGTTTAGCCGAAGATTCATTAGATGCACGGGACTCATTTGATCGTGGTTAGTGGTTTGTTTTGGTTTAGTGTGCTGTGGAGGCAGTTCCGGTGTCTGACAGACTCAGCGATCAAACTGATGAGAAGTGACCAGCCCGTGCAGCCTGCAAACAGGCCATCACTCGCTGTTTTGAGAGGAGGCCCAGCCATCAAACGTGACAGCAATCGTTGCTTTGATTAACCCTTGTGATTCTGCCGCACCCCATCCCCCATTCGGGCAGTGATTGAAGTGTCCGTGCTCGGACGTGGCACCTCTGCTCTAAACAGCCCGAGCCATCAAGCTCTCAGGTGTGGATGGGAAGCGTCAGCTCTCCCGTGCAGCACAACGGGCGTGAGCCGACAGCGTACCAGCCCCTGCCCACCATCTCGCTGCCAGCGCTGCCCGCTGCCAAGCCAGTGTTGACCTTTTTACCCCTGTGCTGTCCTGTCAGAACCCGACACACCATGTCTGACAGTAACGCGGGAAGAAAAGGACATGGATGTTGATGCCCGGCCTCTAAAATTAAAGGGAATTAGCCATTTCAGTTGTATGGACGTCACATTAAGCAGGCATGAGCAAGGGAGCTGGGCAAATTTAGACGCAGAGGTGGGGTGGAGAGGGGCTTCTGCATGGCAGACAGGATTAGTATAATTAGGGAGGAAATGACAGGTTAATTGGAACGGATGGGAGTGGAATTTGTTTTGGTAGATCCATGATGAGACAAGAGACATGCTGAGAATTCTTTTCACTCAAATTTTCCCATGACCAGCCTTTTCGTTAATCGCCAGGTCTTATGTAGATATACTAGATGAAGGACCTTTACAGACAACATGATATTTAAATTAATTCAGTTCACATTGTAAATGCACACTCCTGGTCTTCTGATTTATTCTATAAAATTGTCTTTATAATCCTAAATCAGCATGAAATGAAAATCCATCCAATCTATTTTCTAAATGCATGATCTTATTGTGTACGTTTCATCTGTGCATGTTTCATTTGTTTAATTTACCTCATAATTTTTTATCTTTTGGTGAAACGACAGACTCCTCCCTGATGATGTATCATTTAGTCCGCTTAAAACCCACTACTCTATTACAATCGACTGCAAAATCACATTCAGCCTGTCCTGCCTCAATCCAACCAACAACTGATGGACAGAAGACAAAAAAAATAAAAAATCTTTTTTGTTAATCCGTTTCATTCAAATGTACGCCACAATACGGAAAAAGATCTATCGCTACTTCTGTTACATCGCAACTTTAATGAAAATTCAATAACTCTTTCTCTGAAATAGCTTTCCTTTTCTGCTAATGTCACTTAGGCAATGTGGGCTATTGAATAATGGTAACCAATAGCAAGAGCAAACTCTCATTCAGAGTTGGTTCCATTTTGATATGTAATGGCCACTTTACACAATCCAATTGATTCCTGATTAATAAAGTCGTATTTTTTAACACATTTGTTGAATATCCTCATTTTACGAAAGTGCAGTGAGTTGTGAATGGCAAGTTAAATTGACTTCAAGGCTTTTTTAAAAGCTTTTTTAGGTGTCTATTGGAGGTAAAAAAAAAAACTACTATATTTAGGATTTGATACTTTAAATGCTGGTGTAAAAACTGTCTGAAGAGAACTGAGACTTACAGTATAGTGTTATTTCTCACAGCAGTGATATTCTCCTGACCTTTCCTTACCACTATCTTTCCTTATGGCACACTGCACAGAATGTTTTTCATCCTGTGAACTTTACGCACTTAAATGTTAAAGGTTTACAACCAGAACATTTTCTAAAAGTGTAGCATTACTCAGAGATGAATCAGTACAAATCCACTCAAATCTCCCTCAGTAAGGTCACATCCGCTCTGCATCCTTTGACGCCCGCTGAGACAGGTTCTAAGTGAGGGTGTTTTTCTCTCTAACATATGCTGCTTAGCAGCCGTCAGAGGGTCTACAGCATCGCCTGGGGGGTCTCAAAGGTCAGCCAGCCAGCTTTGTCGGCCACCAACGCAGCACCCCCAGCTACACGACTCCAAGAGATTTGTGAACCTCTTCACTTTTATTATTAGCACCACTGGAGCATATGCATTTGCCCAGTTGAGTTGAGTGTTCCTGAAAGGTTAAGGGTGGAAAAAAAATAAGAAAACCTGCCCTCTGGCTAAGCACACTTTATAATTTCACAGTATGGCATTTTTTTTTAAAGGTCTACATGAGACAAAGATCTAAAAAACAGGCACCGCCTTGTGTAGGAATTTTTGTCATACTATATTTCAGTATAAATAGTACATAAAAGCAATATTTAGTCTACTTTTTGGTTACCTTTTTTCTGGAAAAGAAGCAGAGGAATTTCACTATGTAGTAAAGGGACTTGCTAAATGTTTATTATTATTATTTGTGTTTTTTTTAAAGATTCTTTCCAAGTGGTTGTGAGGGGAAATGGATTTTTGCATGCCAGAAACATCGATCAGGTTCTGTGCAGCTTCAGAGTCAATGACACAGTTACACTGAGTAAGTAATATTACATTACAAACAGTACTTTTTCCTTAAATTTTCCAATGACACATTTTTTAAGACTTAAAAAAACACAAAAATAATGTATGCAACACTATATGCACTCTATGTATATGACTGTTTCTTTTATAGCAATAAAAAAGTGTCATCAAAATATTCCTTTTTCTTTTTCTTGCAATTAACTTTCAGATGAAAGACCTGTCAGTGTTGAAGATACGCTCCTTCTTTGTCCCGCGCCAATCATAAATGAGGCTGGAAAGTAGGTGTTCTTCATCCTGTCACTTTATTTTTTAAAGCATTGGTACCCTTGAAAATTTGGGTCAATGTCATTTGGAATTATTCTTATAAGTCAATCTCCACACACCCTAACACATAGAGACAACAGGCATGTGGTATAATACATAAAATGAGCGTATAATTAGCCTCTCTGAGAGATTAGTCACCATGGGCTTGACCTGCATGAGAAGTTTCTAGTGAGTGTGCATGTTAGCCCAAAGCTCCGGTGGTTTTCTGAGCTGAGAAAGAAAAGAACAGACAGTTAAAACACAGAGCCGACCGTATCCACATCAGCCGGAGCCGAGCCCCGGAGACTGACTACAGGTTACTTTTCAGGCCTTCTACAACAAATGAGCTGCTGCTGGCGGCTCATTTCCCTGCGAGCCCTCCAAATAATTATGTGTACCGGCGGCTCTAGACACCTTGAGGATTTCATCTGTCTTGTTCTTGTCAGGAAAATTCCTTGAGATGCCAATGAAGGAGCGTCTCATGCCACCTTAAGCAAAACAGGGATATTTTTTTAATCTTGGTCAGCCTAATACATCACTACACACACTATATGGCAGCTGATGTTGACATATCGATATTCAGCGTTTTACATTCATTCCAAACTATTGTGACTGATGTGTTCTTGGCCATATTTGTTGTAAATTTTATCATACACTGTAAAAAAAAATTACATCCCCAAGTCAAAAATTTCAAGTGACCGATAACATCTAAATTTTTCAACTAGTCTGACGTATTATTTCTCATTGAGCCAATGTTAACAGACTATTGCAACAAGAATTTCACTTGGGCCAATTGAAAAATGTAGATGTTATTGGTCACTTGAAATTTTTGATTTGGGAGGGTTAGAATTTTTTTACAGTGTAATGCACGTTTGTGGATTAATAACAACATTGCCCAAGATTATGGAATGCATCGTTTTTTATTTATTTATTACAATTCTCTAGAATACTGATTTCTGATTGGTCAATTGCACCATCCAACATCCGTCAAATATTTCTTAATTTTCACGATCGTCCATGGCAACGCTGTACTGTTTATCAGTCCACTCATCCAGATACTGAAACCAGCACTATTTTTATTTATTTCGTTTCACATGAAAGACTCACTCTCTCTTTTCATACAAAACGATATTTTGAATTATCTTTTATTTTTGTATTTCTAGCTATTTTATATTTCTATAATTTTTATATTTTTCAGCTTTAACTTATATCCATTTCAGTTTTATTTTTCTAATTATAGTTCTCCAACCTAAACTTATATATTTTTTAAGTTTTTCATCTCATATTTATATTGTATTATTAATATTGTTAAGATGATGTTTATTTCGCGATATAATGACGTCTGCATACCATTATTTGGTTTCAGAGATCTCGTAGAGTCTGGGTCTCTCAAAAGTCAGCCAGATGTGGTATGTATTCTTATAGGGAAAGGGAAAAACAGAGATGAAACATTCCATTATAATCCAGTTACAAGGAAGGGTGGGGTTATTTAGGCTAATTAGAGCCAATGGAGAGTCTCTTGAAATTAAACATATTTCCATCCTGTTATGCAAACTTTGTTGTTGGGAGTAATAAGTAATAGTAATAACACAGTAAAAAGAAAAACCATTGAGTCAAATAATGTCTGTATAAACTGATTCCATTGTAAAAGGCCATTTGAGTTTTTGAGGGGTAAGAAAAAGGCAATTTTAGGGCAAAGTCTGCCCTCTCCTACTCCTCTGCATCCACGTCTTTTGAGACGAAGCTGTCAGTGCTGTCACCTAAACGCGTGGTGACTGAGTGGCCTCCTGAAGACGTGCTCAAAAAGAGCCAGCCGCTTCCTGATTGATGGAAAATGAGATGGATCTGTCACTGGACCTCCCTCCACAACCCCCCCCTTATCCTGTTGTGCCCCCTTTGAGCCCATCCCCCATCCTGCCAACAGAGTGGCACTAGAAGGGGTGTGCAGGACCGACAGAGAGGAGTTGGGTCAATACCCCTGTAGTAACTTATATTCAGCTCCGTCTTCTCCCCCACCAATACAGAGGAAGAGGGGTCGCCTAAATCAAGAAAGCTGAGACTTTTTCCACTGTACCAGCGCTGTGAATGCCCATGGTAGAGCCAAACATATCTGATATTGGGAGAAATTCCATTCTTGAGAAAGTTGTCAGGGGGAACTGGACGTGGCATTGTCAGTTTTGATGTCCATAGACAAATCTTCATAGACTGTCAGTCATTCACATGGCAAACACTTCTTTTTCATCTCTTTCTTATCACAGGATTATAAAACATGTTTTACTGAAGATCTTAAAATAAGACTTATCACATATAATCACTATATATTATTAACATTATGTAAAACATTTACTCTTCCATTCAAAAAGTTTGTGGTCTTTAAAAAAAAAGAAATAATTTTATTTCACAAGGACACCAATTATGATATTACAATGATTTATTTTTAATTTTCTATACATCAAATAAACTTGAAAATGAATCATGTTTTCCTCGAAATTAAACAGCACAACTGTTTTCAACATTCATAATAATGTTTGAGCACAAAATCAGCATATGTGTGATTTCTGAAGGATCATGTGATACTGAAGACTGGAGTAATGCTGCTGAAAATCCAGCTTTGCCATTAGGAATAAAGAGACAAAAGACGCCCAGAGACGACAGCCCAAGGTTGAGTCGAGGGAGGAGCCAAGGTGGCGCGGAGGCTGACATCAACTGGGGGGTGACCAACGGAGGCGGAGCCGATGGATTCCAGGGCACAGATGAAGACGAGTGACATCGCTGACACAGGAGGCCTGGGCGATGCCCGAGGACTGAGGCAATACCGGTGTGATGGAGGACCGAGGCATACCCGAAGGGAAAGAGGAGTCTGCTGCAGCCGTAGGGTGGAGGAATGGAGCATAGCGGAATGTCCACAAGACCAGGGCGGAGTGACAACTGACCAAGGGGGAGCTGGTGGGATGAGGGAACCTGGTGAAGAAGTAAGGCCGAGGGTGTCTGGTGGAGCCGAAGGTGGGAGGAGCCAAGGTGGAGCCGACAAGCTGAGACAATCTAAGGCTGAGCCACTGGATTTATCCGCTCAGGCGCTGATGGTGGTTGTAGGACCTGAGGTTAGACATGAGTGCTTGGCATCGCAGGAGATGAAGGGCTGACAACCTCCAGCAGAGGGCTGGAGAACTGGCTGAGCAGGAGGCAGATGAAGGCTAGACAGGGTCGAAGGTAAAAATACATTGTCCATGCAGGTGTCTGTGCTGTCTAGAAACAGCAATGAAAAATCTGAAATGGGGTGGGAGACGATACCTCTGCGCTGAAGTCAGTCAGCCAAGGCCACTGATGTCATGGGCTCACACCCCTGATCAGACTCACTGGGTGGCTCCTCTTCCGGGGCGAGTGTCCGCGCTGACCTCTTATCTTCGGGCACTGGCTGACATGTCGCGCGGCAGCTCTTCATCTGCGAGGGGCTCGCACGTTTCCTCTGTGGTCGATGGTGGTGGAACAGACTCTGGGTCTGGCTGTGTTCTGGACCGGGGAAAACTCAAATAAAGGAACACATGTGACTGATGAAAACAAAACTGAAAGTCCATGAAAGTGAAACTAAAGATGAATAAGTCCAGATAACTATGACAATATTGTAAAAATATTTTACAGTATTACTGTTTTTATTTATTTAATCAAACAAATGCAGCCTTTAGACTTTAGATCAAACACATGTGACATTATTAAGGGCCTTTTATCGGAAGAAAATCCTGAGAAGCAGAAGATTTAAGCAAAAGTCTCAATTTGATTCCCATTGAATCTCATTTGTGACTTTGAGAACATCGACGATAGATGAACATAGATGAACATGGATGATTGAGATCTCTTTTAAAGCCTGCCTAATCAGTTTTTCCAGTCCCTTTGGCTTGTTGTTTGTATTCCGGGATATTAAAATGCATAGTTGATCTACTTTAGATGGCACTTATCAGTCAAGTTCCTGTTCCTACATGATTTCAGCCTACTGGTCGTTGAGTGTTTAGTTGGTATCCATCCAAGAGGAATGCATTGGAAGTCATTTAGGCAGCTGTGTGAAACATACATTAACCACTCTTTTTTTTTTAAATCCTGGCTCTAGATTACACATTTAAACAAGAAAATGCTGATCTTAACAGCTTTAATAACCACATAACAAGCTCACACATGTCCATCATAGGAATGCAATGAATGTGCCTTTTTCAGCAGGTATGATTGAGGTGTTTTTGTTGTGTTTCAGGGTGATATATCTGCAGGTTAGCATGAATGAGGGATTGTCCTACATCACAAGTTCAGTGCACATCACTACTGCTGAATGTGTAAGTACATCTGTCTTCCTTTGACAAAACCACTTCTGCCTGTAAAAACATGAATGGCTAATTGGCGTGACAATGATTCAACCTCCCTGAATGTCTTCTCAAATGACTATTTGACATTGTTGTTTGCTGTCTACATCTTGTTTGGTTCCTTTTCCCTTCTCTCTTACCCTTTCTTTTTCTCTTATGAGGTCTCCTCTGCTTTCTTTCATCAGAGGAGTCTGGTTTTGTCACGTAAGTTAAAATTAGCAGCAGTAAAAAAAACAAAAAAAAACAAATTCCATCTCTTGGAACAGCCATTTTCCCTGTTCTTCATTCTCCTTACCTGTTCATTTGTGTTATGCCAGTAAATACTCATGAAGATGTATGTTTGTATCTCTCTTGAGTGCAGTTTGATGGGACTATCCTGCTCATCTCATTACTGGCTGTTTTCCTGTTGTTGGGTCTGGTTCTGATGTGGTGGTTCTGGCCTCTGTGCTGTACAGTGGTACGTCTGTACGTCTCACAGGTCGAAGCTGTACATAATTAACATTTACAGTGTGTTTTAAATTAAATTAAAACACAATTTAAAATGTATGAATGTCATTGCACAAAACATCACATATGTTAAAGACTCACAATCACACTAATTTTTATTATTGTTATTTATAAATCATGCATTTATTTGTTATTAACACAAAATTAAACATTTTGTCAGCATTTACTCTTCCTCAAGTTGGTCCAAACCTGAACAAGTTTTTTTTCTTCTGTTGAACACAAAAGAAGATATTTTGAAGAATGTTAGTAACCAGTATTTTTTTCCTACTATGGAAGTCAATGGCTACGGTCAACCGTCTGGTTACCAACATTCTTCAAAATATCTTTTTTTGTGTTCAGCAGAAGAAAGAAACTAATACAGGTTTGGAACTACTTGAGGGTGAATACATTTTTCCTTGTTATAATGATAATCAGGCGTTTATTTGTTATTCACACACTTAAACATGCATCATGCATTTAACATTGTCAGTATATATTATTGTTATTCAAGTCAAGTCAAGTCGCCTTCATTTATATAGCGCTTTTAACAAGATTGTTTCAAAGCAGCTTTGCAGTGATAATAGGAAATTAAAGTAACAGATTGTTTTGGCTTTTACAGCAGCTCTAGATATTATTATAGATCATGCATTCACACATTTAAACAGTGATTTGACAATATTGGTATATTAATCATTATTATTATTTTTATGCTTTATGTATTATTAATACTAAAAACAATGATTTAACAGTGTTGTAACATTCCCCCAGTGACATTAACTCTGATTATGCTTCATGCAATGTAATGCTTTTATTCTTTATAATATAGTGTTTCTGTTTGTACTGTACTGCTCTTTGCTTAGATTACATTCTTTCGCTGAGAATTATTTTTCTTTCAGGTCATCAAGGAAGTGCCTCCACCCCCTCCCCCTGTGCCTGTGAGTCTAACTCCCTCTAACCTCATTTTGTGCTCATGTTTGTGTATGTGTGTATTTAGGCACAGCATACACTCAAGTGTACCATGGAAATTTAGAGCCGATATGAATCAGGAGTCAGGACAATTTAAAAAAAAAAAAATTTTACATGATAAAATGACTTACTCTCATAAGCTGAATCCAGTGCATTCCAGAAATGCCATCATTTCTTGTAAACCACATTCCCTAACACTGCCAATATCAGCTACTAAATATGAGTGCAACTGCTTTGAAAAGCTGTCCGTCACCATTTAAGGGCATTTTCTATGGCACAGCCGTGTAAATAAAGACAAGTGAGCAGTGTAAGTGGGCACAGTGCGAATCACAGGCTCAACCGCAGGATGACTGAATGGCAAAATTCAGGGAAAAGGGCTCATAATGATCCTCTTGTGTTTGCTTTGTTTCCAGAGGTCAAAGGCAAGCAGTCACTGAGGCTGATAGGAAATAAAAGAGCTTTGTGGAAATGGCTTTAGTGTGTGCATCTGTGCTTCTTACCACTGAAAGTGCAAACAAGGAGCTCTGTCTCTAAGGCTTCTCTTTGATTTGGAGACACATTGTGGTTGCTACTTTTTTTAACTAACATTATTTGACAGTGTCTTTGTGTTTATTCTATCTGTGTAGGCTAATGTGTTGAGTTTGCTAACGGCAAATTTAAAGGGATAGTTCACCCAAAAATGATAATTCTGTCATCATTTACTCACCCTCAAGTTGTTCTAAACCTGTATGAATTTCTCTCTGCTGCTGAACACAAAATAATATATTTTGAAGAATGTCAGTAACCAAACAGTTGATTGACCCCATTGACTTCCCTAGTATTTTTCCCTAGTATTCAGTAAGTCAGTTGGGCCCTGCAGCTGTTTGGTTACCATTATTCTTCAAAATGTATTCTTTTGTGTTCCATAGAAGAATGAAATTCAACTTGAGGGTGAGTAAATGATGACAGAATTTTAATTTTTGGGTGAACTATCCCTTTAAAAGACAGTTCCAACAAAATAAACAGAAAAGGAATGTTTACATGACTTTGAATCATAGTCATTTTGCAAATTTTTTACTAGTGTGATATTAGTTTTACATAAATGTTGTGTGCTCAACAGGAGTCCGATGATGAAGATGGCATGGGCAAAAAGAAATGGCCTACAGTAGATGCATCCTACTATGGAGGAAGAGGAGTTGGGGGAATCAAAAGAATGGAGGTGATGCATATTTTTGTACGCGATATGGCTTTATATAGGGTGTCATTTGATCATAGGTTAACACAGGCTACAGGGGGATGAAGACCACACGTGACGAGTGATGTTATGAACCCTCAAGGCACTAGAACACATCACTGTGACCTTAAATGCTCCCTGTCTGCCTGGTGCCAAAACTACATCATGTGACATCATAAGACATGCTGATGCCTGTAGATTTACTCCTGTAATTTGCAAAGGTAGCAATATTGGACATATTCATTATTGTTCTTTGTAAAATACACAACTTACCTAAGTGCACTTCTTAAACACAGTAGTGTTAATGCAAGCTTGCGTGAAATGTCTTTTGCTCTCAGGATCATTGAAACATGCAAGCTTTTCCACTGGTGCAAATACGGCTTCTTAATATTGTTTTCATGTGGAAACAGCCATTTTTCCATAGTTTGTGTGGTTCATAAGTGGACTGTGTTCCATTGGCCTTTAGGTGCGCTGGGGGGATAAGGGCTCCACGGAGGAAGGAGCTAAACTGGAGAAGCCAAAGAACGCTGTGGTGAAAATGCCTGAAGACGAATTCGAGCCCTATGAACCCAAACTCAGAAAGCCTTATGGGCACAGACCTGCCCATCACAGAAAGTGGTACAGTCCCATTCAGGTACAGGAGTTTTTTTCCATAAAATGTAATATGAAATCATCTGTCTAATCTTTGAAATGTTTTAAGGTCAAAAGGTTTTAATAGAACAATTCTATGTGTAATAGGGGAAACTGGATGCTTTGTGTGCCCTTTTCCGCCGAGGATACGACCAGGTGTCACTCATGAGACCCCAGCCCGGAGATCAGGTACAACCATGAACCCATTCAATTTACAGACCCAATTCCTTGTCAGAATAGTGGCCTGACAATTTGGCTTGAATATTTCATAATACAGTATTCCTCATAAGCAGGATCTACTGAGCTTCATACTGCTTTGTTTATCTTATTTACTCTAAGAATAAGCGGCTCTTTTGAATGACTGAATCCACCTTCTGTGTCATCAAAGTATTTATGTTTAAAAAAATGCTAAAATTATTGCAGGGTTATTGTTTTTTATCTCAGAACAAATGTTTTATGTGGATTTTGGTTTAAAGTAACTTTTCTATGAAATTATAAATGGCATTTCTCAAGTATTCACATGCCATGTTTCTGTTCCAAAACCTTGTGAACATCCTCCATAGGCAGCATTTTATCATAGACATGATTGTGATGGCTGCTCCAAATGCCAGGCAACTTGATTATGCCGGCTCTCAAGATATCGAATTTTGGCCCAATTGTAATGCATCATTTGTATGCTTTTCAGAGATGCCAATCCCAAAATGCATTGCAACAAGCTTTAAACATAGATTATTAAATCACTAACGCTTATGGACGCATTAAAATGATCAAAAATGGCTGTAAAGACATTTATAATGTCACAAAATATTCCTATTTCAAATAAATTCTGTTCTTTTGAACTTTCTTTTCATCAAAGAATGCTATTATCACGGTTTCCACAAAAATATTAAGCAGCACAACTGTTTTCAACATTAGTAACAATAATAATAAGAAGAATTTTTCTTGAGTACCAAGTCAGCATAGATTTCTGAAGTATCATGCAACACTGAAGACTGAAATATAAAAATACACTTTTCCATCACAGGAATACATTACATACATTTATTTTTAAATAGAAAATAGTTATAATAAATTGTATTCATATTTTGAAATATTGCTGTTTTTACAAACAGTAAATGCTGGCTTGGTGAGCATCAGATACTCATTTAAAATAATAATAATTGATTCCATAGTGAAATGTATCAATATAAATAGATTATGATTAAAAAATGAATATGTGATCCACAATTTGTGTGTTCTGTGTATGCTGGGATGCTGCTATAGAAGGAAGTGAGGCAGTTCTCTTGTGTTTGGAACAGAGCTGTTGTGAAACTGAGCATGCTCAGTAGCCGGGACAGGAAATAGCAGTGTAATTACATTGCTCTTAATTCCTCCTCACATGGAGCAGTCGTGTGGCCGAGCACAATCTCTCATTCTCTTGTGCCTTTTGTAAGAGACGTCCCTCAGTGTCTGAGGCCTGCTCTTTGCACCCCGCATTATTCCATCAGCACAAGCTGTGTCATGGCAACACATCTGTGCTTCTGTGAAAGGCATCTTTCATGTGGACCGCAGTGCCGCAGGCTGTACAGTATGATCCCATTGACATGGGCACACTATAGGTCCGTTCCCACACTGTAGATGGACCGATCTGATTTACTTTAGGTTTATTCTTCACTGCTCCATAATGGGCCACTTGTCTCAGGGACCGCCAGTGTCCAGCTGCTCAATGTACTTTGCATGAGCTTTAGATGGTGCTGGTAAAGGCAGCAGACTCTGTAAAGGGCGAGGTTTGGATGGAAACAGCTGTGCCATTCAGGGAGATCTGGGGTGTAGTTGTGTGTTTCATGCCCACCTGCAGCCCACTAGACAGCAGACACAAACAACTCGCTGTGCCCAAACAAGACCTCTGCTCAGCTACAGACGGCCTAATCTCTATATTAGTCCACGTCTTTCTCTTTATAACTCTGTGCATTCCCTAGCTGTGACTGATGTCTCTTTCTGTCTCTGTCTCCTCTTTGTCTTTTCTTCTGTTTTCTATTCTTAGCAAAGGGCCTCTTATGTGCATGGCTCTAGTCTTGAGGAGTTCAAAGATGGATTGCAACTAAACAGACTATCATTATACTGCTTGTAAAGCAGCACTGTATTGATATTTGTCAAACACATTGGTCAGGGATTTGCTCTAAATTAGTTCACATTTTTCTCCCTTTATAACACATACTTCAAAATCCCAAGCAAAAATATTGAACTTTTGCAGTTAATTCAGCATTTCAAATTTAAATTCTTTTAAACATGAGGATATTTTTAGCCTGTCAAATTTTATATTTTTATATTTTTTACATTTATACTTTACATTTAAATATATATATATTTAAATTTTACAAGATTACTTTTTGAAAAAAATCTCCCATTTATTTACACTGATAAATGCTTGTGCATTCAAAGTGTAACAGCATTGATGTCATGGTATTTATTTGCATTCTGGATTATGATTGGTCATGTTTCTTACACCTATTGCATACGGAATTGTTCTTTTTCTATTGGTCAACGTCAACTCATCCACAGTTACCTATAAAATACCACAGTTACTACAGTTACTGTTACTACAGTAAAACTGGGGTAATTTGGATTAGCCACTATTGTCGATAAAAAATAGGGATTTGACTTCTTCTGAACACAAAAGAAGATATTTTAAAGAATGTCAGTAACCAAACAGGCCCTGTTGACTTCCATAGTAGGACAAAAAATAAAAATACTATGGAAGTCAATGGGTGCCGTCAACTGTCTGGTTACCTATATTCTTCAAAATATCTTCTTTTGTGTTTAGCAGAAGAAAGAAACTCATACAGGTTTGTAAATTATGACAATTTCATTTTTGGGTGAACTGTCCCTTTATAAATTTACATGTATAACCTGAGATAATGTAGATGAGTCCTAGGTCAAACTTTTTACCCATTGGCTTCAGTGCACTCATTGTGATGCAAAGGTGACAGCTTTGCTTTATTACTCACTTATAGTTGTTGTGTAAAGAAAGAAGCTCTTGTTGTTGAAAGTCTTTGTCTGGCCAGTTTACAAGCTTCACCTCACATGCTCAGTATCTGCCCCCTCACGTCTGAGTGCCATCTACAATTGAGACAAAGAAACTCTGTGGAACAGAGAGTGTTTTTGTTTTGTTTTTCCTAATGACCCACAGGAATATAAAAGTTGTGTCAAGAAAGACTCTGGTTAACAGAAGGAAATACATAATTTACGAGTCAAGGTGAATGACATGCTCCTCCGACTGTTCTCGAGGATTCTCCTCTCATGTGCGGGTCTAACCCTCGCGTAGCCGATGCTTGGTGGTCTGATTTAACAGCTTATTAAACAGAGAGCCCTATAACATGACATGGGGCCCATTTGGCAAAGGGGGAGCTGAGTATTATTGTGATAGGCTATTGTCAGGTTGGTGGGGGGTGGTGGTGATTGATTCACGTCTGTCTGGCTGGGGGGTAAAGCCATCACTTTGCCGGTCTTGTGCAGCGAAAAGGACAATTTGGCGAGCAGCACAGCAACAGGCCTGCACAAGGGTGAGCATATGGGCCCAATGAGAATGGAGACTCATGAATATTGTGCAGATGTGGGTGGAGGGAGTGGGGAAGAGAAATCTGTCCATATGGTGTTTTAACTACTGTGGATGACCCCCAGCAGGCTACAAGATTCTACTGGCTTTAGATCAGGGGTCTCAAACTCAAATTACCTGGAGGACACTAGCAAGGCGCTGCTTTCCATCAGGAGCCAGTTGAACAGTTACAACTAATACAGGTGTTTTACAGCCTATTTTTTTTTTTAAATAAATCATTTAAAAGATTTAAATGTAATACATTTATATCAGGTATTTCTTTAGTATTTACATTAAGATAATAATACCAGTAATTTATGATCTTGTGGGGACATTTTTTATTTATTTTTTCCCATGAGAAAAACAGCTTATAAATTATACAGAATTATGTTTTTTGAAAATGTAAAAATGCCGGATGTTAATTGATGGGGAGGTTTAGGGTTAGGGGATAGAATACACACTTTGTACAGTATAAAACAATGGTCTATGGAAAGTCAAGTCCCCATAAAACATGGAAACCCAACATAAAAATTGTTAATAGAATCAAACCAAAACCGATCATTCAGTGCTCTCTATATGACAGGTGGTTAGAGGGAAAAGGCTTAAAAATGACAGGGCTTGGTGAGGTTAACCAAAAGTGAAAGTTGTTCCAGATGAATTTTTTTCTTCTGCTGAACAGAAAGGAAGATATTTAGAAGAATGTCAGTAACCAGACAGTTTTTGGTACCATTGACTTCTATAGTAGGAAAAAAATATACTATGGAAGTCAATGGTACCAAAAACTGTCTGGTTACTGACATTCTTCTAAATATCTTCCTTTCTGTTCAGCAGAAGAAAACAATTCATACAGGTTTGAAACAACATGAGGGTGAGTAAATGATGACAGAATTTTCATTTTAAAGTGGAGTGTCCCTTTAAAAAAAATCACTAGCATGTTGCTGTTAAAAGGTAAATGGTATCTTATTTGCAAGCAATATGTTGACTTGTGTCACAACTTGTGACAGTTTTCAATCTGTATGTGAAGACTGAACAGCTAAAGAGAAAGATACATGAACTGACAGCTTTGCTTGCCAATCTCACGTGTATTTAAACCATCCCAACACTTTCAGACAACGATTATAGAAAACAGACACCCCCTTACATGGAGTCCCTCTCTGTCCGTCTGTTTCATATTTACTGTTACTGTTTCACTCCTGCATAGTCAGTGATTTGAGACCACCCTTTTTACTATAACACAATAAAAAGGCGTATCCTGACTCAGTCCTCTAAGACCCTTGAACAAAAGAGAGGGAATCTTTCCTGTGACAATTTAGCTAGTGGCCTTTAAACTGTCCATCTGTTTGTCTGAGCTCAAACAGCATGGAAGAGACTGACTCCCCCCTAACCGCTCTCCTTTCCACTCGAGTGAAAGTAATTCGAGTTCAGCAAGATCACATATTAGTTCACACTGTGCTTTTTTTTTATTGAAGGTGATAGTATCAATTGCTGTGGTGTTTGTGATTTATTAGCCATGGCTGGCATGCATTTCTAGCTAATATTTGATTGTTTACCATTCATTCTTTTAATAAGCATATTGAATATTGTGATTTATTTCTTAAAGTATATTATTATCATATTCAGTAATACTATATACAATATACTATACCATTCACAAGTTCCTTTTCAGCAAGCAAGCATTAAATTGATGACAGTAATGACATTTATAATGTTACAAAAGAATAAGGTAAATGCTGTTCTTTTGAACATTCTATTCATTAAACAATCCTGAAAAAAATACATCATGGTTTCCTCAAAAATATTAAGTAGCTGTTTTCAGCATTGATAATAATAATAAATGTTTCTTGAGCACCAAACCACCACATTCGAATGATTTCTGAAGGATCATGTGACACCGAAGACTGGAGTAATGATGATGAAAATTACATTTTAAAATATATTAGGCTAAATAGAAAATAGTATAAATAGTAATATTTCTCAATATTGCTGTTTTTACAGTAGGCCTATTTTTGATCAAATAAATGCATCCATGGTGAGCATAAGAAACTTCTTTCAGAAACATACCTTTTAAAAGTTCAAGCAATTGTGTTTATTTATCACTTCGATTTCAAAATGTTTTATTGCGTGTAACCACGTATACTGTGTTTGAGAGGAAAAAGATTTAAAGCTTTGCCTCCATTCATGCACTTGCATATGAATACGTCACTTTTATTTAGGCCCGACAAAAGTGGTTCCTGAGTCATCCAGAGTTTCATTTTATGCACTTAATGAAGCGTAAAGTGGGTTTTGAATGGCTTTGGTCAGTCAGTCCCAAAGTTTGAACCCTCTCTGAATGTTGTGAATTCACAACAATGAATCACTTCATCTTTAAGAATGTAAGTTTTCTCAGAGACCAGTGTCTTGTTCCAACACCGTTTTCACAAATAGCTATTATTCCTTAAGCGCAGCGCTGCAACTCTTCAACCCCACCCCCATGATTTTAGGGACAGAATTGCAGTTGACAGCTGAGTTTCTGAATGTCTGAAGTGCTGTGGGTTCATCTCCTGGGCATTTTCGAGCGAAAGCAAGCAAGAGAACTCAGCTTAGGATCAGCTGCACCAGCGCTTGAGCTTTTGTTTTTGAATCCCACGCGTTTCGCGTTGAACTTGTCACCTCAGGGGTTAAAAATACAATGTATCCATACAAAATATGTAAAGAGTTTGGGTTTCGTTTTATCCCCAGAAGTTATAGCTTCTGATAGCAATGAAATTTCAGCTTTGAACTGACAGTGATCCCACCATCTGTCTTGTGTCCATAGGGGCGATGCATCAACTTTACCCGGGTGAAAGCAGAGGAGCCAAGGTCACCGCCACGCAGCCACCTTCCACCTCCGCCGCCCCCTTCAGACCATCAGCCACTTATGCAGCCCCCGCCCAAAAGACCACCATCCCGGGGACCCTCCATCAACCGCTCACCCCCAAGACCTCCACCAGCCCGGCCCCCCCCAGGCCCCCACGGACCCCCTCCTTCACGACCTCCACCCTGCCCTGGGAACAGGCATTGAGAACAATGGAGGGCCTTCACAGCTACCCTAAAATCTCTCATTCAAATTTGTGATATTTACTAAAGCCACTGGTTTGCCACAGTTTCAGATACATGAGTTTGATGTTGATTTGGAGTGAATGAAATGTGGAGTATGTGTCTGTGGAACACTCTTAAAAATAAAGGTGCTTTATTGGGATATATAGTTCCATGAAGAACCTTTATCATCCACAACCTTTCCATTCTAGGGTCTTTAGAATTTAAAAAGGTTCTTTTGATTTTTTTTTTTTTTTTTTTTTTTTTTTAATGTTCTTCACAAAAATTATTTTAAGAACTGTTCACTGAAAGGTTCTTTGGGGAACCCAAAATTGTTCTTTTCTGGCATCACTGCGAAAACCCTTTATTGGAACCTTTACTTTTAAGAGTGTGTGTTCTTACTATAAACAGAGGCACTGAAAGAGGGACTGCATCAATGCATGAGATTATTACACATGCAAAATTAATGCACTTAATAACGTTGAATGTTGACTTGGGGTATTTGTATTTCAGATTTTGCATGACGTTACTGTGTCAGTATGAATACATGTTTAAGGATAGTGGAGTGAATATGGTATACATAATGAATCCGTGTATCATTCGTTCAGTCGTTTTTTATTTAATATTGAAAGTATAAAAATGAGAAAACAGTTCATTTTTCGATTTTTCATTTTTTCCAAAAAAACGAAAAACAAGAATTCAGCTTGATTTTTCGTTTTTCGTTCTGAGGTAGAAAAAATAATAAACAGCTTGAATATTCGATTTCTACACATGGGCGGGAATGAAACGCCCCTTTCCTCTGATTTGTCAGCCGAAGATTTTCCTCAGTTCTGCACTGCAGAATAAGAGTCCTCCATTGTGCAGATTCTTAACGCGTTTATTGCAACTAGGCTACATTTAATCTTCTTTTCATCAAACAACCAGACTAACGAATGGTTCGACACAACCCGTACTGGGGAATAGACTAGACAGGGCTTTCTTCTGTGTAGATATAAATTCACATACGCTTTGCATCAGCTGGGTATGCAGGGTAAATGACGGCTGTGACGGCTACCATGGTCGCCTCACCCAGTAATTATTTTATTTTTTTAATAATAAATGAAGATATAAATCAATATAATTAGTTGTAAATTAAATATTTTTAACACTAATACACAAAGAAAAGAATAATGCATTGACTATATAATAGGCCTATTTTAACGTAAACGCATGAACTGTCATTCAGACTGACTATCTAACAACCGGAGAACAGAGAACAACAGAGATATTAAAATACATACTCTTCTGAAATGTATTAATTTATATCTCAAAGATGTGCGCTTGCGCGCAGCGCACGGTCATGTTGAGAGGGAAACAAACGCATTTTATTATTAGCCTATTCAGAAATAGTGTAAAAGACCGTAAATAAAATACAACATTAACATTATAAACGCTATTAATAACATATGTCTATGCGTATTTTACTTCCCCTTACTGTAGCCTGTCAAATCCTTAAATGAATGGTATTCAGAAAACAACAAGAATGAAAAATAAGTAGCCCGTATAATAAAAATATAGCCTAACCTAATAACTTATAATAATAGCCTATTATGTCCTTTATTGAAACTGAAACTGTACGGACATTGGTTTCGCGCATTTCTCATTCCGTCCAAGGTTTCCATATTTGCAATGTAACATTTGGATGCTAACTAGTAATGTAAAGAAGGCTTCGTACTTCAGTCGAGTCCCAATATACAAGTATATGCTAAATCATCATCTTCACAGCAAGGGAAATGAGTTTGGAATAACAGCAAGTAGGACTGTGCAGCACAGCCTTTATATTGTACAAAAGACCAATTAAATTAAGCAGAATAATTTTTATATATTTGGTTAACTGTGTTTTATTTTAATAATGAATAGGCTGCGATGTCAAGTTAGCAATGCCAGAAGTGAACTGATAATAGCCTAGATCCGGGCTATTCAATTGGCGGCCCACTGGCCAAATGCGGCCCGCCAATCATCTCCATCCGGCCCGACGGCACCAACCTCCCTCCCCCTCTTTTCCTGGCGGTGCGGCTAATTCAGTTTGATACTCGCTCCGATTAACCTGAGAAACGTTTTACGTGCGAATATTTCAGCAGTTATGTGTCTCGAATTTATGTCGACTGAACCAGCGATACCAATCATTCGTGAATGAATCATTCTTTTAGTTCGATCCTTTCTAAACGCGCTTGCATAACTGTGCGTTCACACCGCCGCCAGCGAGACGAGAGCGTCAAAGTGGCCGGTCAGTAACGGTCTAAAACTATTCGGATTCATTCGGACCGCTCCGTCACTGAATCATCTGAAGCGGTTTCTCGGTCAGTAGGCCTACAGTAACAACAAATAGTTGCGTTTACTCCGGTCCCGGGCACTATTATTAAACAGCGTTGCGACAACCAGTGGGAAGCGTTTTCGACAGAAACCTCTCTGTTACAAACCACAAATCACTCGACGATTTAACTAGTATTAAATCAGATGAAACAGCCTCAACATTCCCAACAAGACTGATGAGGAAAGCAGGAGAAGAAACATTGTGGCATGAACGAAATTAGAACACTTTAAATCCGCTAATCACCCTTACAAACATTTACCATGAATGTGCTGTAGTAATTTACCATGGTTGGGCAGAAATGTGTAATATTTATATTGAATTACTGTGTAGTAATAAATAAATATAGTAAATATATATATTTACTATAATATTATACAGTATAATAGTAAATATAGTGATTTATATTGCATTAGATTTATTAGGTGGGTAGACGAATATATAATTAATGTTTGTTATGAAATTATGTCAGTTTCTTTGTAAAGGTGCGTAATGCGTATAGTTTTTAACCTGTGTTTAGGCATTTTTTATACAGTGGGAGTGAGTAGCCTGTGGTTATCAAGTCTCACTGTCAGAATATTTTCATTTAAGCGTAACAATTAGGCCTATAAATAAAATAATTATTATTTCTCACCAACAGCTACGAGTTTGTATAATTAATCTATTTGTTCCAAGGAAAATAGTTGTACACAGCTGTAAATTATCAAGTTTTTATTTATTATGGTTTTATATATCTGCATACTGTTGGGTACCACATTTTCAAGTAAATACCATACTTTTTTAGGTTTACTTTAACTTATTTATTGAAACTGTTATGTTTCAATAAATAAGCTAAACCCCCAAACCAACCCACCGGCCCACCTCAACTTTTCGATTTGATAATCCGGCCCTCGAATGAAGCTAATTGAATAGCCCTGGCCTAGATGTTGTGTGAGCGAGCAATGCGCCAGCGCCATCACTTGGATTTGTTGCTCAGCAGGGGAAATAACTTAATATTCTGTCTTTTAATACTGTCATTCGAAGCAGTAAAATTTATATTTTTATTTGTGTACATTCAAAATGACTACAAATGACCTTTAAAAAATAAAGAAAACAACATGATGCGCTGCGTCTCAGACTCCTTGAACATCTTTCTGGCGCACACCAAAAATGAACCAAAATAGAGTGAATAGCCTTCTGACGCGCCTACTCTTCAAAGTCAACATTTAGATTATTTTAAGTAAAATGCATTATATAGTCACTTAGGAATAAAACACAGCGTGGTTCATGATAAAAAAAAAAAAAAAACGTGACTTTACAGTTCGGAAAATAGCAAACCCCTGGCACTTGAGAACTTGTGTCGAGCCATTCGTTAGTCTGGTTGATGGAAAAAAATATGAAAAAGTTGCAATAAACGCGTTAAGAATCCACACAACGGAGGACTCTTATTCTGCAGTGCAGATCTGAGGAAGAACTGATGACGGGACAGTTTGATCTTCGGCTGACAAATCAGAGGAAAGGGGCGTTTCATTCCCGCCCATGTGTAGAAATCGAATATCAAGCTGTTTATTAATTTTGCTACCTCAGAACGAAAAACGAAAACTAAAGCTGAATTCTTGTTTTTCGTTTTTTGGGAAAAAATGAAAAATCGAAAAATGAACTGTTTTCTCATTTTTCTACTTTCAATATTAAATAAAAAAACGACTGAACGAATGATACACGGATTCATAATGCCCTGTTTTAATTTGTATAATATTAACTGGTCACATCTTTAAAAAGAAAATTTGACTTGCTGTGACTGCGGGGCAGTACAAACCTCTAATTTATTTAGCCTTGAGTTCCTGGTAGGCACTTGAATATAAAATGACAGGGTGTCCATCACTGGTACTGGACACTTAGCATGATATTTCATATAATATATTTTGTGTTTTGCTTTGTGGATCATGGTCATTAATAGTAGTCCTATACAGCAAGAAAATGTTAATGTTATAAATAATATGGACATGGGTTGGATTTTTTTCCCCTTTTTTTTCTGTACCCATTATTATTATTTTTTATATAAATTTGTTTTTCTCCTATGATATGAGAATAAGAACAATATTATCCCCATTTTATGTAAATTTATAAGATACGAATAAATATTCGGTTCTAAAATGGTTTTAACTTGTGTTGAACAAGCTTTATAGTCAATCACAGTTGTTCACTGGCAGTGAAATGTGCAAAAGCCTAAAGTTTATTGTTTATTCAAGCCTGTTTGCTCTTCTTTGAACACCTTTAATTCTACAGATTATTTAAATTTGTGCAAATCTTACAAATACAGCCGAGCAAGCAACACAGCCAGCTTATGCGTACACCAAAACATGATTATTATTATTTTTTTTTTCAGTGAAGTCATCCTCAAAGATTGCATCATCTTTAAACATTTTGCATGAAGGATTGGTCAGCTTACCGTCTTTGTTGTGTATCATTTTTTCAATCAGATAAATGTGGGAGTGTAAAAGTAACAAAAATCCTTGTATGATGTGAATATCCATACTAATGCTTAGCCAGATTCTATAGATAATGAGTTAGAATGAGAAACTAGGAACTGCATGGTTTAGCTTTATTTTTCTGACTCCCTTTATTTCCACACATAACTTACAGTTCACCTCATTCCGCTCTGTAAGGAATTAATACTCAGCAGGAGTTTGATTCACATCATGTAACATGACATGATTCATATGGTCTGATGACTGCAGCTCCTTTGGCTGGGTGCACCGAACACTCATGAGAAACATCAATGTGTTGACAGTGGCCACAAAACGTGGAGCCCTGTGGCAGCACTGAGGATGTTCCCATTACAGGCACTGACAGCCACACATTGTGACTAATATCCCTCTGCCTGCTGTGCTGTGACAGCATTTTGTACCAAAGGAGACTCATTCAGTGACCACACTTAAACCTGCACCTGTAAAATACAGTATATATTCCCCATACCATATTCAGTCTTAAAAGGTATGAATGGAAATGATTTTAGCATGCATCTGAATCAATGCATTTAAGCTACAAGAATGAGTTTCACGTCCTTGACGTCTCACCTTCTTGTTAAGTGAAACAGTGCCCTCTCTTGGCCAAAATCACTGCAGTACATCAGGATTCTACGACATTTTAATATTATTACAACCTGGCTTTAATTCGTCGTGATGATAATACGAAGACCATACCTTCAGTGAGACGTCAAAGTTTCATTGTACATATTATATTTGACTGAAAGTTCAAAAAATCCCCTAAAATGGTAATTTTATGACTAAAAGTTAGTGAAAAGAAGTCACCCCACTCACAATCAGTTCGTTATTGAAAATAAAATAAGATCTCACAGGACGTCTTGTTCATGTCAAACCTTTCGTAAAAGCCTCTCTAAATAACGATTTGCATTAAAATGCTAAATGTTGGTGTTTATACCTGTGGTAAGACACAGAATAGAAATGCTAAACTGATTCAGATAAAGCTACATGCAAAACGCCAGTGTTTACTTTAAAAAGACCTTCTGCACTTAACTGGTTTAGATAGAATACATGTCTTATGGAGTCTGAACTAAGGTGGCTATAAATGTTTTGCAGAACACAGAAGCAGATTTCAGCCAATGAATCATGGAGAATCATAATTATGAGATTAAAAAGTTAGAATTATGAGATATAATTTTAATTAAATTATTTAGATTAAAAAGCAGAAGTTGACATACTATGTCATAATTATGAGGGAAAAGGTCCAAATTGATATACTGTCATAATTAGGCCTATAATTATGAGATAAAAAGGCATTACGGTCAATTAGCCTATGAACTAAAACAAAGTCAAAATGATTTACTAAATCGTAAGATAATATGCATCCATATGCCATGCACTGTGAATGTCAATATAGAAGCAAAACTATGAAAGCCCATTTCTGTCAAAAAGTAAATAAATAAAAATAATAATAAACATAATTATTTGGTAAATTATAATTTGTTATGATTATCGTTTTATCAAAAAAGTCCAAATTATGAGATACCAGGTCATAATTATGACAGTAAAAAATGTAGCAGAATGTAGTCATGAAAATGTAGCAGAATGGGCTTCCATAGTTTTGGTCTATTTTGGTGTACATTCACAATGCATAAAAAAAACCTTAATAGGCTTTTGTCATGCATTGTCAATGAAAGATGGCTCTCAAAACCAGCTGTAGTGGCTAAAGCCAGCAGACGCCACCATAAACATGAGCCGGTATCACTCTACTCTCACTGGGACCATCAGGGAAAATCCAGTCGAGCTTATTGGAGTAAGAGGACACGTCTGACCTCCAGCAGACCTCATTCACTCTCTCTCACAGCTGGGATCTACGTTAACACCACCAATATCCTCTGCAGAAAAACCGTGGTACACAATATCTATCACTGTAACATTTGAGATTTAAGACTTTGAAGGGCACTTGGGAATTACTTTATTAAAGCGCATCTTGAATGATTTATAAATTTAAGAAAACACCATTGTTTTACAATGGAAACATGATATTAATAAAGCAGAAAGCATAAGGAAGTATGGGATCGTTTAAAAAAAACTGCATGATCTCATGATTGACGTCATTTTCTTCATGTGTATTGATTAAAACATCTCATATGTAAAAAGTACAAAGCATAAAATTAATGATGGAAAAGCAGAAAAACTACCATTTGTAAAGAAAAAGATTCACTCCGTACTATTTTCTGAACATTTTATTTTCTGTCCATCATAGCAAGTACATAAATACATAAGGCAAACGCTATTATCATACTGCTATTTTCTCATATTCCAACTACAGCAAACATCAACTAGGACCTCTTGAAATCATCATTAAAGAGACTTCCACAGGAAGTTCACAAAGCATTTGCACACATCTCTAGCTTTTAATTTGATCATGCCATGTAAAATGAGGCCAGATCTAGGAAGACCACAACAGGAACACATTTTAGGCTTTCCTCTTCTTCAGTATTTTTGTTCCAGAGAGCGCTCCTTTCTTGGCCCCTCTGACCATGCCTTTGAACTGGCCTTGGAGTTTGGCCTTTTTCCTGTTAAAGTTCAGTCAGGTTTGATCAGCTGCATCAATGGCATATTTAAAGAAAAAGCGTGCAAGGACAGAATCAGTCCCTTACCTGCGATTGAGCTGGGACTTCTTCAGAGGAACGTAGGCATATGGGTCACACTTGCCTTCCTTCTTAATATCCCCTTTTCCCTTCTGCAATGAACAGAGAGGTTAAGCAGAGATCCTTCAGATGTTCATTTTATATGTTTTCTATTATATATATCTAAGGCTTCTCACCTTAGATTTATACTCTGTCCCAAAATCTGGTCTTGCACCCAGAGGCCTGTGGATTCCAGTGCCACCAGCTGAGAAGTTCAACAATACATAGAAATGTTAACATGTTCAGAAACATTATATAATTAATTTGTTGTAACAATACTTATCATTACATAATAATAAAATTTATAATGTAATGAATTAATGCCAAATTAATTTAATTTGGCATTAATTCATTTATACATGTATATTATATTCATTTATTCATGTATTCACACGGGTAAATTGCATCCAAGGATTTTTTTTTTTTTAATCAAGTACTCGAATTTAATCGAGGAATCATGACAGCCCTAGTTATCATACATTAGAGTGGACACTAATATAGAGTTATCATTCTTTGTGTGAACGAACCTTTACACTATAGCACAGTCCTTTTTTTAAAAATGAGACAAAATGATTATGAATTATGTTGTCCTACCTAAATATTTCATTGCAGGTTTAACATCCATGTCCTCATCTAGATCGTCATGCATTTGCCTCTTTGGATTCTTCCTCTGTTCAACAAAGAAAAATTAAGGTTAAAATTAAGTCACACACTACAAAACTTTTTTGTACATTTCTCAATTCTGATTATGAAGAAAGTGAAAAGCATAAAACACCCACAGTTTTGATTCCTGCCTCTTCGAGGACATCATCCATTTCAGCGTCTGGAGGGATATATGCATATTAACATACAGTGGTTTATTGCAATAATAAAGGTGAGTCAATAAACTTCAGCAAAAATGATCATGTCCCACCTTTAGCTTTGTTATCATCATAATCATCATCCTTCTCTTCTTGGATGATCAATCGACCATCGGATGTCATCTTGAATCCATGCTCAGCTCTGTTAGCCTTCTTTCGGTTAGGGTTGGTGGCTAAATCAATAAAAATGAGCGAAATACACAAGATATATTAATGTACATGATGAATTTAATTTGATCATGACTGAATCTAACTGAACATTTGGAAAGATCTCTTACCCAGAACTCTCTGCGCTGCTTTTGGATCGAGGAAGTTGAGTGGTTCGTCGGACACACCTTCCTTTAACCAGGCCTGGCCCTTCTTTTTCATTGGCTTCTTCAGCCCCTTCTTGGGCTTCTCGTCTTCATCCGAGTCAGCAGAATCAGTCTCAGCCAGAATGTCCTCAATACTGAAAGGAGACAATGGACATTAATCCGGAAACATGTGAAAAAGGCGTTTTAGTTTCAAAACGCACCCCGTCCACACTAGCGTTTTCCAAAAGTTGCTCATCCACACTGAATCGTAAACACACTTAAATCACCTTATTTGCACATATGAAAACTTAAAAGCTCATGAGATGACACAGAGAGAGCAGTCAAAGTTCTCTCACTAATTTTCTGGCACAATCACTATATTAGTAAAATATTCCACCAATCACTGTTGAGCACAGGTCGCACTCAAAATCTTATGTTTTGCCAAAGGACAGAAATTGAGAGTACATTTTGTGTCATCTTTGCAAGAATGCAATATGAAGATTCTACAAAGGAACATTCATCTTTAGCAACACTGAAAGTAAACAGCAGGCACAACAATGCCGGGATAACCATAGATATCACAATATGCAATATGCATCACATGACTCAACATGCATCATCGTTTTTGAAAACCTGTTTTCACGGTCCACACTACAACATGAAAACAGTCTCAGTGTAGACGGAAGGTCAAAATGGAGAGAAAAAGATGCGTTTTTAAATGAAAACGTATTCGTGTGGACAACACCAAATAATAATAAAAAAAACACACTATCAAGAACATCCTGTCAGCTAAGCCCTAAAATATTTCCGGATGGACACCACATAAAACAGCCACATTACTCAAATCATAAAGCGAAAGATTTCAGTTGTATCTGTACCTCTCTCCTTTCACTTTAGGTGATTCGTCCTCAGTGTCTGAGCCGTCCCCTTCTGTCTTGTTCACAAGTTTGCGTCTCTTATTTCTGGCCTCCGTTTTACGGATATTCACTAGGACCTTGTGTTGCTCGGCCGGCAACATGCTTTTGACCAGCTCAAATCTGAACACATATTACATTACAATCATACAAAGTTTATAGAATAAAAGAAAAACCATATAAAGAAAGAAAGGACTGAGTGGTTATGTTTGGTGGTTAGCCGCAAAGCTTACCCAAATTTCCTAATCAGTTTGGTGTAAATGCTCTTAAGTTTCCCCCTAAAGTGTCTTCGCATATCATTCATATTGTTGATTCCTTCCATCTGCAAAATGATAGAGAAAAAAGGGAAAAGAACATGGTCATTTTATTAGACACTTCTCAGACATGTTCAAATATGAACTTCACACTCTCTCTTCCTCACTTACAATAACATTAACATGGCTGGCTAAAATCTTGACATCTAGAGAAAACAGGAGCACTTTTAGGAAGCCAAGCAAGGCCTTGACAATGTCTCGTGTCCTGCTGGCAAGCAGAAGACAGACATTTTGTAGCAGCAGCTCCAATGAGGACACGTCTATGGAATCTGCAGATAAAGACCAGACAACATTTCCACATTTATTTTTGCTTTACAATCAAACAACTATTACAAACTTTTAATGATTCTTTACAATCACTAATATCACAACAGTTTCACTTTTTCTGCAGAAAATGTAAGTAGCGATTCCCAACAAAACAACAGAATGAGATTAAGTAGTGGTCACTCTCACCTTTGTAATGGAACACCAGCCTGGTTAAGGCAAGAACTGTGCAGGTGATCATCGTTACAGAGCCAGTAAGTCCAATGTACACATGGTCTAAATACTCCTTGATGGCATCTGACAACACATTATGATAGATCATTATTTCAGCTCTTTTTTTTTTTTTAGACAATATTGAAACAGAAAATTTGTACAAAGAGGGATCATACATCATTTCAAACAAAACTGACGAGGATAAAATACACAAAAAAGCCAAAGGCTTATTTCCAGACATTTTTTAACTTTCAACTTGTATCTGCTTTATACAGCAAAGTTTATTATTCCAGGCTATAGCACTAGTATATAGAAAGGAATTTCTAGTGTGAGTGAATTTCTTACTTTTAGCAAGATATATTTCAGTAATGAAAATAAAAATATATTAAGATTTTATCTTCACCTTTTGGGTCCCCACAAAACCGCAAAAATGCATGGCCAATCTCAACCAGAAGAGTGTAGGCGTTTTTGCGGGCACCGATAGACATTTCCTTTGTGCAAAGAATTACCTAAAAACACAAAAATCCCAATATCATAGCTTTTATAAAGAATAACACTCGGATTTAAGACTTTGCGGTTAATGCGCATTTAAATGCTGAGTAAAATGAATTAACAGCATGTACTTACTATAGGATTAGGAATAGGGTTTAGTTTTGGGTTAGATGCATGTAATTATGGTTAATTTACAGTTATACTACTGTTATGGTAAGTACATGTAACAAGGACACTAAAATAAAGTGTTACCGACTGAGCTCAATGCCAGACGTACCTCAGGAAGCAGAGCAGTAATAAAATCACGGTGCTCTTCATTGATCTGCTTCACTATGTGAATCAGACACTTGAGTCTAGGCTGAAAAATGTAATAAAAAAAACACCACATATTATTCCATTACACATTCTCAGTGAAAATGTGATTACTTGGTGGTGTTTTTTCATGGCTCTCACCCGTTTGGCAGATGAGACGGCAGACTTCAGGCTGCCCAGCAACATTGCCTTCAGCTGCTCGAGATTCGCCAGAACAAAAGCCTTACTAGATGTTTTCTCTCCTCCACACATCTCCTCCAGCACCCTGTAGGCTTTTTTCTGGACGCCAGCATCCTTGCTCTATAAACACACATGTACAAAGACATGAAGCACACTCAATGCAAAGAGTGAAAATATGGTTTAAAATGGTAATAGGAAGATTCTCACCTCCACCAAAGGTTTAATCAATTCAAATGTCTGGGTCATAGATGGTTCATCCACAAATGGAGCCATTGCAACAATCAGGTCGATAACTGCAAGCCTACAAAATATGAGCCACTTATTTTACAATGCAAAATGTAAACCTATTCCAATGAAACTCGACACATTTTTTAGGCTGATACTCAAACATGTGGTTTCAAATTATGCATTATTCAGGTTTCCATCTAGGTCTCTGCCTTTTTATATGCATCTCAAAGAAAGACGGTGTGTGGAGCTGAATTACCGTGTGAAGCTGTCCTCACTGTTGAGTCTCTCCGAGGCTTTTTGCAGGAATGTGCACACCATCTAAATCAAAAGGAAAGAAATATTTACAACTGACAACAAGAGCAACCTTGCAATGATGTCATTTTACATTTATGCATTTGGCAGACACTTTTATCCATTGCATTCAAGGTACACATTTTATCAGTTCTTGCTTTCCCTGGGAATGGAACCCATGATATTGGCGTTGCTGATGGCATGCTCTACTGTTTAAGCTACAGGAAGGCCAGAATGTAATTCTTGCAATGATGACGTTTTAGGGTTGGGCGATTTTCCCAAAATTTCATATCACAATCTTAAAACAAACAATCATGATCTTCACAATTTTAAGATGTACTATTGAGAATATCCTGACTGGAACAAGCCTATGGACTGATCGATTTGCACAATTTAAAACACAGTATTGCATTAAACAATCAGTTGTCAAAATAGTCAAACTAGTGGTCGACCGATATTGGTTTTTGAAGGACGATGCCGATATCTTAAAAGAGCAGAATGGCCAAAATAGAAGTAAATTAAATAAATCTTTAAATTAAACCGACTTGCTTTAGATTGTAACTTCTTGATTCTGTAATCATATTACAGTATTTTTCACAAATAAAGAAATTGTTTGGAAAAAAATATGAATAAAAAGGAAGTAAACACTTTAAACAACCGGGCACTCAGTAATCTGGTAAATTTGTGCGCACTGGGAATCATATTTTTTCAAAATAAGCTCATTTTTCATAGAGCATGCATATGACATAGTGGGCAACTGAATATAGCGCAGCATAGTTTCAAATCAAGGGTTTAAAGTTTGTCGATCTGACAGTCACGCACAGTAACACGTTGATGCAGGCTACAAATGTACACTTCAGAATATCTGACAGCTGGATTCGACTAAGCCTGCAAGGTTTGTGAAATTAAATGTGTATTAGATATTCAAAGATATGTTTAAATGATATAAATGCGTATATGCTGAAGGCTGACGGTAAATGATAAAGTATTAATAGGTGTTTGCCTTTGTTACTAATATAACAAAAGCAAACGCTATGATACTATTTGTATACAGTTTACATTGTTTAACAGTTCTATCCAGTAATGTATTTCGACAAAACTGTTAAACAGAGACCACAACTAATGAAGACGGAGAATGTGACCGCTGTGTGGTCGTTCTCAGAGCCGTCAAAATAAAAGTCCTAATATTATGAGGACATATAAGATCACGATCTCTACGATTCCCTTGAAAAGTATTTCGTGGACGTCTTTCAAGATTGATCACGATATAATATCGTCAGATCGCCCACCCCTATGACATTTATTTGTAAATATGGTAGATGAATTTACCGTCTGGTCTGTGATGTTGAGGTAAACTCTGATTGTCTCAAGGACAGCCATCCTAGCAGATGCCATCTCTCCTGGTTTAGGCTGCTGACTATAGACATTAAACAGGATGGGAAGGAAGTTCTTGGAAAAGCGAATTAATTCCGCCTTCTCTTCCTCTGCAGATTTAAATACACAATCATAAATCTCAATGAGCAGTCATCAGTGAAAATGAAACCAAAGCAATGAATAAAAAACAACAAAGAGCTGTTCAGATTTTGAGACTAATGTTTTAATAGTCACAGCTGACTATTGAGACCATCAGCTGACCTGTATCACAGCTCTTGTTGATGAGAGTCCGCAAGGCCTGACAAATGCACAGGCGGAGGTCAGGGCGATCATTGAGGGCCATTCCCAGAGACCGAGCAATGCCCTTAAATGATGCCAACAAATCGGTGGGTTTAGTGCAGAATCCAGGTAACATAGTCCAAATCTGGAAACACAAATACATTTAGATTATAATACAATGGATAAAACCATTCATCCAGTTTTTTTATACATATTTTCAGCATTCCAAATGTTTCTGTGTACGTATTAGCTGGAGAAAACAAGGTAATGTTGACATCATAAAAGAAAAATCGATAATTTTGACCCATACAATGTTTTGTTGGCTATTGCCACAAATATACCCGTGCGACTTGTGACTGGTTTTGTGATCCAGGGTCACATTTTAGTGTTTATTGGACCATTTTATACTTCACAAAGTATATGTCGCTTGTCTGGATTCAATCAGTTCTCTTTCACAATTTATTGTGAAAGTTTGTATCATTATATGGACCAGATCTGCACCAGCTCTTGCGAATCGCATGTTATTTTATTTTTTCATGATTGAAGTGTTTAAATAAGGGCTTTTCATTCTGATTAAGATATAAGTAAGATTATTAAATTAATAGTTAACCCAAAAATGACTAATCTGTTTGGGTCAACTACTCCTTTAACTGCTCTTTCAGATATACATTGTGAATGGCAGATTACTCTGACCATAACTGTGTCAACCATTACTCTGACCTGCATCTGTAGAGTCTGATACACTTTTGCCATCAGTTTCTGTCCTGACTGCTCCAGTTCATCAGCTGATATAAACCAGAGAATGAGAAAATAAATGTTGATTGATAAGCATGTGCATTTAATACAGTAATACAGACACTAAGCAACATTTAAATTACAATGTAAACCACAGTGTGTATGTGTCCATTACAAACCTGTCTGTTTGAGTTTGGTTGCCAGAGGGAAAAAGTGTGATGTGAAGTAAGCCAGCTGAGTGTTCTTCACGTGATCTCTTATGACCGGGATCAGCCAGCTGCGTGGGAACTCAAGGTCATCACTGTAAACAAACAAATACACAACACATTTCATCACATTAATAACTTAATTTTTCATTCAAAGCACTCAGAGAATATTTTTTAGACTGAGAAGCATCAGCAAAGTAACTCACTCTGTTCCAGTGATGAGGAGGGGCACAGCGTTCAGGACCACCTCTGGACCCATGCTCTCCACCGCACTGCCCACAGCCAGATCCAGCTCCCCAGAGAAGGGGAACTGAGGGGTGGCCCGCAGGTCACTGAGAGACTGCAGACTCTGAAGATCACACACAGATAATAAACGATCAAGGAAACAAACACAAAAACTAAAGAGAAAAAAATAATAATCATCACACTTATAGGCGTTTTTAACTACTATGTACTTGCATTAAAAAAAGAATAATTATAAGGTACAATGTACTCATTGTGTTCATGTTGTATTGCAAAACACTTTTGGTGCTATTGAGGTGGGTTAGAGACAAGATTAGGGACAGGTTTGGTGGTTTGAAGGGTCAAAAAATTAAATGTAATTATATAAATTAATCACAGCTGTAATTACATGCAGGTAATTTTGATATATATATTTATATATAAGACGTCATGGTTCGGATGTCAGGGGGGAGAAGAAAACTACATATAATTGCTTTTTTTTATGAAACAGTGGTTTACTGAACAAATTGTGTCTGTCTTTAAATGAATTCAGTTTTGTTTCTTAAGGATAAAAAAGTTCTCTCTGCTAATGCTGTAAACTATATAGGGAACCCTTACTTTCACATTACTATAATATTAAAGGATAACAACAGAAACCACAGTATTAGCCTAAATTCAGTTGCTATTTATTTTTAGATCTAATAATCAACACTCAAATAACAAATTTTATGCAAACATGTAAACTGCACATAAGGCAGTTTTTGCATTAACTTTTAAATATGTTTTTACTCCAAATCGTTGTTAAATTTAATCATTACACACTGGCTGTCATTTTCAAAATATATTAAATAATCAAGACATCACTAACAGCAGGTTAAGTAAAATATAATGAATATATAGGCTAATATAGTGCATATATTTAGCGAAAGAGTTCCTTTCTCTAGCTGACTAACAAGCTGTGGACACTGAATGACTTGCCTGAGATAAATGCAATGCTATGTGGGATATTGTTTACAAGCTGTTTTCCTAATTCTTTCCACCGTTGAAATACTGATTGAGCGATTACACAAGATATAATATGTAAACTGAGGCGCCTGTATAGTGATTTGTCACGCCACATTAAAGAGTGTCAAAACGGCATTTATTGTTTGAATGTCGTGATAAAATGGACATAATTCGTAAAATGACACTTTGTTTCTTATCGAAAGTAGCAAAAAGCGGAGCTTATTGCGATTATTGGTGTTTAGGCTTCAACGCTGTATTCGTCTTGTACACATAAGACACACGAATTCGCGGGACGTGAAAATTCGCGAAGCGCAAACGAAGAAAATTCGCGGGACGTGTACCGTTACACCCCCAGTTACTATTTAATCAAATGTCAAGGAAGAAAGAATTGTTTTGTGATATAATGTAAAGTTAGGTCAACCTCAACAATGGGCTAGGGCTGGGCGCGTTTGGTACGCCATGAGAGTACTGCGATACGTACCATGGGTGGTGTATCAGGGTTTTTTGGTTCAGTTTGAATATCATTACACCCCTAATATATATATATATCATTTTTATTTTTTTAAACATACCTTTATCATGAAAGGATGACCCTGTTTTCCTGCAGCTCGGTAGAAGCAGCCCAGGATCTGCAGCACAAACGGCCAAGAGGCATGAAAACGATAGGACAACCCTTCCTCCACAATACTGAAAAAGACAAGAGGTCAGATTTTTAGAAAGACCAGGCTCTAGAAAAGGACATGACTTTAGGATAGATGGGGGTCACAGGTAGGCTCACTGAAACATCTTTAGGACGCAAGCTCCATTTCCAGTTGATGTGTTTTTTAGAACAAGTTCAATCTCTTCCATTCGCGCAGCTACACACTCATTTATCAGAGTCTGGAGGGAGAGAAAAAAAACAGAAAAACACTAAGACAAATTCACTTCTGAGAAATAACTGATTACGCTGCTTATAGACAACATGTGGCAAACCTTCAGAGTCTGTGTTGCAGCAGAGACGACTTGCGTGTGCGAGGATAGAAGACACGACATGGTGACCGAGAAGAGTCGAGGAAGATGACCGAGACTCAGAGAGCTCTGTAAACTAGAGCCCAAAGATAATGGAATGAGAAAGATTCCTCACCAAGCTAGTAAACAAAACACTCAGTGCTGGAAAAGACCTACCTGGAGAGATGAACATGGGCTTTTTCCATTACAGCAATCCATGCTAGTAAAGGCTGCAGATCATTCTCACTAGGAACATAGTCATATAAAGCCTGGAAGGAAGGTGTTGATAGATATGTCAATCCACACATTTGAAGATGATGAAATTAAAGGGCAAAAATCAGATAATGGAATCCAGCACAATGTCTTTTGTGTTCACATGCATGAGTTTATCAATTATGACACTCACTGTGATGATCTGGGCATTGAGCTCTGCAGACATAGTGGAAGGACTGGGTTTGCTGCTGAAAAGCCTGTGGAAAGCCTGCATTGCATTTGCAGTCACCAGCTTCAAAGAATCAGAGGCAGGTGTTAAGAATGGAAATCAAATAAAAATGACAAATGTATGAGTTAAACTGCTCTCCCACCACATGGCTCAGGGTCATGACACGGAGAAGGGTCTCACAGCAAGACTTGACCGAGTTCAGGGGGAATGCAGACAGCAGTTCCTTCAGCAGACCCAGCACATGGAGAGTGGTTGTGTCTTCTTTGTTGCCTTGAGTCAAATACAAAGACAATATATTCATCATTATAATAAAAATAAAAAACGATATATTGACATTTTTAACTCCATTGGAATGGTACGACACTTGGTGACTTGTGGCAAGATCACTTTTATGGCACAATCTTTTCATTCACAATTTTTTTTTTTTTTCATATCAACATTTAAACCAGTCATACTGGCATTTGTTACCCCTCTGGTGGTCTTTGCTCATTTTAGATGTTTTGAACTTTTAACTTTTACTACATTGGAATGGTAAGAAACTTGGTGACAATCATTTTCACATCAAGACTGGTTATACCAGTATTATTCGCTGGTTGGATGCTAGGTGGTGCTATAAGGTTATTTCTGCGCTTACACACTAACCTTATGTAGTTTGATTCTAAATTTTGAATTGCTAACAACCTTGAAAAACTATAGGAAATTAAATGTACGCTTAAAAGATTAGTTCAACCAAAAACAAAGGACATATGCAGTGAGGTGTTAGAGTAGAGTGCCATTGTAAAAAAATAGAGGAACTCCATGTTTACTGTACTTGGGGTCCTTCAAAGAAATGCACTGTTTGTAATTTTCCTCATTTTATTATCATCTTATTTTTATTAATATTCATTGATCGCCTCAGATTGAGTAGGTTTTGACCAGCTATGACAAGCAGGCATTGTTGTTCGTTTTGAGCATTTCGACAGAAGGAACATGAGTTCAACTGACCTCCTGACTGCTCCAATTCTTTGCAGCAGAATTTGGCTGTGGTGACGGCTGCTGGGTGGTGGCTCGGGGCATTATCTGAGAACATGAAGTCGCTGAAGCGAAGGACGGAGCAAACGCCTTGCTGCGCTGCCTTTCGCAACTGCAGCACAAGGACATGATCATGGTTCAGAAACCTCAAACAGTTATAGTCTGTCACTTTGTGGCGGTACAGAAACAGTGTATCTATTGTGTATAACAACTAGCGGTGTATGGCTAAAATCTTACATGGCGTGAAAGGAATCTTATAACAACAGTAACATTCTAGCTCTGACTGGATGGTAATCAAACAGACAGACCTTTGGTTTAGGGTGCACTATGAAGCTCAGCAGGCCGTGGTACACCTGTAGAGTTGATGGGTAACTCCACACTGACAGATCCTGTTTACGCAGCAAAGTCGCCAGACAGGATAAGATCTGTGAGGAATATAGAAACAAGCAACTTTAGTGTAAAATAATAGGGGATACACAAAGCAGACTTCCTCTCATCACAATGTCATTACATTGGTTACACCTCTGGTGGTCTTTGGTCATTTTAGATCAAAATATTACATTTAGATTTTTAACATTTTTACTTCATTGGAATGGTAAGAAACTTGCTGACTTTAATGGCACTTGAACACAAAAATATTGTGGACTTGATTACAAAAGGCTAAATGGTCTTAAAGTCACACTTGTGGCTGTCAAATGACCGCAAAGATCACAAGAAATGAAATGGGAAATATGAAAAACAGAAAGTAATTTTTTGGGGTACAAACTACAAATCAGCCACGAATCGATTTAGTAGTCTTTGACAATGTCTAGTCTGACTTCCATTGGATTTTAAAATCCTTTGCTCTGTTTTTAACTTAAACATTGTATTCATTTAAAATGTTTGTATTATTTTATATAGAAACAGTGCATAATTTAGAGTTGAATATTGGCTAATACCATGAAACTCTTTAAATATAATAAATATTATTGAAACAAAATATAGACCCTTCATTTCATTAAAAAAAAACACTTATTGTGTAGGGGCTATTTAGACTGCTGAGGATCACAAGTATGATGTTAAAGAACACCATAGGGTTGCATTTATGAAAAAAAAAAAATTTTGTACAAACCCATCGCAGGCAGGACAAAGAGTCAGAATCGGCTTGGTTTGACATCACATGCATGAAGGCTTTGGCTGTGTCTGAGAACTTTTTCTGAAGCACTGCAACTGGCATCCTTGAGAAGATAAGCATAAACATAAACTTATCAAGATCAACAGGCCAAGGCAATTTAAATCACTACACTATAAATTCACACCGATCATCACCTTTTCATGACTAGGTTAAGGAGGTAGGCAACAGCTGCCCGTGCTTCGTTGCTATCTACAGCCTCGAATGTTGTCATCTGCCGATTGAAAATGGAAAGACATTCATAGGTTGATCCACAGAAAGCGTAGACACTTTTGAGTATTTTGACAGCAAAACTAATTGATTTAATGGTGACTTTAATTTACCAAGGCTGCAAAGTACTCCGTCTCTGTCTCCTTTCCTCCTTGAGAGCGAATCACTTCAGTTACGGCCGCCAATACAGCACAGATCTGAAGAATAAAATGTGAATTAAACACATATAACGATAATCTAGCAATTATGACAACAAATACAGCTCTCTGACCATAAACTGACAACAAACCTCTTTGTGTGCTGCAGAGCTCGACTCCCAGTAGCGCTGTACAACTCTAAAAGTGATGTTGGAGCAGTCCGACAGTCCACTTAGAAAAGTCCCAGAGGTCTTCTCTGTGAGGGCTTGATCTTCCATGGCATCTCCTGCCACATCACCAGTTCTCTGCAATGATCCTGCCTGAAGCTCATTGTGGAGTTTCAAAGCATCTACTGTCAGATCACTTTTTTCTGTTTAAATAGAAAGAGGTTCGATGAATCTCACATTTACATCAATCATACAATCAAACAATATTATGGTACCCTAGCCATTAATACAATAAAAAGAAAGTGCAGTCCTAATAACTGTCAGAAATTGTAAAATATATTGTGCTTTAAAGTGACTTACAATAAACGCGAAAATAAATTAGTCGTCTCTCTCTAAAAGTAGAGAGGCATGATTTTTAACTTGTTTACAAAGATCGATCAGCTACCCACGTGTTGTCACGCAGGCTAGAGTCTCACCTGAGGGACGGCTAAAATATCGGCTCTTCGCGGCTTCTCGATAGCGACATGTCACCGGATTGCTATCACTACTGTGACCTTTCTTCCACCGCCTTACTTTCTGGGCTGCTCCTGATTTAAGTTTTCCAGACTTCACCATTTTTGCAGGTGGAAATCCTTACAGTGCTACAAGCACGTTGGTCTCTCCAGTCTGCGTGTCGCGCTTGACACGCGTCATCATCATGCGTTTTCTTCTTCTTCCTTCTTGTTTTACTGCGGATGACATTCAACTTATTGGTGCATTACCGCTTTCTTCTGCTCCGGAGTGTACTTTACCAACCAACACAAACACGCATGCATGTTGATTTCATGTTTTATGGGGACTTTCCATAGACATAATTATTTTTATACTGCACAAACTATACTATAAATGTTCTGTCCCTTTAAACTAACCCTACCCTTAAACGTACCCATCAAAGAAAACTTTATGCATTTTCACATTTTCAGAAAACATCCCTTAGTAGGCTATGATTTATAAGATGGACAAGGATTTCAGATAATGCCATCTTTGTGGGGACGTTTTGTCCCCATAATAATGTATAGGTTTAGCAGGACACAAACACACACACACACACACACACACACACACACACAGTACCGTGCACACTCAGTAATCCTTATACAACGTGAACTCCTGCAACCCACTCACTGCTTATTCATCATCATCTCTCTCTGCTTCATATCTACAGCTCAGGATTATATGCTTTGTCTCCTGACATCTCACACAATCATCTCTGGTGTTTTCCTATCATCTTAAGTGTTTTATTTAGTGTACAATGTCCCAACCTTAACCTCGTCATCACTTCTTCTCTCCGGCTCTTTTTTAAATTTATTGTATATCTCTAAATCCTTTAAGACCACTGTTCCTATTGAATTTCATGACTTTTTAAAATTCTCATTCCTACTCGTGGACCACTATTTAAGACGAATTGTATGTTAAATTCATGACAACCTGAAATGTCCCAATTTTTACAATCTCTTTATTCTTTTCACCAAACAGTTGATGTACCCCATTGACTTCCATAGTATTTTTTTTCCTACTATGGAAGTCAGTGGGGTACATCAACTGTCTGGTTCCCAACATTCTTCAAAATATCTTAATTTGTGTTCAGCAGAAGAAAGAAATTCATACATGGTTGAAACAACTTGAATTTTCATTTTTAAGTGAACTATTCATTTAAAGGAAAGGAAAAAGGAATTCTTTGTCAGTGAGAAATATATCTGTACAGGTTGTTTATCCATACATAAACCATGCACTGGTATGCACTGATACACACAGACTGACGTGTTTTTTAAAATTGCTATTTAATTCCACTCATATTCGAGAAAAAAATTAGACAATAAATCCTCAGTGGTGATTGACATCTTGCCACAAAATCCAATTTGTAAATAAAGCCAGCCAACCTTTTTCAATAGAAAATTCAATAGAAAACTCAAAAATTACAGTTTTACCACAGTATAAAAAACTAATTTAGTAAAAACTTGTAAAATATAGATAGTGAGATTGTTTTTTCTCCAGATACACAAGTAGCTACAATTCTGCTTCTTAATGAAACAACATAATATTACATTATGAAATAACTGTACAATTTAAAGTTTTTAAAGTCTGCTTTGTTTCAGCAACAATAAACAAAACGTATCATTTTTATTCATTAAAAATTCATTTACATTAGAAATAATAAAATAAACCTGTCTGTGCTAAAATAAATTACAAACCACTATAAAAGCATAGCTACAAACAAATGTATACAAATTGCTTCGGAACATAAACACAAATTTTATGACTGGCAAAGCAAAATCGGACACAGTACCAAGTATCTCTTTTTTTTTGGATAACACAGACGTAACAGAAAGATTCATAAGCCTCCGAACAGTCAATGATTGAACAAAATCAAAATGGCATCATGATGAAATAACCATTTATATGTAGATTGAACATATATAAGATATATAAGATCTTAATAAGATTGCACTGTAAATTCACCCTCTTGAAAATAGTCTATGCTTGCTCAGCAAAAGACAACTGTATCAAAGATCAAGGCAAATGATACCATGTAGAATATGGACATTAATATCCACACAACATATGGATATTAAAACCAAGAAGGCAAGGTATCTACGGTAATTTAGTATAACACACTTTAGTATGCTGCAATTTTACAAAGTTTCTATAAGAAATGTTTGTGCTTCACATTTGGAAAAAGAAACTCCGACCTGATCAGTGGGCTATAATGGAAACATAAACATATACTGTAAGCATCCGTAAAGCTGTGAGTTTATTGAGTCCTGCTTCACAGTTTTATGAGCTTTCTAGTTGGGAACAATGGGCTGATTAACAATGACCTGTATTACAAAGTCCTTCTGGATCTTGGTGTCCTGTAAACGTGTTTTATCCGTGAGGAGCTTTCCAGAGAAAAACCAGCGCTGATTGGTGGTATTAATGTCTTCCTGAATTTGAAGCTGTTTCTTTAGCTGACGGATGGAATCGGCCATTGTGGCGCTGATGCGAAGATCTTTTCCGGTGGAGAGACGCACCTTCAGCTGGAACTCCTTCTCTTTCTTCTCCTGTGGCTCAGCGTGTTCAGACACATTATGATCGTTGCACTCAGAGACCAGGTTGACTGGAGGAGCCAAGCAGTACGCAGGGAGCTGATAGCGGTTGCCCAGTTCATCATAGCATTCCATAAGAGACCCTGAAAGAGCAAATCAAAAGCTATAATTCAGCTTATGTGTATATTTAGCATGTGTAGATATATATACACAACAGTGTTTTAAAAGTTTGGGGTCGGCAAGAAAGTGTTTTTGAAGTCTCTTATCCTCAGCAAGGCTGAATTTATAAGATCAAAAAACAGTAATATTGTGAAAAATTAAAATTTTATATAAATGTTGTCTGTTTTAATATATTTTAAAATGTAATTTATTCCTGTGATGGCAAAGATGAATTTTCAGCAGTCTTCAGTGTCACATGATCATTTACAAATCATTCTAATATTCTGATTCTGATTATTATCAATTTTGAAAATGGTTGTGGTGCTTAATATTTTTGTGGAAACCGTGATACATTTGATTAGTTTAATGTGTCTTTCCTGGATAAAAGTAATAATTTCTTTTAAAAAAAAATCTAATAATGAGATATTTTGTAAACAAAAAGTTGCATTAAATTTATAAAATGCAAAATAGAAGCATGTGATATATGAATTAAAAATGCCGTTTAAAAGTTTACCATGAGGCAGTGTGATGCTGGCTCCATCTACAATAGCCTGTGCTAGTTCATGGTCGTTACAGTCAGTCGCTATGGCTGCAGCTTTCAGCGCGTCCCAGATCTCTTTACGGCCGTCAAAAGCTGGAGCCGTGTCCCAAAATTCATCTCTTTTACTGCGCAGCTGGCCCTCCGTCATAGGATAGTCACTTTTCCACTTGGGCTTGTCTTTCTTCAGGGGCTCATTGCGTCCTACAGAAGAAAAAGACACAAAGATAGAAATGTTACCTAAGCAATATCCGGATCATTTAAAGATGCATTAAGTGGTCAGTCTTATATATCCGGATGCCATTTGTAAAAATCCTGTTTCGCAAAAAGGGTCCTGACCTCTTGTTAAAGAACTAGGACAACAAATACATGTCACACATGTAACATCACAGCTTTTGCACAAATTAGATTCAGGGGGGCTAGACAGATTTCCCATGCTAGAAGCTTCTCTTTGACGTGTAGCAAAGATAATTCTATTTTATCTAAGCTCAGGACTCTTGTTTGTCACAATAAATGCCGGTTTAATAACTACTTGTCCCTTAAGTGAACTATGAACCCATTATTACAGATCAAATGTAATAATGCGGTAAAAATCTCCATCTAAAACACAACCTAAATCCCAACAGTCAAGCCAGCCCAGCTGGATGTCAGCTAAAGAACATGAGCTCATGTGGACCAAAGGGAAATCCCTTTAGGAAGAAAGCTATTGCAGACAAGTGGCTTAATTATTTGTATACAAACAAAACGTGACAGAATCACAGTAAAGATTTCAGAAGAAACTTTGAATCTTCATACAACGTGATAAAAACCTGCTCTCGAGTCAAAGCAGTGGATACACTGGAGAAAAACAAATTATTTATAGTGTCTGAGATTAAAGCCTTAATCGAGTGATGCAAAACAGGACTTAGTGGCCTCTTTCCCATCATGCATCACTCCTAGCCAGACGAGAGTTTAGAACGCCACAAAACAAACACACTGCAACATTTCATTTTAACACTGGGTGGCAAAATAAATATATGTTTTTTGCCATTTAGAACCATTTAGACATAAGTACTAAACTTACCTAGTCAGTATGAATTCTTATGATAAAAAAAGACCAAAATGTATGTTGGCAAACTTGGCTTATACAGTACAAGTCCATGATGTACTGTAAAATATGTACTGTATTAACACATTAATAACATTAAAGGTATTGCTGGAGTGCCACACTCATACAAATCAGACTTACTTAAGGACTTACAAATCCTTTTCGATTACGAAATACAGGAGATTAAATTGTTCATTTAATTTGGCTTCCGTAAACAATGGCAGGATGACTCAGGCCAGTTAACAGGTGACAGAACTACATTTTCAAACAAGATAATATTACCATAAAAACTGCTAAAATTGTCTTTAAATTTAGGGTCTTGAACTACACAACAAGTAGGCTAATGTACACATTAAGTCAACAACCTTCAACAGTTCTAATAGTTCAAGTATCATTAAACAATCTTATCACATCTTATCTTACAAACAGCTAAATTGTGTGCTGTAAGCTACTTACTTTTGAGCACAACTGTTATCGTTGGTCGATAGTCTCTCGAGTTTGCAACTCCCATGGTCTGACTGCTCACTTATTCCTTTAATCAGTGAAAATTGACTGGACAGTCGCTCCTATGACTTCATGCAGGGGTTTGAGGGATAATCAACTCCACATGCACGGTGCTAAAAGACCTCACTCACAGCAAAACTCTTGACACCCAGCTTGTAAATCCAGTTTCTTGCACACTGTACACGCCCATCACCTGTTTTCTGAAACTAAAAATAACACAGACCGTACAAATATAAATCAGAGCGGGTCACCAAGATAGCTTCTAGCCTTGCTTTTACAATCTCTGGCTTGGGTTTAGGTGTATGAGTGACTTTTCACAACAAACTTAATCCAGTTGGCTCTATTTTAGACCAGGACAAAAATAAGAGTCAAAAATAAACGGTAAATCCCGGGATTGTCCAGAGCAGGTGAACCCAAGCAATTCCACAAATATACATCTTATCTAAGATGTCCCAATCTTAATTGGATTTCTAGGTAAAGAAAGAACATTCATTTTATAATTTAAGCAGAGAAGAAATCCACAATTCACTCACCACTGTATATCTAATATGTCAATCTTCTAAGCACCGTGCATCGAAAATTAGTCAAGAAAAAATTAATGGAACTTCAATATATGTTTCACATGAGGAATCTTTCCCTTATGTTGTGGTTATTTGAGGAACCAGTTACAGTTGTTAGAGTTCCAACAGGAACTAATAGGTTGTGTAAGTTCTGCCCTTGTGAAAGAAAGAAAATTAACTGCCCTTTTTAAAAATGGGCAAAACAGGGGTAGGGGTTTTCAAAATAGGGTCTGGGGACCCCCAGAGGACTGCAGGGGAGTGCTAAGGGGTCTCTGGAAAAGTTTAGAGATAAACAGTGTAAAAAATTTAAAATAAATAAAAAATAAGATTAAAATAAATGAATACAACTTTGATTCACATAAAATCTCGCATGCTCTTGCATGCTAAATGTCTGTGGCATCTAAAAAGATTTAAACCCCTTACCTAAGGTTCCCATATACTGTCTTTTTACATTGATACATTCTCTAAAATATCAGAATAAGCTTGCAAAGACAGTGTTGATAGAGTAGGACGAATAAGTTTTCTCATTCAAGGAACATCAGATGCATTTCCACCATTTGCAAGCAGAATTGCTCGGCAGATCAATTACCTCCTCGTTTGGTGCTGTATCTGGATGCATTCCTGGAGGACAGGCGAGACCTTTGACGTATCACTCCAAAACAACTTCCCATCACTCAAACTCACATAAGGACCTTGAAGGGTCTTGAATGCATGGATTCAGTAAGTGCATTTCGGATCCAAAATGTAAATAGCCCTAGTTGGTGACGTCAGTAAATTATATTTTGTTGTTGCAGAGGAAAGTTTATGTCTAGTTTACTGTTATGTTCTGTTGTCAGATGCATTGTTATCCGAGGATAGACACAAGCCCGTATTCCGCTGAGTCGACATGTGTCTAAGACTTAATCTGATTCTGATCTGATCAGTAAACCTTCCACCAGGAAGACAAATTACTAACTAACGCAATCAATGGAGTAACTATTTACTTGTCCTCTGAGTTAAACGCATACATCCTCCCCTATGTAGTCCACAGTTGGCTCCTGAAGAAAAATAAATCATTTTAGAGCTCTAAAGGATGAAACTGGTGACGTCGTAAATTTGTGACTAGAGGGCGCTCGTGCACATTATTTTTAACAGAAAATAAACAAAAAATAATGAATTAAAAGGAAACGAAAATTAAGAAAATAGTGGCTTGCAACCACAGAATTAGGAAGCAAATCTCGAGTTTCTTATCCTGTTTTCTTAAGCGAGTGAGTATATATATATATATATATATATATATATATATATATATATATATATATATATATATTACTGTTTTCTTAAGCGAGTGAGTGAGATATATATATATCACCCACACACACGGCACGCTTAATAAAACAGGATAAGAAACTCGAGATTTGCTTCCTAATTCTGTGGTTGCAAGCCACTATATTTTCTTAATTCTCGTTTCCTTTTAATTAATTATTTTTTGTTTATTTTCTGTTAAACTGCTTAATGTTTCTCTAATGCTCACCAAATTCTCCTTTATTTCCAACATTTTGTTTTTATCTGCCTCTATAGTACTAAATTAACAAAACATTTTGGACATTAAATTAAATTTAGTGTTTCTTTTGTGCTGATAATATGTAACACTTGGTCTTCTTAACCACTCAAGCTGTTTGATAAAAATAGCCATGTCAGAATATGTACTGTATAAATCTTATCAGGTATTAAGTGCAAATAAATGTTGATTTGCCATCATATGAAACCATTTAGTCATATTTCATGAAAAAAATATCTTAAAAAAAATGCCAAATGTCTCTATTTATAAATTAAAAGTTGAATAAATATTGATTTTTTTTAAAACTATTAGATATAAATGTAATTTTCAATATTAAGTTAAATATTGCAATATTTTACATGTTTTCCAAAACATAGCAGTTAGTAAAAGATTCTGAAATAGTAAATGATAGTACACTGCCACCTAAAGGCAGTGATTTAGAATGCATAGTGATGCATCTAAAAATATAAAAAAAGAAGAAAAAAAGAAAGGATAAAAGCAATTGTAAGATGATGAAACTGTAAAAAAAAAAAAAAATCAACAAGAAATGCAGTGAAAAACATTTATTTTACATTTAATAAAATCCTAGGCAATTTTTTTGAAAGTTTTTTTTAGGAGGAATTTAAATAATGATACTGTAAGTGACATAAATAATGTGTTAAAACAATTTTTACACAATCATACATTAAGAACCTCATGGCAACACACCTATCTTCCATAGATATCACAGACAACTGCCATGATTTCATTACAAAATATTGATAGAAAACATCCAAATGCATTGTAATTTTGGAGGACAAGCCCTTTCATTTGGCCAGAAAGAGCAAAAGTCATCCATTGAGATCAGTGTCTAAATCTGGGCTCTGGAGACTCCCGTGTTAGCAGGGCCCTGGATCTGCATTCAGCTTTGGCACAGCGGGTGAGACTCACCCTGATGAGCGTGCTGGTCATTGTCAACTAATAATACAGTCAAGTCTTTATTGTCTCAGACTGGCATCATGTCTTTTTTAAGAGGGTAAATGTCCCATGTCAGTCCATCACCATATGGAGTGTGTCCAGAGGGGAGGAAAATACGTGTCAGCCAATGACTGTGGAGAAAATTATAATAATTTACATTAAATCATAGCTTAAAAGACTGCAGACTGCCACGAAAAGCAAGCAAAATGTGTAATTTCACCTTCTCTTTTCTACACCAAAGAACACCTTCCAGTTGTTTATTTTACCGTAACTGAAGGGATTCCGATAGACCTTTAAAAATAGAAAAAAGGTTAAAAGTAAAAAAAAGCATTTGATGTAATTATAAGAGATCTCAAATAAGAAAAATTAAATCCCAATCACCCTGTTGTTTAAACAGATAGAATAGTCAAGACTTTGATTCGGAATGGGCTGAAGTCACCCTCACCTTTCCACGTTTGGCCAAGCGTTTGGTCTCTTTGTTGTTTATATGGCGTTCAATGCTGGTTTCTCCACGGGTGATAAGTATAGCATGCCACAGTGTGAGAGCTCCAAGGGCGACTGATACTGTGCTGATGGAAAAACCAACAAACATAACAAAAGATGTGAGTCTATAGAAATAATAAAACCAGTATTAGGGCCGCTGTAAAAGAATAGCCTTTTGAAATGACGTACCTTGTGAGGACCCACATGTAGATAATACTCTTGTGAAACATCCTGTCTTTGTTGGTGTATGGAGGTTGTGAAACCTCCTGTACCCAGTAAAGCATCAGAAGAGAAAAAAATATTTTATATTATTCAAAATAATACATTATTATATTAATAAAAATGAATGCAAAAATTCAATATACTAAATAATTTAACTTCTTAAAATATGATATAAATAGATATTTATATGAAAGCAACTATATTATTTATGCATGTATACACTAACGTTCAAAGATTTGGGGTAGGTACGATTTTTTGATGTTTTTGAAAGAAGATTCTTATGCTTAATTATTCAACCGAAAATACAAAAACAGTAATAATGAGAAATATTATTACCATTTAAAATAACTGACTTCTATTTTAATATATTTTAAAATGTAATTAATTCCTGTGATCCAAAGCTGAATTTTACATTTTCAGCCATTACTGCAGTCCTTACTGTTGCTCAAGAAATATTTCTTGAGCATTTATTTGAAATAATAATGTACAAGTCTTTGCTGTTACTTTTGATCAATTTAATGCATCATTGCTGAATTAAAGAATTACTTTATTTTCAAAAAAAGATGTGTGTGTATTAAAAAATTTTTTTATTTGTTTACAAATGCCACTCAGTTTTATATTTTGTCATATGATGGAAATAAATTCATGCATTTTTAAGTGTCTCAAGTGTCCACATTTTTTTTTGGAGGCACACTATCTTCTTATAAGCATAAATCTGAGAACTGTACACTTTCTTGATTCATTGCCCCAAATGAAAAATCTAGTGCACCAGATCTTACCAACCAGAGCTTAATGAGTCTTAAGTTCACATGTAAGTCCTCCCTAATCCAATTGTGACAAAAGCAAAATCAGTAAGTAATACCTATTTAAATGTTTACTGTTAGAATTGGGATCAGGAAGGTCAGAAATAATTTGTTGGTGTTTTATAGCATGTTGTTGGTTTTAAGAGTGTTAAATAATGAGCCGTGATACAGAAAAGGACGAATTCCAATTCTAAAGCCAAGCTGTCAGCAGGAACAATGACTTGAAGCACCTGAAGTACCTTCCCAGCCACGCCTTCTGACGGCGCAATGCCGATGAGCAACCCAATCCCTGTCACCGGAACACCCTGTTTCTCCGCTTCCATGTGCCTGAATTGCTAAAGAATGGCAGAGAGACAGCTGGCAGTTAAGACATGCCCACTACCCCCGACTTTGAGAACAGAAAGAGAAAAGGAGACATAACCCTTCAGAAAGAGAGGAGTTACACAAAACACCTTATTCATGCGAATAAGTGGAGGGAAAAAAAGCCTACCGAGGTGTTTTCCAAGCTTTGAGCAAGTGAAAGATCCAAACTTTTATGATACAAAGATTATGAGTTACACTAAACAGAGAAGCACTAACACAAAGCAACAAATGTATTAAAAACAAAGCCTTACATCTATGGCATTGTATGCATCGATAAAGAGATTGCGACCGCTGATGCTACAGTACATGCAGCCCAAGGTCAAGAAGAGACAAAAGGAGAAGAAGTAACGATGATTGTAATGACCAACACAGTTGTTAAGCCAAGCTGAAAATATAGAATTAAGGAACCAACTACACAGAAGTGAAACACCTAATGTTTCTGGGCTGTTAAATTAATAACTGACACAATTTAATTTAAATTCTATCTAAATCCAGATTGTCACTTTACTTCTTTCCTCTGTGGAATGCAAAACTGGAAATAGAGAGCAACATTGCCCTCACTTTTTCAGTAGCCTTTGTTCCGGAAGTATTTTTTCCATTGGGATTTAAAAAAAGTCTTCGTTAAAAAGCTATAAGCCAGAACCAAAGCAACCAGCTCTTAGATGAATCATAATTCAAAGCCAAAACGTATTTGAAAATAGGACTAAAAGACAAAAGGTATAAGAATGTGAACTTAACGTCTTTAATAAGGGAAAGAACTTCAACCCTCTGTAGAATCTTGGGGAATGTATTTTTTCACCAGAAAATGCATTGTTAAATTTAATTATTTTTTAAAAATAAGTTGAAATAATGCACATAATGGCTTCAACAAGCTTTTTTGGTTAAAAAATAATTTTCCATGGAGAAAATGAAAGGGATTTTTACTTCTGGAAATTTTGAAAACAGCTCTGGTCATTTTTTTCCCCATAAAATTATAATAAATTACAGTAAAAGCCCTCTAAAAGTATAAAAAAGTGGCCCACATAACTTGTCCATATACAGGTTAGTAAAAACATGATGGTGAATGAATAAATTATGACAAACTGTTCATTTTGGGAGAACAATCCCTTTTAACTGAATGTTGAACTGTGTAAAACATAGCAAGACGTTTTTTCAAAATGCCAACAATATGGTGATTTAAAAAGGATACGGCAATGATGATCCATTTTTAGAATACAGCTGAAGAGAAAGATAGAGGGATGTTTGTTACTTTCTTTCAATAACAGTATAAAATGCAGCTGATATTGAGTCACTAATTCGATTTTATAAGCCTGTTCTTACTCTTACGTTTTACAGATGCCACAGTGATGACTTCGCGCTGGTTTAGGAATGATACACTTTTTACAGACCGACACAAACGGGACGTCAGTTTTCATCTGAAAAAACAACATAAAGAAATAAAATTGATGTTAGGTCATGAATGACATTGAAAACACACATCAGCTCTACTGGATTGTGGCATGGGACCTTTGGAGGGTATCCAGGGGGAGTGCTTGTGGCCTTGTAGTAATGGAAGGCTATCATGACTATGATCCAATGTCCGTAACAAACGTGCCACATTATCCAGCCAGGAGAGTACGTTTGCAGGACCAACGGTAGAAGGCAGTAATAAGCGATGAAAATCACAGAACTGGTAAGAGCGACAACTAAAAATACAAAAACCTAAAGAGAAAGGAAAAAGCGAACGGTGTGAGAGAAACGCACAGACATCTTAAGAAAATAACATGATGATAGTTAGTTATGAGAAAAGACAGATTTACCATTCCAAACCAGCGCGTGACAATCTCCACCATCCAAAACACTGGTTCAAGGATGGAGTCAAACACCACATCAGAGTTAGTGAGCGAGTTAAAATAAAGAGATTTGAAGATCAGATTGATGTAACTCAGAGGCCGCCTCAGTCTTCTGGGCATGCGACTCTGCCTGCAACACCCGCGCATGCATCTCAGCAGCAGGTGCATGACTGTAGAGCAGGGACGCATGTTCAGCCCCTGGAAAGACAACATGTTATCTTTTCTTTACTTGTTCCAACTTCCTGAATATCGGCACAAGCACGTTCCTCTGACTATGTCCTGCAGTTTGCTCACTGACACTTCCCCCCGTGCTCAACTTGTAAGCCAATTAGATTAGTATCCACCTAAGCAGTTAGTGTGGACTGATCCAAACCAATAATGCAAGCATGCATTAGTTTTCTGATACACATGGATTATCTGACAGAATACAATAATAAAAAGATGTATTACGTCTTTTGTCAAGTGTTTACTTTGCACGATTGCACTGATAACAATGCATCTAAAAAAGCCCAGCCCATTTTAAGTTTACTTACTTTTACAAAAAACATGGTTAGGCTAGTTACTAATAGGTCTTTGCTTGGATTTGTAGTTGTAATCTGACCATTAATCTTACTAGACGGCTTTCAAACCGTCTCATAAAGAGTCTGGAGGTGAATTTGAGATTAAAATGCATAAAGGCCCTCGGATGATAAAAGAGGCTTAGGTAAGTTAGGCAGAAGACATTACCTAAGGCACGCTAAGTTCTAAAAAAAAAAAAAAAAAAAAATTATGAATCAGATAGGCGTGCCCCCAGTTAGAATAAAAAAAACCAACTAAAATTCACTTGTGAGATACTGATCTGGACAGTCTACATTCCGACCACAACAGTTTATGTGTAGGGAACACCACCCATATGTAACTTTGGAATTGAGACAAATAGACATAAGCATAAAGAGATGTAACAGTGGACAATGCTGTCAGATTATTGTAGAAATGGCCAACCTCATACACCATCCCCCATGTCATAAACAGACTATAATCTCACAGAGACTGTGCCTTTAAAATGATAATTAAGACAAAAATATACATCTTGGTAAATTAGTACATTGATCAAATCACAGCGTCAAAACTATGGGTAAAAATATAGGCTACATACAACATATACTGCGCATCAGTGATAAGACAAAGGTTAATAGTGATGTTGTTTAGTACCTCGAGCTGACAGAATCAAACAGCAAGAGCTAAACATCACATATCACTGCTTGGCAGAAATGCATGCAGTCGGCTCTCTTACCTGGCCTAGATCTTCGACTAAAACTGCGATGGACTCAACTCATGATACCGCTGAAAGATTTTTATTTTTCGGGACAGATGGAGACAAATAAATGGAAGCAGCAGTTTCTACCCCTTTGATTTCATCTGCTGTCTGTCTGTCTGACGCAGGGATGTGAGCTGTCACGGTGGGAATTCTGGGAAATGGAGTTTAAAGTGCGGAAAGCGGAAATATTATATGGAAACTTTTTATGATATTTTTTATATTATTAATAATCAAAATTCAATTATATAGTGTGGCATTTAATGAAAAAAAAAAAATCGTAGTTATGTTCAATGTTATGTGATCTCCGCCAAACTGCTGCAGAGAACTGTGGGAATTGTAGTTTGAATTATGTCCAAGTCATTTTCGCGAATCGGTTCTTTCGAACGTTTTGTGTCAAAGAAACGGCTCAAGAAATAATTCAGTGATTCTTTTACGTCTAAACGTAATTACGTCGGCGTGGACCCTAAACCCCCAGCGTAGTGCTCTATAATGTCCCAATAAAGGCATATGCAGGCACACTTTGCTATTTATTATGTGTTTTTCTATTACGTTACGTAGTACTATTAAAATGTATTCAGTGTTATTTAATGTTTCCCAGTTTGATGCAGTAATAATTCAGCCCATAAAAACAAAGTTATAATTAGCATTTACATTACTAAAATTTATTTACATCTGTTGGGTGCAAACGTGTTTTTGTAAAATTCGCACTGTTTAAATAACTCGGACAATTTTCTGAACCGGTTCAACCAATTCATTGAAAAGATCCGACTCAAAAGAACAATTCGTTCAGGCAACGACAGTAGCTGCTGTTCACACGTGCTCACTACGGGAGTAGAAATAGTACAAAACATGGCATTCACTTTCAACTTCGATATACCTTTACAAACAGAAGAAATAAATGATAAAGAAAACAAAGACGACAACGCAAAAGATGTGGATCTTAAATGCTCGGTAAGGGAATGTATAGCTTGTTAATTCCGGCTATATGTTTGCTAATAATGCTAGTCGGCTGACTTTAATATATATTTTTTAATTATGCTTGAGAAGTACAACGCACATGCCCCAAATTATACTCTATCTTATCAGTTATGTGAAAGAATAAATCAAGTATATGTGGGTCTCGTAACTCACGCTACATGTCAGAAAGTAACCAGTGATTGCATCTGTCAAGATCATTATGCACAATGTATCTTTTTATAGGACGCCAGTGCAACCGTCCCAACGAAGATGAAGAATGCTATTGAGCACGAACCTTTGTTGGATCCTCTCTCCCACATTGAGAACTGGGTGCCTGAAACCATCACAGTAGGTGCCCTGCCTCCACTGCTCTGTCTCAATGAATCAGTGTTCGAGAAGACCTCTCCTGAACTAGAGGACAGTGAGGAGATACTGGCCAAAACACTTAATCAAAACTCTGACCTCATCACTGGAGTGTATGAGGGTGGACTTAAGATATGGGAATGCACGTATGATCTTCTTGAGTACATTGATGATGAAGGAGAGACCTTCACTGGAAAAAGGGTGTTAGACTTGGGCTGTGGAGCAGGTCTACTTGGCATTCTTGCATTGAAGAGAGGAGCCATCAAAGTTGACTTCCAGGATTATAACAGCACTGTGATAGAGCAGTTAACAGTGCCAAATGTGTTTCTCAATTGTGAAGATGATGATGAGACAGAGGAGCAAAATAGCAGTCCACCATCTAAGAGGAAAGCCCTGAATGCATCACAGAAATTACTAGATCATTGTGGTTTCTTCTCGGGCGACTGGAACTCTTTTCTCACACTTATGCGAAATAAAACCTCATCGCCAAAATATGACATTATCTTCACATCAGAAACCATATACAACACAGACTACTACTCTTCTCTTCATAGTGTGTTTTGTGGCCTGCTTGCTGAGGATGGGATTGTTTATTTGGCAACTAAGTCTCACTATTTTGGAGTAGGCGGTGGCCTTCATCTGTTTGAGAAGTTTGTGGAGCAGAATAAAGTCTTTCAAACCAAATATTTGAAGGATGTGGAACAAGGCCTGAAGAGACATGTTGTATCATTGACATTTAAAAAGTGACATTGAGAAATTGCATTGATAAGTGTTAATGTGCACATTAAAGGGATACTCCACTTTAAAATGAAAATTCTGTCATCATTTACTCACCCTCATGTTGTTTCAAACATGTATGATTTTCTTTCTTCTGCTGAACAGAAAGGAAGATATTTAGAAAAATGTCAGTAACCAGACAGTTTTTGGTACCATTGACTTCCATAGTAGGAAAAAAATATACTATGGAAGTCAATGGTACCAAAAACTGTCTGGTTACTGACATTCTTCTAAATATCTTCCTTTCTGTTCAGCAGAAGAAAGAAATTCATACAGGTTTGAAACAACATGAGGGTGAGTAAATGATGACAGAATTTTCATTTTAAAGTGGAGTATCCCTTTAATTATCTATTATGGAGACCCATCCCTTTCAGGCCAAATGCATCGACTATGGGAGCCTAAATTGTGCTTGGCATACATAACTAAAGGTAAAACAGAACATTATATACACATTATATATTGGTTCATACTGTGCTGCAAAACCATCATCAAATAAACAACGACTGGCATAAGTTTACATGTTCCGGCTTATGTCTGTACAATTTATCAAGCAGGCCAACAGACGAAACAGTCATTAGGTTTTCAGTCTCAACACTGGTTTAATGTGAAAAGAAATGTACTTGCTGCATTGAGAATACATGACCAAACATAATATTCTTAAAAAAAATAAAGTGGAGATAAAGTAAATTATGGAATGAATTACATAGACAAATCCAAACAAAAATATGTGGTCCTTGTAAACTGTTTACCTAATAAATACTCACAACCATTGCAAAATTCTAGAATTACATTATGGTAATAGGTCCTATATTTATTTTAACTCGTAGACAATTATCCGATAGAGCTCGTCTCGTTGATGTTAAATATGGGAGTCTTGTTTAAAGTAATTCAGTGCTGATGTATAATTTAAAAAGTTTAAAGTAAATACTCTATTTCTTGGCTTTGCCCTGGGCTGCCACAGCCTCCATGGCTTTGCGAACAGTTTCTTCGTCTCCGAGGAACTGCATGGGCTTGATGGGCTTCAGGTTCTTGTCCAGCTCGTAAAGAATAGGGATGCCTGTGGGCAGATTCAGCTCCATGATGGCCTCCTCAGACATACCTGTGAGGAAACACTATGAGACTGTAGAAAAACTGAAACGTGACCTCTCATAAGAGCTTGTGACGAACTATTTCTAAAACAGCAATCAAATGTCCTCAAGTAGTAGGTTTAATTTTTAAATGTATAACTTATTAAATAAGATGTTTTTGTGCATATTATCTGTCTAGACTAGGGCGTTTACCTGCCTATGGTCAGTGTTATTTTGGTATTTAGTTACTTTTATCGTTTTTATGAATATTTTGAATTGATTTTTTTTTGTTTTATTTTTAAAGTTTTAGTAATTTTGTTGCGGTTTTGTCTTTTTTATGTTTATATAGGTTTATTTTTTTTATTTCAGCTTTAGTTTTTTAGTAGATCAAGTTAATGAGAAAGGCTGATTTGGCAACTACCTGAAAGTATATTGGTCACACTTTAGTTTAGGGTCCAATTAGGGTCCACGACTTTTGCCTCAATAAACTCCTAATTACTGCTTATTAATAGTACAGTAGTTGTTAAGTTTAGGTATTGATAGGATTAAGTGTTGTAAAATATGTTCATGCAGAATTAGGCATTAATATGTGCTTTATAAGTACTAATAAACAGCCAATATCCCAGTATTATGCATGCTAATAAGCAACTAGTTCATAGTGATTACCAGTGTTACCAGTTTATTTTATTATATATAGAGAAGGAATTATTATATAGAGAAGGAATGTCATTCCATGGGGGACAAAGTAACTCTAACAAAGTAAACAGCCAATTTTGCTTTTTTTGTGGAATTGAAAGTAATTTTCTGGAGAGCGACTCATAAAGAGCAATTTCTTGCAGATTATATATATTTTAACAACAACAACAACAAAAAAATCCTTATTAAAGCTTTTAATTTCCATGAATTTTCCTGTTATTTTGAAAATTTAAATGATGGTGAGAAGAACACTGAACAAGGGTTTGAAAAGATCCTGCAATTACCTTCCAAGTGTTTCACAATGCCTCTCAAACTGTTTCCATGAGCAGCAATCAACACTCTTTTCCCTTCCTTGATTTGAGGCACAATCTCCTCATTCCAGAAAGGTAGCGCCCGTGCAATAGTGTCCTTCAGACTCTCGCAAGGCGGCAGCTGGTCCTCGGTCAAATCAGCATAACGTCTGTCCTAAAAATAAAAAAAAAGAAAGGACGTCCAACAAGACAAAATTAGTGCAATAATGAAATGTTCCTTAAACATGTCAGTTACAGTATCCAATAGTACTGCTCATTTAGCTAATAGAAACTCTTGACTTGTTTGTTTTGGGACATAGAATGCAGTTTCCTATACAAATAAGGTTTGACCTTTGTTTTCTGAGCCTTTGCACTTATTGACTACTAGCACATCAGTTTCAAAATGTAATACCAACATGTTGCAACAAACTGCAACATGTAACAGTGAAAACCCCAAGTTTTTACACTCATAAAATCAGATGGAATATTGTATGTTAAGATGATTTATGAATTCTGAGATTGTTGTAATGGATGCAGGAATGCAGATAATAATGTTAATAGGGATGCTGTCATTGGGGATATGCATTTATACACTCATGAATTTCTGTTTCTTATATAATTTGAAAATCTATGGTATATGAGGAGGGGGAATAACTAATTACGATGACAGATTAAAAAGATTTAGTGATTAAAATGACAATGATTGAATGAGGTTGAAGACCTCACCTTGCTGATGATGCTGTAAAAGTCATGATCTGCATCCATAGTTGGTGGGGGGATGTCAAATGAGCGCCTCCAAATCTTAACCTGGGCTTCACCATGCTTGGCTGCAGTCTCAGCCTTGTTCAACCCAGTGAGACCACCATAATGACGTTCATTCAGGCGCCAGGTCCTGTGCACAGGCAGCCACATCTGATCAATGCTGTCCAAAACGATCCATAACGTCCGGATGGCTCTCTTCAGCACCGAGGTATAACAAATGTCAAACTCATACCCTGCATCTGCAAAGACAGTGATACAGCATAGATTTATTTATGGCAGATGTAATTAAAAATAACACAAATCAATACATTGTGATCAATATATACATTGAATACAAATTAATTTAATAGACTTAGAATAATACAAATTAATTTCATAATTTATTTAAAAAAATATATATTACATATAATTTTTATTTAAACTATCATAAAAATGGTATTACAATGCATTTATAAAATATAAACATTGCTTAACAGTAATCGCGTTAAAAAAAAAGTCACTTTTTAATGGGAAATTCAGCACGTGGTGTGTAAAATCACGTTCTGTGCGGCACGTTCGCATCACGTAGGCCCCGCCCCACACCCGTCAGTAATAGGCAAACTGCCAGGTCATTGGTTCAGAGCTTACACGCGTCACGTCGAAGGCGGGGTAGCGCCGGGGATGTCAGTCTTCTGAAAGTCATTTGAATTTTCCGGTTTGAGTTTTATTATTTAAAACGCAAAAATCTCAATGCAAACAAAAGTAAGACAAAGCAGGTAAAGTTATTCTCAATGTAGACGTAATGTACATGACATGTTCTTTCAAAAAACAATCTAGAATGCTGATATACACTTAGGACGGCAGATGTACAACGCTCATCATTCACAATGCTGGAAAATATAATATTAAACAAACTTACAAACCTTTTAAAGCTTGACCGCCTTTCTTTGCCTCCTGAGCCCCTGTCTCGCTCAGGTCGGCGTCGAACCAGCCGCAGAAGCGATTCTCCTGGTTCCAGCAGCTCTCGCCATGGCGAATGAGAACCAACTTGTATGCAGCCATTTGAGATATTCAGAGACAAATTTTAAAGGTAGCAGCTAAAGAAAGCACGATGACTGAGCTCTGGTCGAACAGGTTGTTAAGCTCTGTAAAGTGAGTACTGTCAAAAAGACCCTTCTCTCATCTGAGTCCCTAATGAATGACGTTTCCGACCTGCCCATCTCAACGCTCCACCAATCAGCGCCTCGGAACGATGCGCCACACTGTGAAACTGAAAATACGACATCAGACATGGAAAAAAACCATGAGCTTCCTGTAATGAATGTCTCTGCATATTTTATATTTAAGCTTCAAAATATATTAGCAAGAATAAGAAGGACTGTAATATATTTAATCGTTTATAGTTCATCGAACATGCCAGAGATAAAGTATTATAAATCATTAGACTCAGGAAGATTGTAACTTCCCGTTAGATATCATTGGGTGTATCTTGGAGATATGAGGTACAGGAGAGCCAATCAAATGTTACTTATGTTGGTATTGGGCGGGGTTTAGCGCGGAAGAGAATGAAAGGTGATGTTGAACAAATGTGATAGTAGGCCTAACTATTCATTTCTTACAATAACTTTATTAGTATGTTCAAGGAAGGGTTTTCGCCTTTGCTTCTGTTAAAAGGAGTCAGAACTTACTCAATTTCCTAAGAGTGTTAAATATATGAATAATATTGATTTGAATTACTTTTGTAATTTGTAATACTTTTGTTTCTTGAAACAGATCAGTTTAATTCAATATTCTCAAATATTTTGATAGAAATGTCACAAATATATTAAGTATATTATACAGAAATAATTGGTTAGTCAAATACTAAATTCTTTTAGTGAAAAAAGCTTAAGTATGACTGTAAATTTTAGATAAAATTAACTGTTGAATTTTTACTCAATTATTTTGGTATATGTTTAACTCAAACAATCAAGTAAACGATATTCAGAGATTTTATTAAGTTAATAAAGTTAAATATTTCTGTAATATTTACTAAGCCACATAATTATTTTTTACAGTGTATCAACACTGTCACAATTCTTCATGTTTTGTATTGTATAACTGCTTGTACATAGACTATGTGTTTGTAATTACAATTATGTTCAATAAACATAAGTTAATACTGAGTGACCTGCATTTTAGAAAGTTACTTTGTTTTTTCCCCGTCAACTAAAATAGTTCCAAACAGCAAATCTGTTGCATGTCTCCAAGCAACACTGCCGTTTCCATCCTGAATTTATCAGTTTTCAAATAAATCGGCTGAGTGAATGATTCAATGGCTCACTCACAAACACAGACTTGTTTTATTCATGGATTAATCTGTGTTTTTCGAATGACTCGATTGAGTAAATAATTCAATGACTCACTCAGTCCTAAAGGAGCTTCTCAACACTCAAATGGATGCTTCCTTGTTCCTGTATCACACACATACAGATGTGGTCAAAAGTTTACATCATTTTTTAAATAATAATTTTCACTCTTAATTCTGTGTCGTTACCTGGATGATCGACAACTGTTTTTTGTTTGTTTGTTTTGTGATGGATGTTCATGTGTCACTTGTTTGTCCTGAGCAGTTAAAGTGCCGATTGTTCTTAGAAAAAAAAAATCCAGGTCTTGTACATTTTTTGGTTTTCCAGCATATTTTGAATATTTGAACCCATTCTAAAAGTGACTGTATGATGTTGAGATCTATCTATTCACACACCGAGGACAACTGAGGAACTCACACACAACTATTACAAAGGGTGAAAGATAAGTTAAAGTAGATGACAAACATGTCTGTTGTTGTTCATTACAGTGTGCTTTTAATTGTTCTGATCAATTGTTCTGATCTGGTCAATTTCACTTTTAAATGACCGATTTCTAAATACATTTTTAATCAATTGATTTAATTTACTGCAAGTATTGTAATTGTATTTTTTACTGATTAAATGTTAATATACGATGTTCAGTCAGTATGCATTATAGAAGTTAAGATATGTAATGTAATCCTAATAAAGCTGTTGATGTGAAAAACTTGGTTTAATGATTTATAATTTATTTAAAATGTATTTATTTACTAATAACTAAACAAAATATAAACTGGCAAGTTTGAGTTTAGTCCATTTGCCTTTTAAGTTATCTTTACTTAAACATTTAAGTTAATTCAATGAGAAGACCACATTAGGTCAACTCAATTAAGTTTGAATTTTTCCATTACTCAAAATAACTTAAGCAACCACTTTCCTCAAATCATTTGAGTAGTCTCAACTTGTTAGGGTTTACAGTGTAGGCTACAGGAAGAAATACTGTCTGGAATGGAAACAGTTTGACAAATATATATCTATATAATGGTCTTGTAATGGTTTGTACGGTTTAACTGCTTGTCCGTATAGACTTACTGTATGTGTTTGTATTTATAAAACAGTTCAACAAACAATAAATTAATATAATTTGACTAAACATTTTAGACCTTGTCTATTTTTGCTCCAACTAAAATGGTTCCAACTCACAAAGTAACAGAATTGGAATACCGCATAAAACATTTGCGAATAAAGCACCGTTTCCATCTCATGTGTTAAAGAACATCACTTCCTAGAAACTAGCAACAAATAACTGTAAAAAATGGATGTTGCTGTAATCGGGGAGGCCTTTTTGGCTCTCTTTTTTATATCATAAATGACTTGCGCCCTATTTTTTTATGACGTTCAAAGGCGGAGTCAAGTTATCCGAACTGTTGAGGTAAAGTCACGTGAGATTTGTGTTGCACATCAAGGACTTTATTCGGTAAATGTGTTTTGAACGAATCACTTGAGTAAATGATTCAGGGACTCTGCAGCTCTGGCTGCATCCTGGCTGCCTCATTTCTGCAAAGTAACCATTACATCCCAAACTTAGAAAGACATTACAGTAATTTACACCACTTTCTACTGCTTCTGCCCGTTCTCTCTGCACTAAGGCCCTGTAGAGAAAGCATTTATTAAAGATGGCACTTGGGTTAGCTATGAAGCCAAGGTGGCTCTCTATAGAGAGACAGAGAGATGGTGTGTCTGAGATGTTGAAAATGTCTATTTTAAGGTATGACTTATCCATCATGCCTTAAAATAGGCATCCGTGAGTGAGTAAATAAATCAATTAATAGTATATTTTTTTCCTACTATGGAAGTCAATGGGACCCAGAAACTCTCTGGTTACTGACATTCTTCTAAATATCTTCCTTTCTGTTCAGCAGAAGGTTTGAATTCATACAGGTTTGAAACAACATGAGGGTGAGTATATGATGACAGAATTTTCATTTTAAAGTGAACTATTCCTTTAAGGTCTGAAGTGGAACAAGGCTTGCAAGGCAGTTAATTATTAAATAGCACATGAAAGATTTCCAAGGGATTTTCGAGAGAGAATAAATAGGGCCTAGCTTTATAAATTAAATGTGTCTCTCTTAAATTGAATCTTGCAACAAAAAAATAAATAATGAAACTTGAAACATAACAGTCAATAATGGGTATTTTGGCTACAGAGTGGATGCTTTCTCATGGACCAGAGGGTTGTTCCATAAAACAAGATTAGAATACAAGCCAGGCTTATTTTGGTTAGTCAGACTTGTTGTCGGTTGATTCTGTTTCATAAAGCAAACTTAAAATAGTTTGAACTCAGTTACTCTGGCAACTTATGCTGGGAAACTAGCCTGGTCCAGGGCAGGGCAGGGCAGGCTAACTGTCAGGCTAAGCCTCAGTTGTTACACAGATCCTCTAACACTGACCAATAGGAACACAATGACTGACACTCTGTCATACCATTATTTGACTTTATTAACCATTATCAGTCCAAAAATAAATATACAGTAAAGAAAATCAACTTAAATAAGGCTACAATGATAAATGAGACAATATAGACCTACAAACGTGTTAAATTGTATATGAAATGTTGGTAACACTTTACAATAAGGTTCATTTAATTAGTTAACTACATTAGTTAACATTAACTAATAATGAACTGCACTTATACAGCATTTGTTCATCTTTGTTAATGTTAATTTCAACATTTACTAATACTTTATTAAAATCTTGTTAACATTAGGTAATGCACTGTGAACTAACATGAACAAACAATGAACAGCTTTATTTTCATTAACTAACATTAACAAAGATTAACAAAAACAGTAGTAAATGTATTGCTCATTGTTAGTTCATGTTAGTTAATACATTTACTAATGTTTAATAAAGGAACCTTATTGTAAAGTGTTACCGAAATGTTTATTAACGTTGGTACATTTTTATGGTTATTAGAAGAACTTTAGAACATTACAATCTAAAATCTAAAATAAAATAAAAAAAAGCTTATTAAAGCATAAGTTAAAATCAAAAAATTTAAAATAAATAATTAGAAAAGCACAGACTACATTTTAACTGGTAAGATGAATCTGAGCTTAGTAATTGGCTAATACATTAGCCTACACTTGGGCTGCGTTCAGCCCCGACAAAACGTTGCACAACGTTTTTTTAAACAGAAACGGTGATGCGTTGAACACACTGTTCTGATGACGCAAGAGTTGCAACTATGGCAGCTGAGAAGGCCATTCTTTGTGTTCTTTGTGAAGAATTTTCGGAGCCTGATGAAGTCGGTATAAATATGTGTTTAATACTACAAAATATGCCCGATGTTAGGTACTGCACTTGCCGCCCAGAACAAAAGAGGACATCCCAGTCGAGTGAAGGGATTTGTGGAAACTGAAATGGAAGCACACATCCTAATTCAGACTAATACACATCTATTTAGCCTCACATACTGACTTTATTTGTAGTTCATACTGTTTTAATACCCTGTATTTTCCTTCTCATTTTTAGGAAAAGCACTTAATTACCATTGTTTATTTCTATACCAAATGTCATACACTTGCAATGAAGCTAAAAATCTAAACAACTACATCAAGTTGATATTAGGGATGTTGCGGTGACGGATTTTTTCCACCGGTTAATCGACGTGTAAAAAAACCGGTAATCCCGGTGTCACCGGGGTTGCGTGTCAGGGATTTCGGGTGGCCGAAAATGCGGACGTGCACACGTCTCAATTTTACTTTCACTTTAATTAGCGGCAATTCAGTAGCATTTGTTTGAATTAATCATGGGTTAATTTATTTTATTCTTAATAAAAATACACAAAACAATAAGACACTCGCTTGTATTACACACATCTTTATTGCAAAATGAATAATAACTTAACACACCATGTAAAAACTAAACAAAAGCACTTATGAAACACCTTTAAAGTGCATTTATTAAAACGAACCACTGCACACATCGTGCAAGTATCAAACAAGAAATTATATAAAAAAAAATCACTATTCGTTAAATAAAGTGCCTGCCTTTTTCAGCAAAAAAAAAAAAAAAAAAAAACACCGCACAACCATCGAATATGAAACGAACAAACATCAAAAACTTCGTTAAATAAGGTAGCCTACCCGAATAATCACTGGACACTTAAGTGCAAAAAAAAAAAAAAAAAACTAATATAAAAATTAAACTCACGTTTGCATTTCTCTTTGAAACCAGATCTTCCGCCATCCTTTGCCAGTTAGCTCGCCTCACTCTCCTCAAATGATAAATGAAATCGGACACCTGCTGCTTAAAGGCCTGATCACATATCGCGTCTTTTGCGCGCGCAAGTTCGTTATTTCAAATGTAGGCGCGCTCATAATGGAAGCTCGTTTTTTCCAAGCGCGTCCGCGCCGCATCGAGATAAAAACATCTCAACTTTTCAGAATGCCGCAAGCGCACCGCAGGTCGCGTGACAAGAACCAAGCTTAGCAACGACAGATGCCTCCGGAGCGCAACCACCCGAGCGCTTTGGAAAAAGGAGAACGCGGCGCGCCTAGCGTTTTCTATGCGTTTTTAGGCGCGATATGTGAACGTTCCGCTTACGCTAAATAACGAAGGCACGTAGTCACTAACTGAATTAAGTGCTTTATTACTATAGGCTAAAACTTCAACACGATGGTGACGGTGCCGGTGGTCAAGTGCTATGACCGGTAGGTGGGTTAAACACCGTGTATCACCGGTAACACCGACTATCGCAACAAGCCTAGTTGATATCCTATATTTTTACAATAAAACTTACGACAAACATGTCTTCTAATATCCTCAGTTGTTGTGTATACCGAGCTGCATCGAAGACATTTGTAAATTACTTTCCTTGAACCCATTGTGCGAGTTCACTTTAATACCGCGTGCTTTATATACATGTTGCTGCTGATTGGACTGCAGTTCTGACACACCCACCAAACAAGAGAAAACGCATCTCAAACCCCATTGCACACCGGTGCACGCCGTTTCCAGGAAACATGATGTTCAACCCGGAAACCGTAGCAAAACTTTGCGCACCGTTTTGAACTTGAACGTGCCCTTGATTTACCCCTGTCACGGTGTGGGTTTTGTCTTGTCTGTCACGTGATTCCCTGTTTGTCATGTGATCCTGCCATGTGTCTTGTCATTTTGTTAATTGTTTGCTCATTGTCTACAGGTGTCTCGGATTTACCACGCCCCCTTGTTATCTTGTTTAGCTTGTCTGCTTGTGTATTTATACCTCTGTGTTTCAGTTGTGGTTTGTCGGTCGTTGAAGTTGTTTGCTGTTCTTTGTAACTGTTCCTGAGTTCCTTGTTCTGTTGTTCGCCCTGTTTGTTTTCATTAAATTCAGTACTTGCATTTGGATTCTCTCCGCTTTATTCCTGCCTCATCGTCACAACCCCATTACAATAGTCCCTTTACAGTAGGGCTGGGGTAAACGATTATTTATTAAAGGATTAGTCGGGCGATTATTTTATCGATTAGTCGACTAATCTAACGACTAATTTGAATTAATTATCCTGTCTGTTATTCGCATATCTCTCGAACCGTTACTCCGATGGATTTCAAACTCGACAGCTGTCTGGGCACGAGTAAGTGCAGTGCCAAGTTTGACGTTGTTTGGATGAGAAATGCAAAAGATATTGTTAAATATATCAGTAAAAGAAGCACTTAGAAGGTTGTGGTTTAAAAAATAAACATTCTGACATAAACACACTGTCAGCTACAATGTTTACTTCTGAATAATATAGTATAAACGTGATAAATCCATTTTGATTAATCTGAGTAAAAAAAATATTTTCTTTACCAAGAAAGTGGCAAGATGAAAACCACTATTTTCTGTTTCAAACTTTCACATAGCATCTTTAGGTTATAATAACAAATAATTCAAATCCAGATTTTTATTTTCAAAGATTTATTATAAAAACAGATTATTTTTCCCCAAAAATGCAATAAATTCATGACACGTTTTTTTTTTAAATGCAATTAATCCATTGAATCAATATAAAAGATATTTTTCATATTGAAACTGTTGAAAATACACAACAAAGTAAGTTGATCCACATGACAGCCTCTGAACTCGGTCAATACTAATCTTATATTTAGCACGTACTGGACTAAACATAGGCTACATTCAATCAGCCATCGCTAAGAAATACCTTCTGAAATTTTTTGACGGCGATCAGCTGTAAAATGGCTTGGTCCTGCTCGGTTTTCGTTGACTGAGTACAAGAATTGAAAGTTTTTTAAAAGATCCCCTGGGGTTCACGTGTCAGCATTCGACATAAGTTTGACGCTGTCGTGTGAGAACAAGCAACAGTCGGCATTTCTCTTCCTCCCGCGTGCCTCATCTTGTTAATCTCCTCACGTAAATGATTAGATTTCGATGGCTTACGTTTCTTCCCTACGGCAGAATCCACCACAGGTTCATCAATGCCGTCAAATGTATTCATTTTTTTGTTTGTTTGTTGATCAAAAAGTGCAAAGTAGATAAGGAAAACTAGGATGCCGGGTGTATTCAAAGCGCCACCGTTACTGTTTACAATGCGTGGAATGGTGCGCTGTGATTGGTTGAGCGGATTTATCACATTCTGCAGAGAAAGGAGACTGGCGTTTGTCGCGGTTTGGAAAGAAAGGGAGAAAACATGACATAATAACACGGCGGGCGGTGTGTGTGTGTGGCGAGCTGTACCTCCGGGAATGGTAAAAAAAATAAAAATAAAGAAGCGTCGACGCAAAAAATATGACGTCGACGTGCGTCGACGTCATCGACGCACCGCTACAGCACTACTTTACAGTTATTTCTATCATAACAAATACATAGGTTTACAATTCTAAATAAGGCACATCTAATGTCCAACAACTAATCTTTTTGCATATATATATCATGTCTTTCAATTCAAACACATTTAACACAATTATACAAATAGTTATTTAGTTAATGGTAGGCTAATATGTATTCCTTTATTTTATGGAATATTCTTTAATTTTAGAGTTGCACATATCTTTTCAAAATGTATACTTTTGCTCTTAATTTCACGCTATCCTCTCCATAGTGTACTGTATAAACTAAATCTAACCAAACATTCTTGCTTTCTCCAAAAAAACAATTATTGCTTTAAAAGCTGTAATTCTCAGCATTCTAAATAAGCATAAGTCATCTTTGTTAAGTAGCTTAGGTCCTAAACCCAAAACTATGGCTGTGTCCAAATTCAGGGTCTACATCCTTCGGAGTACTCATTTGAAGGATGTTACGTCACAGCGCCGCGACGAAGGCTGTCCAAATTCGTAGGATCCTTCAAATGCGGCCCACAAATACGTCCTCCTTTTCCCCGAATTGGAAGGATGGGTGTGGTGGATCCTTTCCCGTCCTACCTATCCCATAATTCTTTTCGGCAGAGCGTAATGGCGGACGAAGCGAGTGGTAGCCATGGTAGCGGAGTGGGAGAGGAGTATGCTTTTCGATGTAAGTTTTTTTAAAACTGTCTTTTCAAAAAAATATATTTATAAATTTATATATATTTATAAATATATTTTTTCAGTGGTTGTCTAGTCAGGCATTTTGTTTTAGCGTTAAGCATTTTTTTTTACATTTGTACGTTTATGTAAAAAAACAAACATTACTTTCGTAAACTAGCTTCTTCCTTACGGCCTGTGTGAATATCCCCTTATAGTAATTATTACACACAGCTAATTTGTTAGTGATTGAAGCTGTTTTTAACGCTTCTAGGGACGAAAGAGCAGACAGAAGTGTTTATAAAGCTCCGGTTGCTAGGCGACAGGATATGAGCAACGGGTAAGGGAGGGAACTGAAAGAAGGGTAGGCTGTCCAAGTTCACAAACACCGATTTCCGGGTTTTGCGGTCGTCGGAGGATCCCTCCTCCTTCAACCGGGTAGGAAGGATCCTAAGGAGGATGCAGACCCTGAATTTGGACACAGCCTATATTTTGTATATTTATTATATTTGGTTTCTTAAATTCTTACCTGAATTACTTATGTTCAATTTTAAATTATTCTTAAGTATAAAATATATGAGTGTAATGAGCAATAAGTTCACTGCAACTTATCCTAAAGATAAAATATTATAATTAGAATATATTTCTTGTGTTATAAAATATCGCATAGCCTACCGGTATTCATTTTCCAAGCAAAATGTATATTGGTCAGAATTTTATTGCGCTCCTATTTGGCACGCATGCGCACAGCAGCGCTCATTCAATGTGAAGTTTAGCAGCAAAATGGAAATATTTGCACGACTTTCTAAGATTTACAGATGGAGAATATTCATGTGAAATGTAAGTTTTGCAAACATCATGTCTCAAAACGCATAAAACAGCACAAAACATACGCTGTTTGATGGTGGATCGATTTGATCTATGATCGACCTCTAGGGCTGCTTAAGAAACGCGTGCACACGCAGTTATCTAGACTAGATAAACCTGGATCAAATTAGTGGGATTGCGTGAACTTGAATTACCTTTTATGAAACCGCTTTAGCCCCAACTTATTTGTTAGGTTTATTCAAGTCGGGTTTTGGAGTTTAATCCCCGCTTTTCTTAGCATCTTTTATGGAACAACCCTCAGTGGCCTTCTGGATAAGACATCAACATATGGCACTGGAGATTGTGAGTTCAAGTCCCACCAGGGTCATTGCCGTTTTTATAAGAGGTTTCCTGTTTCTTTTTTGACATGGAGACAATGCATGAAGTTTTCTGTGATCACATTCTAGTCCTGTTGCATAATTGGGGCTCTTAATCCCAGACTTACCCAATGTAAATGTTTACTCATGGGGCGAGGGCTGATAGGAGAGAGGGGTGAAAAAGAAGGGGTACCTCATACCAAGGCCTGGGGAATGGGAGACTGGGCAGGCAGAAGAGGAAACTGTTTGGGAGTAAGGCAAAAAAAGTATTTTATATAAATATTAGATTGTTATTTATTTATCATTATTTAATATAAACTTGAATCAATACATTACAGGTTTATGATAATGAACTTTCTGTGTCTTTGAACTTTAACTTAAGTCAATATAAAATGCTACCGAAACAAAACAGATATAAAAAGACACAAACTTAAACAAAAAGACACAAAGTAATTTCTCTCATCCGTTCAAAGGTTCAAACACATCAATTTTTTTTACTGATTTCTCGCTGTCAGTCGAGAGCTTATGTTGGCCCTCCATAGCCAAATCGAAGCTGGTCTCCCGGAGAGAGGCGCACAGTGTCACTGACTATCCGGCAGTCATTAACGAAGGTCCCGGGGCAGAGTTCAAGTCACGAATAACAAAGCAGCTTTCCTCTTTACGCCAGTCAATAGTGGCATGACACTCATCCACCCCACTATTCTGAGTAGATGAGATGAGACACACTTAAAAAACAGTTCTAGTGACGTGTCTCCTAGGAGTCAGAATGTCATATCAAATCATCACATCATCAGGATATATAATGAATTGTTGAATCAATAACCCTATGAACTCACACAAGTGGACACACTTAGGAAAGAAATAAAGTTTAATACATTACCTGCAGACAGATGTTAGAGTCTTTGTGTCCTCCTATAATAGTTCTTTTAGGCTTGCGTTTATATTCCCAGTCTGGAGTTTTGAGGTAACCCTTCATTTCAAACTGAAGTGCAGAGAGAACTATTCAACCGTCACTGAATTTATATGTATCTGTGTGTTTTTAAAAAAAAACATAGCCTTTGGTCAGGACTCAGGACGCCATGCACCGCGAACAGGAAGCGGCTCAGAAGAGCCAATAAGATGTTCAGAATCGGCGGGAAAAATCGCCAAGTTCAGATTCTTAATGTAATAAATACGCATACATTTATTTTGAAGTTAATATCTCACTAACATACTTTGTTCTATCAACAAATCACACAACATAAAACATTTTCGTTACTTAAAAAAAAAAGGTGACCGTTGACGTTGTTCACGCACGCACGCACGCACGCTGCATGACGTTGGTAGAAGAAAAGATGCTAGAGAGCGCGCAGGTGGACGCATGTTAGCTCTGGTATGGACATTTTGGCATTTTTAATACATGATTTTTGAATGTTTTGTGCAGGATGAATCAGGCCATCACATCAGCTCAGATAGCCCACTGGTTTACTGTTGGGGCACAGTTTGCAAACATCACAATCACAGATGAAGTGAAAAAGCAAGATGAGGCCGAAGCTACTTCAGTCAGGTAACGTTAGTGATGAGGTCATAAGTGTTTTTGCATGTACCGGTGAAAAGTTTTAAACTGTTAGTTTTGTTATCCAAACTTGCTTTAATAGGATTTCGTAATTTCAAAAGATGTTGGACAATAACATTGATGAAACTGGAATTTTGGACCATGTGCAGTTATCGCTAATTAAACTAAAATCACCATGGGAGACACGTGCGTTTAGGATACGTAGTTTATTTTTCAGAGTATACGCACTCAATTTAGCACTTACATTTTCACATTATTAAATATTAATGCTTTGCCCAAGTTTAGTTTTGGAAGATCTGCCATACCAAACAACATGTGCGCGGGTGAATTGATTTGTTTGACAGCTGGTGGTAAACTATAGGCTAGCTAGGGGTTTTCAAACTGGGCCCAGGGACCCTCAGGAGGCCGCAAGGGAGTGCTAGGCCGTCTGTGGAAAAGTCTAAAAAACTGTGTAAAAATAAATTAATGATAAATTGAACTAAATAAATAAAATGAATAAAACATGGGTTAACATGAATAAATTGATTTAAAAATATATATTAAAATATACATCTACAGTACAGCACAGGAATATAGTGAGTAAGAAAATATGAAAGGGCCCCTATTATGGACTTTTGAAAATGACCTTTCATGTAGTGTGTAACATAGCTCTAAGTGAATGAAAACATCCTGCAAAGTTTTAAATCTGAAAGTGCACAGTATACAGTTATTGTCTTTCAAAAGTAAGAGTCAACTCTGAGTCAATTAAATGATTCGTTTTTTAAACGAGTCATAAGCCATTTCGTTGTGACGTCAAGATGAAACATTAGAATATTGCCCGCCCACTTATTGCATGTGCAGACACCTGGGAAAACTTGAACCTCAAACCTTCAGCTGATTCCTGTGGATACTGGATAGCATCATGAAGGGCTGGGCGTTATGGCTGAAAACTGTATCACGATATAAGTGTTTCATATCGGTCGATATCGATAATTATTGATATTTTTTATGACCTATTTAAAATAAGGACCAGGAGACAAATATGTTACATTTAAACATTTTTTTATTTTAAACTTAACCTTCCTCTGATTATAATTCCCTCAGTTATAAAGGCAGAAATGTCAACACAACCATGGAAAACACTCAAATAATTAAAATATAAGTCTAAAATCACAATGAACACTTAACAATTATCTCTTAACATTAAGGTGCAAAATAAAAGAATATGTAAGAAATGCTTAATAAAGTGTAATACAATAGTGCAAAGTGTTAAATATAAACATAGAGAAATCGACGACGGTCTTGCATAATTTGCAGATGACATTGGTCTGACTACGGTCAGACTTATAAAATCCAAAAAACTGCCATACTGGCGAGCTGACTTTTCCTGTTTTATCAACAATCGCTGATGGCACTCATTTTCCACTTAACTCCACGCAGGTTCTGTTACTGAAGAATGCAACACGAGACAACAATATGGCGCAACCATACTGTTACATGACCGGCTGTTAGCGTGTCACCCCCTACGTTGCTAGGTTACCAGAGAGTGAATGCCTTTGTTCATGCAACCAAACTTGCTTCGCAACCTCTGTTTTCTTCCGACGAAAAAAAAAAAAATGTTCGAACATTTTATCGAAAGCATTTTTTATTGATATTGATTACGTGTCTATCGCGATACATATCGTTTTATCGCCCAGCCCTAGCATCATGTTAAGAAGATGCTGTGCTCTACAATGTGAGGGTAAAGCCAGTTTTTTTTTTTCACTGCCCAAGGACGAGCATGTGAAGAATCAGTTGTTAAAGTTAATCTTTACCACGATATCACAGCAGTATAATCCTAAACCTTTGCTGTGGTCCCTTTATTTTACTGAAGACTGCTTCTCAAATGTCAGAGTTCAATGCAGGACTCACAAGCCGCTTGCTCTTGAAAGATGGTGTTCAAAAAACTTAGTTTTTAGTTTTATATTCTGTAGGTCTCCTGCTAACTGGCTAACTCATGTTATTACTGTCTTACTGAAATACTTATGCTAATCAGTTGTGGGCCACGGTTACCTATAACTGTGTCTATTAATGCAGATTGTCTGTCATTCTCACTACTTTGAGGAAATATTTGTTTTATCAACATTTGTTATCAGATCATTCACTCTAGAGCTCGGCTAATGTATACATTGTATACATGCACTTTTATTGATAGTTTCCACGTGTTCACCGCAATATATTAGAAAAATACTCTGTAAATAAATTAGTACAAGTAAAATGATTGGTTTGTTGATGGACATGCACTTTAATGCTGATTGTGAGGAATTACAGTTGCAACATCTCATATAATGTACCTCAAACTAGAGCTGAACGATTAATCACACTTTACATGTAATCGCTCTTAAATTGAGATGCTTATCGCGATTTTAAAATCGCAAAGGCTGCGGTTATTTTTTTATGCGCAGCTTGTCATTGATGTACAGCTCTGTAAACGCTGCTCCATCTGAAAGCACTGTGAGTTTGAGTCACTTATAACTAGGGTTGTCAAAATTGCTCAAAAATGACGTTTGAATATTCCCTCTAAAAAAAAAACACATATTCGAACTATTCGAACATCTGGTTGCGCATTACTACTTGTATAGGTAGTTTATTTAAGTTTAAACACATTTGACAACGTATTATCTACACAAATACAAGGAAATCAACTAATGGCCAAGACCGCAGACCTCACTCTCGCTCACTCACTCGCACTCGCAGGCACTCTTTCTCTCTCTAGCACACTCTCTGCGCATAACGGTTTAAATGAACAACAACAATAAACAAATGTTGAGTGCTGATCAAGAGTTTTGTTCAAGCAATTTAAGGTCGCGACTCTTGTCCAAAATATAGCAGGCTTCATTCAGTGATTGAAACAAATATTATTAACATTAATTGAAGTTTTACAGTATAACCGACAGTGAACGCTCCGAGCGAGCTGTGCTGTGGTAAACATGGAACATTTCCTTGACATGAAACGGTAAATAATCAAACCAGTGGAAGCCTGCAGTGCATGAAACTGCTGTATCTAACCTACCTTATTCATGCAATATCTATTCAGTCAGTACAGTAGCCTACACTTTAGTAATGTTTCTGTTTAACGTTAAATAAAATGACCTGTCCCTGACCCCTCAGGCAGCGCGCCCACTCGCAAAGCAGACAGTCGCGCCTCTGCTACCGCGAATATATTCGAATTTAGAATATTCGTTGACAGCCCTACTTATAATGTGCAAAAAACAACGTCAAACATCTTTCCAAAACATGAGAGGCATTTAACAGACAACATTTAATAACATGCATTTACTCCAAACTCACTTCTCGACTTCAGTGAGATGATTCTTACACAGAATAAGGCAGTCGTGTATTTATAAGTCATGTTTAATCAAAGCGTTTCATTCTTCTGTTTATTCAGCTACAGCGATAGGGATTTCCTGGAATGATGCGCATTATTGTACTTCTGCGGCGGGGCATATTTATCGTGTTTGCATGAGAGCGCCCTTTGGCGTTCAAATGGGACAGTATTTACTACCAATCAGCCGCACTCCACTGACAAGCTGCGCATAAAATAATCGCAGCCTTTACCAAATCGCGTGCGGTTTTATTGCGATTAATCGTTCAGCCCTACCTCAAACTGAGTAGTGTATCACTGAGAAACGTCCTGCTCAGGCCCTCCTTGTGATGGAGGTTCGGGTTGAATAACAGTTCTTCCAGTTTTTCATCATCGGATGAAGGGCGCTCTCATCGCTCTCGCATTGATATGGTAAAATTGACGTCATGTTCGTTACTGTGTTTAGTTTATGGTGTAGGAAGCCTCAGGACAAGCTGAGCTGACGTTGTTATGGCAATGGGCGGTTTTGTTTTTGACCTGCTGTACACGATAGGCCAATCACAACAGACTGAGCTGCCTGGCCAATCAGAGCAGAGTATATCGCGGAAAGGAGTGATTTAGGCTACGTTTACACGTGGATGGCTATTTTCATAAACGGGCATTTCGCCCCTCTTCGTTTTCAAAAATAACATCGTACACACGAACCTGTGTATATGCTGTCAAGAGCATGCCAAACCTGTAGGTGGCAGTGTAACGAGAAGCTCAAGCCCACCTTAGCCAATCAGAATCCCGAAAATAGTCACATTCTGTGACGTCGCTGCCTAAATCTCCGTTTTTCTCAGTTTACATGCAAACGTGCAAACGGAGATTTTCAAAATCTCCACTCTGGCCGGAGTTTTTAGAAACAATCGGTTTCATTGGCGAATCCTCCGTTTGCGTGTAAACGAAGGGCGCAAACGAAGGGAAATGTCTCCGTTTTTCAAAATAACCATGTACGTGTAAACAGGGCCTTAGAGAGATTGATTAATTTGACGAGTCGTTTGAGAGTCATTGAAAATGTGATGATGTGCAAATGTATATTATGAGGAAATTAAACAGTTTTTTTTTTTACCTTTGATGCATGTAAACATGTTGTAGGAGACTCCAAAACAACATTAGGAAACTTTAAAATAGCATAATAGGGGCCCTTTAATACTACGTAATAATGTAACTTTCTTTATAGAAGCTAAATGTTTTCCAAATACTTTTTTATTCATATTAATATTTCACAGTATAAATTTGGCATTTTTATATGAAAATATTTAGTTGGCTTCTAAATATAAGCTTCTAAATATTAACATGCTAATATAATACAATATAAGCATTTGGGGATGCGCCATCTAAAAGATGGAAAACCCCTGAACAAGGCAATGAATGGATTGGCAGGAGACCCAAGGACAACACCTTACACATTTTTCACTTAATGAACTTGTGCATTTGCTGCAGGTCTCTAGAGCTGTTGTCTGATAAGACCTCTCCAGAAAAGGTAGGATCAGATGGAGGAAACCAGAAGAGCAGGAGGGCAGAACTTCTGAATAGTAATTACAAACAAGCCTACACACAAGCTGCTCTTCACATACACTCTACACTTGATGTTCCTTGAACTATTTTTTGTTTTTACTTATGTGATTATCTTGAATCAGTACTGTACGGTCACGGTGCTATTAGCATAACATCTCCTACCACCATATTTGGCTTTTGTTATCTACTAGGATGTTATTGCATAACTCATGTTCACTGTTTAATCTGTTTTAACATGTGGCTTTTGAACTATAGGTCCAGGAACCACCCCCCCTTCGCTGGCCAGTTATGAGTATCCAGTTCTGCCTATTACTAAGAACAGACAAGAGGTACATGCATAGAGATACAAGGCACATATGGACATATTTACTCATAATTCAATAGAAGATTATTATTATTTTTTTTTTTAAAGATTTATTTGTTAATATGTGCATATGTCAATCCCTGTCTGTGTTTGTGTGTGTAGTTGGTCTCTCTGATTGAGAATAATTCTGTCATCATCATTCGTGGAGCAACAGGCAGCGGAAAAACCACCCAGCTGCCACAGTTCATCCTGGATCACTATGCGGAGAGAAATATGCCCTGTAATCTGGTTGTCACTCAGCCACGCAAAATCGGCGCCACCAGCATTGCCCGCTGGGTGGCACGTGAGCGCAAATGCACCCTGGGCAGCTTGGTGGGGTATCAGGTATGAGATGCATGCAGTAGAAACTAGTGATGTTCGATTCTTGAACGAATTGTTATTTTACGCTGGTAACCGGTCAAGCCTTTTCACAAATTCGAACTGAGGTTACGTTTACATGACAGCGATGTACTAAAGAAAAAGTTTTCCTTCGTGTTTTTTGCGTACACACTGTCAAAATGATGACGTTCACACGGATCAGCCAAAACTACCAAAATGGTGGATTATTCATGCCAGGCCAGTAGTTGGCAATGTCGCTTTGTAAAGAAACACTTTGCGCTTATAGACTGAATAAGTAATACACATGCGCATGACGCACCGTTTTCACAATATCACATTTATGTAGTTTACACAGAGACAATAACAGTATTGTTTTCAAAAGTTTGCATTTTGAATACCGTCGTTTTTAAAGTTTGTGTTTTCAGGCCCCCAGAACAGCATTGTTGTGTAAATGAACACCCAAAACGCATAAAAAGTTTTCCATTTTAAGTTGAAAACAGTGTTGTGTAAACGGCCCCTGAATCTAACTTGCGGGTTGCGTCATCAACCAGGAACTAAAGTGAGGCACCAGTGCTTCTGTGAAGTACCTTAAAAGAATGATTCTTTGGAAAATCGAACATCATTAGTAAAAAAAAAGTGTTTTCTTCAAAAGTACGAAAAGTACTTCAAACTCATCAGCTCATTAGAGACGCCAAGACCTTAAATGGATGGGTCAGATAAGCGAGACATCCAAAATGTGTACTTTTGGGGTGCCTCCAGAAACATGGTTGGGAAACACTGCTGTAAGGAATGGGAATTAAGTAGAATTGGCATTGGATTCCCTTTTGTTAAACTTGCAGTATAAAATATGCAGATTAAAATTCCAAGCATACTGTAAGATATTAGACTCACTAAATACTGTATACATTAAATATATGTATTTTTCCCTGTCTCTTTCAAGGTGGGTTTAGAGAAGATGGCCACAGAACATACCAAACTGATTTATGTGACCACCGGAGTCTTGCTACAGAAATTAGTGGGAGCCAAAACACTCACAGAGTACTCTCACATCTTCATAGATGAGGTACACAAATATTCTGCAATTTATAGATACAACCGTTCAAACTTTTAAATGAAAGAAGTCTCTTATGCTCACCATGGTTTCTTCTATTACATCAGAAATACAGAGAAAAGTTATATTGTGAAATAGTAATGCTATTAAAAAACCTTTATGTATTTTAATACATTTTAAAATTAATTTATTCCTGTGATGCATGGCTGAATTTTAACATCATTACTCCAGCCTTCAGTGTTACATGATCCTTCAGAAATCATTCTAATATGCTGATTTGCTACCTAAGAAACATTTTTTTATTTTATTATTTTTTTTTTTTATCATCAATGTTAAAAACAGCTGTGCTGCTTAATATTCTTGTTGAAACGGTGATATATGTTTTTTTTTAGATTATTTGATGAATAGAAAGTTCAAAAGAACAGAAATAATGAATGGATGCAATTATCAGACTAAGTGATGTTCCAATACAAAAAGTTCAGTAGTTTGCAAAAAACTAATTTGCTATTATGAAAAGGTTAAATATTAATATAAAACTTAAATCAAATGATAACTATTACATTTAGACTTAATTTGTGTGTGATTATAAATTGATTCAGGTCCATGAGAGAACAGAGGAACTTGACTTCTTGTTGCTGGTTATCAGAAAACTGCTACGGTCCAATTCCAGATATGTCAAGGTTTGTTCAACACGCATACTTCGATTGACACAAGCATATTTTACACTGTCATTTTTACCCCTTCTCCATTCATCCCACCTCTCCTTCTGCAGGTCATTCTGATGTCCGCCACTATAAACTGTGCAGAGTTCGCAGAATATTTTGGAACTGTGATCCGCAATCAGATGAATCCAGCATACGTGTTTGAGGTGGAAGGAGCCCCATTCGCCATTGAAGAGTTCTACCTGAATGATCTCTCAACCATCCTGCCTCGTGGAATCAATGTATGGGAAGCAACAAAAATGCTATATTTTGACCATTTCTACTTAAATGCACTATATAAATGTGTTTGTGTTTGTCACAGGTTAACTTTACCCACCCAGAAGATCCTTGTATCACAGAGGAGATGTATAATGTTGCCGTCTCTCTCATCCAGAGCTTTGATGAGATGGAGGCTAAAGATCAAAGGTCAGAGATTACAGTGAGACACACATACCAGTGTTTCCCACAGGATTTTGTGAGACTATGGTGGGTGGACCTGGGTCCCTCTAGAGGGGTCCAGGGGCATGGCCTCCATAAGATAATTTTTTTTACATTTTAAAGTTAAATTTATCAATCTGGTGCACTTTGAGAGTTCAAAATTAAGAGCTCCAACCGATGTTCAGTGTGCAAATTGAACAAAGAAAAAAGTCTGTGAGTTGTTTAGTTCCTGAACTTTAAAGTGGACCCAACCCTTGTTTTAGTTGTGATATAGTGTCTCAGTCTACATTACATTTACACTGGTGACAAACAATTACAATATAATAATACTTTTGTTATTGTTCTAATGACAGTAATATACATATATTTTAAAACAAATACACTGGAAAATTTATAAAAATTAATATATTATAAGTATATTATTTTACTTAATGCTACAGTAGGGAAAATTACAATTCTTTGTATGAATTTCTACACTTGCAAGAGAAACCCTTTTATTTTGGCGGACCACTACAGTTTCTGTAAAAACAGGTTTGCAAATGTGTCTTATTACAAATCTAGTGAAATGCCAAACACAAATGTTGGAAATTATGCAAATGTAACAATGTGTAACTGGTGCCCCCTACATTCCTGCAAGCTAAACTCACAGCACATGCAGAGACACATTCATTCACTGTGAACTGAGCCATTCTGAGATGCAGAAAACAAAGTGAAGTAACACTTCATCACTTTGAAACGCAGCACAAACGGACTATATACTTATTTAATTTAATCGCAGTGTTTTGTGATTTGATGAGCCATATCACGATTTCAAACGAGTGTTGTTTAAAAGCATTGATGCAAAACAACGTTAGAGACCTTTTTTGTCAATTGTATTAAGTTTTGAAAAATATTTTAGTTTCATTATGAACCTGGCAGCACCGATTACACTATGATAGGCCACTATAGTCTAGGACTAGGTCAGTGGTTCTCAACTCATTTGGCCATGGGACCCACATTTTCCCATGGTCATCAAGCTGTGACCCACTTTTTAAATGTGTGTGTGTGTGTGTGTGTGTATATATGTATGGATGGATGGATGGATAGATATAATAGAGATAGATATAATAGAGATAGAGATGGATATAGATGGATAGTTCAAACCTGGCTGCCAGGTATGTGAGGTCCTGTGACGAAAAAACAGCCTCCAGCAGGACAGAGCTACCAACTATATGCCTAGAGACACTGATATAAATATTAGAAGATTAAACATTTTCATTGCTATGTTTAATTTCATGTAAAAAAAATAATTTTAAATTATTTTTTTATTATAATTATTTACTTATTTTCATTGTATGGTGTTATGAATGCTTTGGCAATGTAAAGGTTTTTTTCACCATGCCAATAAAGCTTTTTGAATCTTGATAGATAGAAAGGCCTATTATAATACATTTCTTCTTTTTTTTTTTAAACAAGCAAATTTATTTCCCAAAAATTGTTGACACAAAGTACCATCCCCCTTTACTTAACTTACACATCAATTGTTAGAATATGACTAATACTGATAAATAATCCATAGGCCTATGAGATTAATATATTAAATAGCAGTCCCAAACTAGTTTTTGTTAATACAATGTTGGTATGAGCCACCACAGTCGTTTAAAAATATACAAAATAACACAAAGTGAAAATAAAGTGCATTTTGGGGTTATGGAAACAAGTTACCATGATGAATACACAATACTAACATGAACTGTTAATGAAACATGGAAACTGCTCCTAATTAGAATGAACATTATACCTACATGCAAATCCTTCTCAGCTAACACATGACGTACTGGTAATGTGATTTGTTGGTATTGCACTTTATTTCGTAACTTACTAATTGACGACGTTGCATGCTCGTAGTTTCTTTTGCGCTTTATATAAAGTGAAGTGATATACATGAAGTGTGCACGCCACTAGCGCAGTATAACGGCTGACAGGACAGGAAAGTTAATTTTTCTGAGGTCAGAGACTTTATTTTGTAACAAGGTACAAAAATAATGTTAGAATAATGACACTGACATATAGCCTGACAACATCTCATCTGACTGCAGATACTGAATCAGGACAACACATTTTTCTCAGTCACTTAGACTATCTGACAGAAGTGTCAACAGCTTTCACGCATTCTTTCAAAATAAGTCTTGCATCACCAAATCATTTAGAATTACTTTTGTTGTTGATGTAGTTTGTTTGACTGCACACCCCTCGACTCACTCAGAACGGTCTTGTGACCCACTTTAGGGTCTCGATCCACCTGTTGAAAAACACTAGTCTAGGCAATTAATGGGAAACACTTCATAGACTGTCATACAAAAGTTTGGGGTCTGTAGGATTTTTCTTTAATAATACAGTGAAAACATTAAATGTTTTTTGTAATATTACAGTTTAATATCACAGGATTCAATGTAATTTATTCCTGTGATCGCTAAGCTAAATTTTCAGCTGCCATTTCTTCAGTCTTCAGTGTCACATGATACTTTAGAATTAAATTATTATTTTTTTTGTTCAGGATTATTTTTGTTCAAAATAACTGCATTTATTTGAAACTGAATTTTTGTGTAACATTATAAATGTCTTTACTGTCATTTCTAAACAATATATTTTTGTTAAATTTAATGCATCAAGGTGCTCAAAGCAGACTGGAAGTGTAACTCATCCAGAGAGAGGTAGTGTGCTCGTCTTCCTGCCTGGGCTCTTCGAAATCCAATATATGAAGGAGGCCCTTTCAAAACTTGTGCGCAAGAGGTACGTCTGTGTGTAGTGTGTGTTTATACAAGCATTTTTGTGTATGAAAGTGTTAATGTGTGTTTGTTTGCTCACAGGTTACAGGTATATCCTCTTCACTCTACTGTCACTTTAGAGGAGCAAAATGGTGTGTTCCTGGTTCCTGTACCTGGGTACAGAAAGGTGAAATTGTCTCTGAATTCACTTTGTATGTTTATAGGTTTGAAAGGTGTGATGGATAGTACATGAAACAAATTCCTGCTGTTTGTATTTACAGATTATTCTCTCCACAAACATCGCAGAGAGTTCTGTCACAGTGCCTGATGTTAAATACGGTGGGTGTTTTTTTACACCAGCCCTCTGAGTTCTTGAGATCATCCTACAGTGAGAAGTATAAATTATGCATTATTTTTTGTTATGCAGTGATTGACTTCTGCCTTGTGCGTCAGTTGGTATGCGACAAGGAAACCAATTACAGGAGTCTCCAGATCAACTGGGCATCCAAGACCAGTTGCAACCAGCGTCGAGGTACTGCACATGTGGGCTGATGTTCAGTGGGACAGATTTACTGTAAAGGTGCACTTAGTTTGTGGGTTTCCTTAAATGCATTTTATTGGCGTCTCTTCCTGTGCATCCTCCCAGGTCGTGCCGGACGGGTATCTAAAGGCTTCTGTTATCGGTTAGTGTCCAGACATTTCTGGGAGAACGAGATTCCAGATTTCACAATCCCAGAGATGCTGGTAAGTGGGCAATAGCATGTCTGCCAATGGCAGCAAAATTTGGAGGATCTTCAGAAATAATGAATTTTTTAATTCTAATTAATTTAAGTATTTTTAGTTGGTTATAGCAGAGATGTGCGTGCGTTTTGACTTGCAGCGATCACCGTTGGCCAGTACCTTGTTGAAGGTGAAGTTGTTGGATATGGGTGATCCCCGCTCGGTTCTCTCCACGGCCCTCACGCCACCCAACCTCAGTGACATCGAAAGAACAGTCCTGCAACTCAAACAGGTCAATAAAGTTGGTTTTGTACTGGTTGGTTGAACAGTTTAAACCTGACATTAAATTTTACATAATGTATGAATGCTATTCTTTGAGCATTAGGGCTGGATGATAAAATGATAATGATAATTATCGCAATATAATTTTTTCTCGATAAAATGATATCAAGAGTTCGATAAATGTTCGATAATGTTTATACGGCAAAAGCGGAATGAAACTCATTTGAACCGCGCGCCACACAGACCATTTATCTGCTCGGCTAAAAGTCCAAACGGCAGTGCAGCGCGAGCTCACTAGAGCAGATGCGTTTACTCTGTCCTGTCATGTCAGTCATGAGATCCAGTGAGAAGCGCTTGAATTCAGCGAAGAACACAATGTCTCTGTGATTCAAACCAGTTTAAAGGCAGATGAAACAGCGCTGACAAACAGGAGAAACACTGTGTGCAACGATACACAAGGTTCATACGGGTGCTTGAAATCCTTAAATGCTTGAATTTTGATGTTGTGTTTTCAAGGTTTGAAAAGTGCTTACATTTTGGATAAAATGCTTGAAATTGTAACTGTATTTCTTTCACAACAAATACCTATCTGACTGAATAGTTAATGAAGTGGAGAAATAAAATGTAGCCCTTCAGATACAGAGTGATTTGCGCTATGCTGGCCAGAGCAAAAGTAGGCGGAGTTTTCATTTTGATTTCCGTGCTTGTTTGGATGCCCCGTTTTTATTAGCCGCGCAGGTAATCGTCACAGAGCGCAGGGTAAAAAATTGAACTATTTTTAACTTTGACCGCGGCATGCGTGCGAGCTCGCCAATGCTACGGAGCGCTCCGCTTTGGTCGACGCAGCAACAAAACATCCTCGCCGGCGCAAGCCATTGAAATAAATTGGTATCATAGCACAGCGCATTCTGCGTCCTGTCTGAAAGGGCCATTAGTGACAGAGTACTTGGTGTGAAAATTTAATGTTAGTATTGCATGTCTGTTATGGCGTGTTCATTTGTGGAATATGCAGTGAACATAACGTTACAGTTACTGTGCTGTAACTTTGGCTAACTACCCGCAAATTAAAACCTGCAAACGTTAGCCCAGTGTATAACAACAATCGTTGATGTCAGATGGAGTGTCATACAAGTAGCCTAGCCTACTGTAAGGTTGAGGATGGCCTTAAAATGTTTGTCTTGGCAATGAAATACATTTTTTTTTTTTACATTTTATACCAGTGCCACCATATTTTTATACCATCATATTTTCAGCCCTTGAAATTACTGAAAATATAATGAAAAGTATTATTCATAGGTAGATTCATTATCTACTTAGACAGTGATACATTTTGACAAATAAAACTTTTTGAACTTGATTTGCTTATATCTGATCCTTCTGCTATTATGAAACACAATTTTGGCTGTTTATAGCATTATCTCTTTTAATGTGATAAACACTGAATAATATTTTTGACTATGTATTGGTATGTAATATACGGTGGTGTAAGGTGCTGGAAAAAGCTTTAAAATGGACCTTGAAAAGTGCTTGAATTTGACCTTGGAAAAGCTGTACGAACCCTGGATACAGTCAGAAGGTTTTTCCGTCTACAAATTCCCATCATTTACCATGGATTTACTGTAACGCTAGCCTAGTAATATTAACTGCACCATGAAATGTGGGATATACATATTGAATTGTATTATATTATCAATGTAGACAGTGTATTAAAGGACTAATGGAATATAATTACAGTATTTAATAATAATTAAGGCTACTGTTTTTCATACAAAACCATAGAAACCATAGTTACATTTTGCCATGATAGTGAGGTGCTATAGGATGGCCAATGGTTAATTTTGATAAAACTCAAACAGTCAGAATATTACATTTTACCAAATAAAAATTAGATTGTTAAAAGAATTTTAACAGACGTTACTTTTTTTGTTAATGAGCATGAATTTAACATAGTAAATGTAGGCGCACTGGGTAGTACGTTAACATTAGCTCAAATGATTTATAGGGAATTTTAATAATTAATCATGAATATGATTAATATATTGCATATTACAGTTACATTAAATTATCGAAGTTGAAAATAGATGGATTATATGAATATATGAATAATCAATCACAACGAATTATAATTCCTCATTCATATATCAATAATCTTATTTCAGATCGATTATGAGATGACCCTTAATGGAAATTAATGTAATTATCAAACAGTTGTTTGTCCAGCAAAACGGCCGTAAGATTAACTTATCAACTTCTCAATAAAGTTATCACTTCTTATAATTTCAGGAGGAATAGTTTCTGGCCATGAAACTCTTTTCCTGTCCTTATAAAATTTAGGTTACTGAAAAGTAACAAATCAGCTTTGTAGCTTAAGATCGAACATTTTCATTGACTTCGTAACATGAGCAGACAGACAGAGTCAATCAGGAATATTGGGTTTTAATAAATGCAAAACTACAGAATATACGAACTACACAATATGCACGGATTATATGTCTATGTACATACGGTTAAACAATACAAGATAACGAATAGGGTTGGGTATCGTTTGAATTTGAACGATTCCGATTCCGATTCCAATTCCTTGTTTCGATTCCGGTTCTTAACGATTCTCGATTCCGATTCTTTTAAGAGGTAGGGTCAAAAAAGTTTAGATCAATTTTAATTCTATGAATTTTTTACTTTTTATGAACTTTACTATGAATTTCTCACAGGGCTGTTTTCAACTACAGTACAATATAAATATCAAATCTATTTTAAACAATTTTTTTAGGATATTTTAAATGAGCTAGCTAACCAACGGTCTTTCTGAAGGAAATAGTCTGACCTAAATGGGCTATCAGGTAAAATAGGCTAAATAAGGTTGTTTACACTCATGTGTAAATGTGTTTTCATCATTTATTTATTTATTTATTTATTTTACGTTCGCCGGCATCGCGCGCAGTTTTCAAACGAACGAGCAGAGGACGAGAGAATATGGTTGTAACTTGCAAGATACCGAAGAATAAGAAAACATCATATAAGTACGTTTTTAAAGTTTAACGTCAGGGTTGTTTGCTCTGAATACATTTTATGAGGCACTGTGAGTTAATAGGGGAACGTGAGTAAAATGAATCCGATCGCTCAAACCACTTCAGGAGGTGGCCTGGGCCGCATTCCAGACGAAACTGGACAAGTGTAAATGCATCTGGTTGTTGAAACCACATATGTAAATTGTCCTCCTCCCAAAAATGCAAAAAAAATAAATAAATAAACGTGTGAGAGCGTGTTATAGGCTATGTAATGTAATAGCCAGATACGACGATACTGGAACACGCGCGTCACCGCAGATGAGAAGCTGAGCATCTGTTCATTAAGCCAACGTGCAAACTATCGCAAAGTAAAGTGAAAGTAAGTCGCAGACGCTTAACACATAATCATCATCATTAAAAGTAAAGAAAGAAATGATCTTACCAGGGCTGTTGTCACTCTCTCTTATTGCGGTCTTTGATTTTGAAATTAGCTGATGATCAATAAAATGCAGCTCATATCTGTTGCTTTCAGTGACGTGCACAATCTGCATATAGCGCGGGAATTGAAGATCGGATTTAAATCCGTTTCGCAAAAACACATTTATGTGACCAGGTGTAAATGGAATCGTTTTGATTAATCAGATAGCTATCCAATCTGAGAAAACGCATGAAGTGACCAGGTGTAAACAGCCCCTAACAGCGGTGTCTTCTTCCGGTCGGCAGACTGGGAATCGAAACTAGGAATCGAAATTTAAACTTTTGAACGATTCCGGGAAAATCACAAAGCTAGTCCCGGTTCCAATCGATACTCGATACCCAAGCCTAATAACGAAAAACATTACAAACAGAACACGAATTAACAGAGGATGAGAAGGTGAGAGAGGAATGGCGAGAGAAAGTGAAAGCAAAATGTGCGATCAGAGAGAGATCACAGTTAGGCAGAAATCACAGACCAGGTAACCTTTGAGAGAGACAACAAGGAATCGCATCAATCAAATCAAATCAATACTTGCGTATGGTTCCACCGGTACTTAAGAAAACTTGGTACTGTGACGTTTACGTTTTTTTAGTACCGACTTGGTACCGAAGTACCGGGTCTTTTGACAACACTATCCTCCAAGGTGCAATAAAGTGTCGCGAAAGACCATTTGTTGCAGACTAGCTGGAGCCAACACAAATGATTTGCATTCGGGGGTTCAGAGTGTGAAAGCAAGAAGGAATGTGCATTTGTGTTCAGATTCAACGAGCCACGATTCATTAATTCAGAACCAAATGAAATTAATGATCTGCTCATCCGCTACATAAATCTGCATCCTAACGTAAGCTAATACTACTGTCAACTCACTGTCAAATATGCGTTTCGAGACAAAACATGTAATATTAATATTGCAGCCTGCACTGCAAACTGTGCTGAAGGTACGTGCCATCAAAGTCAGGCAACACAAACCTGTTTCAAGACTTGAAACAATATCCCCCATTACCAAATGTAGAAACTAAGATATTTATTTTAAGGAAAAATGACAAATGTTTGAATGTTCTACCTCAGATTTGTGAAATGTTCACCTGTTTAACAAGTGTTTTTCATGATATGTTCTGACAATAAAAAGTAGTTTAAAACCACAATTAACGCTCTGGTTTCTACAACTTTCACTTAGGAGCAGAAATCTGCCTTTAAACTTGAAAGAAATAAAGATTTGACATTTATCGTGATAATTATCGATATCGACTGATATAAAACAATTATGATAATTTTTTTTTGGCCATATCGCCCAGCCCTATTGAGCATAGACGTGAATCCCATTTTAATTCGGTGAAAGTGATTTGATATTCTTGTTGATTATTTGTTCATTTTACTGTTAGAGTTTGTATGCATATTGGGTTTGTGGCAGTGTTATTTCAGTATTATTTATATACTGTTAAAATCTTTATTAATATTTTAAATTTAGGTTTTATTCTTATATTTAAAATTTTGGCTTAATCTTTAGTAATTTTGTTTTGTTTTTGGTTGTTTTTGTTTAATATTGCTATTTAGGTTTAATTTATTTTAGTTTTAGTTTATTCATTTTTCAGCTAGTAATTGTAGTGCTTCAATGTAAATTTATTTCAGTTAGTTATTATAAAATTAGATAATATATAAATTAGATAATATTAAAATTATCTAATTATTTCAGCTTTATTTTAATTAACAAATATTTTTAATTGTTTTAATATTTGTTTTAGTTAATTATAAATAATAACCCTGGTTTGTGTCCCTGTGTGTGTAGATCGGAGCTCTTTCTGTGCAGACCAACAGTCAGATGGAGTATGATGGCGAGTTGACGTTTCTGGGTCGTGTGTTGGCGCACCTGCCCGTGGACCTGCAGTTGGGGAAGTTGATCGTTTTTGGACATGTTTTCGGTTGTCTAGAGGAGTGTCTTATCATTGGTATAATGATTTGTGTATTAGTGTGTGTGTGTGTGAAAAATATCTGTATATCATCTGAATAATCTATAATATCAGGTTACCATGTTGCCGTAAAAAAAAAAAAAAAAAGATGATGAAAAGATATAAACTGTCTTTCTCTCAGCTGCATCTCTCTCTCTGAAGAGTTTCTTTGCCATGCCATCACTACAGCAGCTGGCTGGGTACAGGTAGGTTGACCTTTGACCCTACATACGTCACAGGTTTTCTGAATTGGGCTTCAACTTGATCCTGATATTCTTCTGTACTGTCGTCTGACCTCACAGGAGTAAGTTGAGTTTTGCACAAAATGTTCCAAGTGACTTCGTTGCTTTCGTCAATGCCTTCAAGGTACGAAATGCCAGCTCTGAGCGTGATCAGTAGACTTGTTTAGATCTTAGATGCCATATTGAATTTAATGCAGATGAAAACATGGCGGTGAGAGATCGAACAATCTTTACAATTGCAAGCACTGTTTAAAGGTCCTAGATTATGTAGTTCTTCCAACTCAGAACTTTTTGTCTACTGTTTTTGTTTACTGAAAGTTTCTTTTTCTTTAAGTATTTTCATCAGCTGATTAATTGGTATGTTGTTAACCAACAGTACAATTAATTGAATGCACTGTATTCTGTGCCTTACTGCCTCGTTTTCATTTGTCAAAAATGAAATATGCTTCTACCCTGACTAAGGTCTATAGATGTCAGTCTCATAACAGTGTCTATAATAGTAAAACATTTTTGTTTTTAATCTAACCTAATAGGACTTATTTTTTTATATTTTTTTGTAGGCCTGGTACACATCTAGAGCTAAAGGAGAACTTAGACACCCAAAGGTAAGAGCATAAATATTGATAATATATTTGATGATGGGAAAGGAAGCTTTAGGACATATACAAAAGATGAAAGTAGTGATGCACCGAAATTTTTTATATAAAAAAAAAAAGTTTTCAGTTTCGGTTTTCGGCCAAGTGCATCCATAATTTTCGGTTTCTGTTTCAGCCCAGAATTTATTTCGGTGCATCCCTAATAAAAAGTTGTTGCTTACAAAAGCAGCTAGATGTAAACAATACTCAACATGTCTTTCAAATATTAAATATTTTCATTAACAGCCCTAGTGCACACTGCAACCCCCCCCCCCCTTTTTTTTTTTTTTTTTACCAGGATGAACTGGAATGGGGCAAAGAGAACTGCATTCAGATCAAACGAATCAGAGAGGTAAACACTGCACACAAATGCGCTAATTTTATACAGAATTTGTCTAGCCCCATTGCATGTCTGTTACAGGTGGCAGAGCTCTTTGAGGATATGAAGAAGAGAGTTTCCAGATTTAACATGCACATCAGCAGCTCCTCAAACCCCACAGACTACACCAGCCTGCACAAACAGAGATTCATCCTGCAGGTATAGACACATACAGCAATACACTACCTGTTCAAAAGCTTGGGGTCCGTAAGATATATAGATATATATATATATATATATATATATATATATATATATATAATATTATTATTATTATTATTATATTTTTTTTTATTTATTTTTTTTATTATTATTATTTTTATTATTTTTTTGAAAGAAACAAACTTATTCAGCAGGGAAGCAAACTTTTGTTGTTACAAATTTTCAAACAAAAATGCTGATGTTTTAAATTTCCTATTGATCAAAAATGTATCATGGGTTTTGCAAGATTAAGCAGCACAAATGTTTTCAACAATGATGATTAAAACAAATTCATTGGCAACAAATCAGCATATTAGAATGATTTCTGACATTGAAGACTGGAGTATGGGAAATTAAGCTTTAACATCTCAGGAATAAAGAACATTCTTTCAAATATATTAAAACAGTCAAATTAAAATTTTAATAATATTTTGTAAGAATTACTGTTTTTACTGTATTTCTGTTTGAATGAATGCAGCCTTGGCGAACAAGGTTTGTGTGTGCTACTATTGAATGTGATCCGTTTATCCTTTCTTTGTCTTTCTGGATTAGGTGGTCATTGCTGGTGCATTCTTTCCGAATTATTTCTCTCAGGCAGAGATTGATGAGCAGCTGGCATCTAAGGAACTTTCTGGAAATGATCCAAAGACCACCATTCTGGTACCAGTGTCTCCCCTTACAAAAGTCAGATTTAGTCAGAACTGGGATGCACATGCTCAGAACACACAAGAGCAGTTGGGCCCTATTTTAACGATCTAAGCGTATGGTCTAAAGCGCACAGTGCAAGTTCACTTAGGGCGTGTCCGAATCCACTTTTGCTAGTTTTACGACGGGAAAAATAGTCGGCGCGCCAGGCGCGTGGTCTAAAAGGGTTGTCCCTATTCTCATAATGAGTAATGGGTGTGTTTTGGGATTTACGTGCGTTAAACCAATCAGAGTCTCATCTCCCATTCCCATTAAATGCCAGTTGCACTCGCGCCATGGCAGATTCACTATTTACATGACGGAATTTGATAGTGGAAAGACCAAAGTCGTCTCCAGAGCGCAAACGGATTTGCTCGTGCGTGAGGTTAAAGCCCACAAGCAGACCATCTACGGGACAAGCCTGATTCCACCATATCTTTATGTACACAATAATAATCTTTTACATTGTAATCCTTTTATTTCCAGCACACCCATGGGTGGACAAATGGGCGCAAATGCATTTGCTATTTAAACAACGTGGCACAGGACGTGAAAATGATAACCGCGTCGAACTGAAACTAGCAAAAAATACACGCTGTAAGATGGCTCTTATTGAGTATGACCTGGGTCAGGTCCTTAAACCATTCCTCATCATCTCTCATCCCTAATTTTTGCAAGTTATATATTTATAAACATGTTTATAGACAAGCTAGCTGACTTAATAACCCATCTGGTTTACTGAGACAGACAACTTTATTTTAAAGTATTAGCACTTAAAGGTACCCCCTTTAGAACTGGAACAATGCTATGGGACCTTAAATATTATAAGGTACCATAGCATTGTAATTATAAATATTTAGTACTTGTGTAGTAGAGTGTGTCTCTGGCCTAATGCCTTTTTTCTCTCATCAGATTAGGAATTTGCCTCCGTTTGCATTCCTGTGCTATAAGCAGCTCCAGTCGCTGTTCCGTCAATGTGGACAGGTCAAATCAATCGCTTTTGATGGATCCAGGTAACTTAAATGCACAAAGACAAACAGTGTGTTCCAAGTAAACTTGGAATTCCAAAGGAAAAAATGTCAGTTGCAAAATGCAAACTCAAAATTGTGAGAAATAAAGTTAGAATTGTTATAAACACAATTTTGTTAAAGAAAGTCATAATTACAAGATGTCAAAATTGTAAGAAATAAACTTGGAATTGCAAGAAATGAAGTTTGCAAAATTTGAAGAAATGAAAATGCAAATTTTTGCAGAGCCTATGTTGAGTTTTATCGCTCGTGTGTGAGGGAGTCAGGCGTGTTACCCGAGGTCATGTTGGCATTGCTGCGAGCTCGCCAGACTCCCGGTCTCCACCTGCTGGTGCACCACACAGATGAGGTGGAGGTCCAAGCTAGAGGAAAGCCCATCACACACCTACGTTACGCAAGGTAGCTGCAAGCCCCCCCATGCAGACCTTGACAGATGCGTACAGTTTTCATAAAGAAATTTCTTTCAGGGTTAACGTGGATGTTCAGAGCCATGCTGTGTGTCCTGTTGGAGTTCTGAGCAGCACTGTAAATCCGGAGAAACTTCCATCCAGCAGGGATTTTGTCATTAACATCACAGAGGTGAGGACTGACGCCTCAGCTTTTTTGTTTTAGAAAGCTTTTGAAGGCTTTTGGAAAAATGTGGCCTATTATGACCTATTCTTAGTCCATCTTTTTGAGCAGCGTGCTGGTTGTTAACATGTATGATTGTTTGTAGGTTATCGATGTGGGCCATTTTTGGGGCTTTCAGACAGATCAGAGCAGCGTAGAGAAACAGTGTCAGTTAACAGCAGCGCTAAACATCAGGGATCTGAGACCCGTGTCTGTCTCGCTCTATCCAAACCTGCTGTGTGTGGCCCCCTTCAAAGAAGGACAGCAACTGGCCAAATACTATAGAGCCAAAGTATTGCACATCCTGGGCAGCAACGTAGAGGTACAGTACACACTCACAATGCTCCTGTGCAGAACAAAACAGTCAGATCCATAATTATTGCTGTACATGCGTAGCTGAATTTAATAGTTTTTTATAACAAATTTATTTCCAGTACAGATGCACATTTTTCCAATAATGAATTAAACAATTCTAAGTGAGTTCAACTGAAGAATGTATTAAACTTAATGTAATCACAATAGAATAAAGCCACAAACTCAAGTCATCTCTTGTTTTAAAACTTATTTCACAGGGCACATTATGCTACGTACATTTACACCATCACCTTATAAATGTGAGATTTTATTAATAGTAATGTGTATGATGTGCCATAAGTATTATATTAGAAGCTAACTCAAAAAGTTAATTCATAACTAATATTAACTATTCATCACAGTTGTGAAAAGTTTGAGCTTTGTAGAGTAAAGCATCGGCAGTTCAAACATTTTCATAATATTTCATTTGTGTTAAAACTTTTAAAATACTTTGATTCCCGAACTTGTTCTTGTTGGGTACAGCCGTTGTTGGTACTGGAAAAACTTTTACCCTGCTAGTGCCAATCCGGAAGAGACAAACACAGAATTGTGAAAAAGGCAAATTAATGAACTTTCAGGGGTGCAAACAGCGCGCTTTTCGGCGCCTCCCGCTTTTTTCACGTCAGTTTGGGTGACTTGTATGAATCGTGCAGATCCGAAGAGTTTTTCTTAAGGAGGGGGGGGGGGGGGGGGGGTGGTTTGAGAGGGTCTGATTATAATTTAACCAACAGTAATTCTGGATTGCGTCCACCAACAAGTAAATAGGAAATAAGCGAATCAGAACACTGCGCGCCAAACAAGCAGTATGTGCGCAAGCGTGAACCACTAGTGTTTCTGTCTCACTCTGGATCTGCCACTGCATCAAATTTCTCTCTGCGTGGCGTGGAGTGTCCGTTTTTATGTCGGCTCTCATGTTAACTGGTTAGAGCTTGTGTTAGAGCACAATGCCTGCGTGACACACACACTTCTCGAGCTGCGCCGAAACCGCGTGCTAGAAATAGAACCGCAACCGACGCCTATTTTTCACGCGACACGCACGAGTGTTGGAAGTTTTCAGACAAAATAGAAGGCGCAAATACATATTAATAAATTACATTTTGATGCTTGAAAGTCTCTCGGTTTTGACAAATGCATATATAATTGTAATTTAAAAAATAGGCCTAATTATCGATTTTCAAATATTGCCCCTGTCAATAGGCCTACAGAACGAAATATTCTGTAGCCTGTTTTGCCGTCAATACTGCCGACGTTGTCTTTGCTGTATCAGGCTATATATATTATGTTTAACATCCAAATGTAGATGGTCTGTCGGCGCACAGAGCCACGCAGTCGCAGACAGCACGTGAAGTTCGTGAACACCGAATTCCCTTTTCTTTCTTATCTATTTGTGTTTGAACAGACATGTGCACGAAAAAATAAGCCAGTGTCCGTCTCAACGAGTTTCCCCGTAAACGCAGTCAAAATAAAACGGATGCGTGTCATTACCGGTATTAGATACGTGCATTCGTCTTAAAGGGACAGCACCCAATATACCTGCAGCTGTTTTTGTCACCAAAGTTAATCAAACAACAAAAGAGAGAAAAATCACGTTTTGTCAAAAGATAAACTGTATTAATACTTAATACAGTTAATTTACCTGAAAAACATAAAGCACTGCTTTATTTCTCGTGTATTTGTGTTTTATTGTATTTATATTTGTATTTTGTTTATTAGTTTCTATGCAGATGCACTAGGCCTACCCTACACAATTACCCCAATCATCCTAGAATTATTAATTCTTTACAAAAAGAGCTATTCAAATCATCAGGTGAAATTGTTTTCAGGAAGTAGCAGTAAAGCAAGAAGAAGAAGTGCAAGATAGTTTTTCTAAATTTCATTTGACTCTATCTATGTGCATATAGGGGTGGGTTGGGGATGGTGACACTGTAGTATCTGGATATTTGCCGTGGGACGAGGGCTTCGATTACCTCTCTCTTTTTTGACCATACATGTGTTTGCACCCCTGAACTTTACACAGTTATTGAACTGAACCATCACTGAATTCACTTGAGCTGAAAAATCACACTTGTCTTTTTAGAGCCACTTTACAGCAGAATTTTAATTTACCTCATATTTGATTGTATTCATCATTGATTGTTATTTTCCTGTTTGTTACTGTGAAGCTACTTTGAAACCATCTTTATTATATATTAAGTGCAATAAAGGTGACTTGACTAAATGTATATGTATTTGTTCATAGGTGTTTTTTGTGGATTTCGGCAACAGCTCTACGGTCCCGTGCAGCAGTCTGAGAGAGCTCCCAACTGACCTCATGACTCCGCCCTTTCAAGTACGTACTTCTGTTCCGGAGTTTTTTTTTTTGCGTTCTCTTTATTAAGGCTGTGCAATATAGCGAAAACATATCTTGATATTTTCAGCTTTTTACCAAACAGCCATTGAAGGAGATTCACTATGGTACAATACAAATCTAGTAGTAGAATTCAATACAAATGTAGTAAAAAATAAAGGCATGTTTTACATAGTTTTTCGACTAAACACAAGGAAGAATTTTTAATCTTTTACAATTTGGATATATTTTTAAAAAAAGTTTTTATTTTTTATTTTTTTATAATTTTTTTTACAAAAACTTGATATATATCAAGATAGTGTATTTAATAAATACAAATATTTATATTTACTACGAGGCTGGTGAATGCTTGAATCTGATGAACGTTCTAAGGTGTGCAATTATGTTCAGGGAATTGCACGGCTAAAGTAGTTCCAGGCAGGTCTTGACCACATTACATGCCCATATCACATTTAGGGCTGGGCATCGATACAGATGTCCCTCAATTTTTTATTTGATTTGATTTGATGTTTTCGATCAATGAATTCAATGATTAAATTTCCACTGGCCCCACCACAAAAAAATAGTCACAAGTAAACAGTCATCAATAAGAAAAGAACAAATAATCAAACTACAAGCAGTAGCGCAAATAAATACAGTAGAACAAAGATACACATGATATCAGCTTTTTCAGGTAGGTCTAACAGTAGTTTTCAGGTACAAAAATGCAAGTAATCAAATGAAAAATAATACTGCATATAATCTTCATGTTGTCCAGGGCTATATGCCCCTGGTAGGGTCTCCCAAGGCAAACAGGTCCTAGGTGACGGGTCAGACTAAGAGCGGTTCAGAAACCCCTTATGAAGAAATGAAAAGGCAAACAGGTCCTAGGTGACGGGTCAGACTAAGAGCGGTTCAGAAACCCCTTATGAAGAAATGAAATCCAAGGACCGTGACGTCGCCCGGTATGGCGCAGCCGGGGCCCCACCCTGGAGCCAGGCCTGAGGTTGGGGCTCGTATGCGAGCGCCTGGTGGCCGGGCCTCCCCCCACGGGGTCCGGCCGGGCTCAGCCCGAAGGAGCGACGTGGGGCCGCCTTCCCATGGGCTCACCACCTACAGGAGGGACCGTAAGGGGCCGGTGCTTAGAGAATCGGGCGGCAGTCGAAGGCGGGGGCCTCGACAGCCCAATCCCTGGACACGGAAACTAGCTCTAGGGACGTGGAACGTCACCTCGTTGGCGGGGAAGGAGCCTGAGATTGTGCGTGAGGTTGAGAGGTTCCGACTAGAGATAGTCGGGATCACCTCTACGCACAGCTTGGGCTCTGGAACCACACTCCTCGAGAGAGGATGGACTCTTCACCACTCTGGAGTTGCCCATGGTGAGAGGCGGCGGGCTGGTGTGGGTTTGCTTATAGCCCCCCAGCTCAGCTGCCATGTGTTGGAGTTCTCCCCGGTGAACGAGAGGGTCGCTTCCCTGCGCCTTCGGGTCGGGGATAGGCCTCTCACTGTCGTTTGTGCCTACGGGCCAAACGGCAGTGCAGAGTACCCGGCCTTCTTGGAGTCTCTGGGAGGGGTGCTGGAAAGTGCTCCAACTGGGGACTCCGTCATTTTACTGGGGGACTTCAACGCCCACGTGGGCAACGACAGTGACACCTGGAGGGGCGTGATTGGGAGGAACGGCCCCCCTGATCTGAACCCGAGCGGTGTTCAGTTATTGGACTTCTGTGCTAGTTACAGCCTGTCCATAACGAACACCATGTTCAAGCATAAGGGTGTACTCTGCACTGCCGTTTGGCCCGTAGGCACAAACGACAGTGAGAGGCCTATCCCCGACCCGAAGGCGCAGGGAAGCGACCCTCTCGTTCACCGGGGAGAACTTCTCATCCGTCCTTCGGATGAGACGTTAAACCGAGGTCCTGACTCTCTGTGGTCATTAAAAATCCCAGGATGTCCTTCGAAAAAGAGTAGGGGTGTAACCCCGGCATCCTGGCCAAATTTGCCCCTTGGCCTCTGTCCATCATGGCCTCCTAATCATCCCCATATACTGATTGGCTTCATCACTGTCTCCTCTCCACCAGTAAGCTGGTGTGTGGTGGGCGTACTGGCGCAATATGGCTGCCGTCGCATCATCCAGGTGGATGCTGCACATTGGTGGTGGTTGAGGAGATTCCCCCTTCTATGTAAAGCGCTTTGAGTGCAGAGAAAAGCGCTATATAAATGTAAGGAATTATTAATTATTATTATTATTATTATCAGTGCACGTGGCACCAGGACACCCTAGGCCGTAGGTCGATGATCGACTTTGTGGTCGTTTCATCTGACCTCCGGCCATATGTCTTGGACACTCGGGTGAAGAGAGAGGCGGAGCTGTCAACTGATCACCACCTGGTGGTGAGTTGGATCCGATGGCGGGGGAGGAAGCTGGACAGACTCGGCAGACCCAAGCGTACTGTAAGGGTCTGCTGGGAACATTTGGCCGAGTCTCCTGTCAGAGAGCTCTTCAACTCCCACCTCCGGCGGAGCTTCGACCGGATCCCGAGGGAGGTTGGAGATATTGAGTCCGAGTGGACCATGTTCTCCACCTCCATTGTCGAAGCGGCCGCTCGGAGCTGTGGCCGTAAGGTCTCCGGTGCCTGTCGAGGCGGCAATCCCTGAACCCGGTGGTGGACACCGTAAGTAAGGGATGCCGTCAAGCTGAAGGAGTCCTATCGGGCCTGGTTGGCTTGTGGGACTCCTGAGGCAGATGACGGGTACCGGCAGGCCAAGCGGACTGCAGCCCGGGTGGTTGTGGAGGCAAAAACTCGGGCCTGGGAGGAGTTCGGTGAGGCCATGGAGAAGGACTATCGGCTGGCCTCAGAGATTCTGGCAAACCGTCCGGCGCCTCAGGAGAGGGAAGCAGTGCCCTACCAACGCTGTTTACAGTAGAGGTGGGGAGCTGTTGACCTCAACTGGGGATGACGTTGGACGGTGGAAGGAATACTTCGAGGATCTCCTCAATCCTACTGTCACGTCTTCCATTGAGGAAGCAGAGGCTGAGGGCTCAGAGGTGGACTCGTCCATCACCCAAGCTGAAGTCACCGAGGTAGTCAAGAAACTCCTCGGTGGCAAGGCACCGGGGGTGGATGAGATCCGCCCTGAGTACCTCAAGTCTCTGGATGTTGTGGGGCTGTCTTGGCTGACACGCCTCTGCAGCATCGCGTGGCGGTCGGCGACAGTGCCTCTGGGATGGCAGACCGGGGTGGTGGTCCCTCTTTTTAAGAAGGGGGACCGGAGGGTGTGTTCCAACTACAGGGGGATCACACTTCTCAGCCTCCCTGGGAAAGTCTATGCCAGGGTACTGGAGAGGAGAATACGGCCGATAGTAGAACCTCGGATTCAGGAGGAACAGTGTGGCTTTCGTCCAGGAACACTGGACCAGCTCTATACCCTCTACAGGGTGCTGGAGGGTTCATGGGAGTTTGCCCAACCAGTCCACATGTGCTTTGTGGATTTGGAGAAGGCATTCGACTGTGTCCCTTGCGGCGGCCTGTGGAGGGTGCTCCGGGAGTATGGGGTCCGGGGTCCTTTACTAAGGGCTGTCCGATCCCTGTACGACCGAAGCAGTAGCTTGGTTCGCATTGCCGGCAGTAAGTCAGACTTGTTCCCGGTGCGTGTTGGACTCTGGCAGGGCTGCCCTTTGTCGCCGGTTCTGTTCATAATTTTTATGGACAGAATTTCTAGGCGCAGCCAGGGGCCGGAGGGTGTCAGGTTTGGTGACCACACGATTTCATCTCTGCTCTTTGCAGATGATGTTGTTGTTGTTGGCCTCATCAAGCCAGGACCTTCAGCATGCATTGGGATGGTTTGCAGCCGAGTGTGAAGCGGCTGGGATGAGAATCAGCACCTCCAAATCCGAGGCCATGGTCCTCAGTCGGAAAAGGGTGGCTTGCCCACTTCAGGTTGGTGGAGAGTTCCTGCCTCAAGTGGAGGAGTTTAAGTATCTTGGGGTTTTGTTCACGAGTGAGGGAAGGATGGAACGGGAGATTGACAGACGGATCGGTGCAGCTTCTGCAGTAATGCGGTCGATGTACCGGTCTGTCGTGGTAAAGAAAGAGCTGAGCCGCAAGGCGAAGCTCTCGATTTACCGGTCAATCTATGTCCTACTCTCACCTATGGAAATGAGCTTTCTCCGCAGGGTGGCTGGGCGATCCCTTAGAGATAGGGTGAGAAGCTTGGTCACTCGGGAGGAGCTCAGAGTAGAGCCGCTGCTCCTCCACATCGAGAGGGGTCAGCTGAGGTGGCTCGGGCATCTGTTCCGGATGCCTCCTGGACGCCTTCCCGGGAAGGTGTTCCGGGCGCGTTCCACTGGGAGGAGACCCCGGGGAAGACCTAGGACACGCTGGAGAGACTATGTCTCCCGGCTGGCCTGGGAATGCCTCGGTGTCCCCCCAGAAGAGCTGGAGGAAGTGTCTAGGGAGAGGAAAGTCTGGGGATCTCTGCTTAGACTGCTGCCCCCGCGACCCGGCCCCGGATAAGCGGAAGAAGATGGATGGATGGATAATCTTCACTGTATAAATTAAATAAAGATTAATCCTTATTAAAGTTAAAGTTATTCAGTGAAGAGCAGTGAGTGATTTATTTTTCTTTTGTAGTTTGATTAACATTAAAACAGCAGCAGGAACATTAAGCTGCTGTCACTTTAAGACTAATACACGGATCCAATATACTGATACACATGTTGTCTTTCTCTACTGTTTACGTTCACTTATACCATAACCGACTATATTTACTTGGATACTCACCAAGGTGGGCATTTTAACATAAATGTATATGAATTTATCCATTCAAGCGCAAGGAGACATGAAAGAGAATTCAGTTTATTATTTGCACGCTGTCTCGTGCAGCTTTCTGTGTGCTCTTCAGGTGTGTGCATGCATTATAAAATACACACGTTATTTTCTAATAATTCAGTTATCACTATTATTATGAATTATGAAGAATCATTTTCACAGACCTTAAATTCATTAAGTCTTTGGGATGTGCTGGAAGATTTCTCTATATTCGGCCGAGCAGTCTTTTTCGGTGGCTCGCCAATGTATTAGATTTCTCTAATACATAAAATAATTAAGCTTGACCAGAGTTCTTGTGGGGAGAAGAATTTATTGACAGTAGTAATGTAGCACAGTTCTTCAGCAGCGATGTTAGCATGTCGGCCTTCAGAGAATCTTAACCCAAAGTTCTTTCTGTGTGACAGAACTTTATACATGAAGACAAAAAGGGCTACATACAAAAATAGACAAAAAGGGCTACATACAAAAATAGAAAACTGTTAAGACCTCCCACAGAAGATTGATATACCATGCAATCTACTCTGAGCAATGCTGTTTCTTTGTCATTCACCCATCAGTTTCTATGGGGCATACATCTGTATGGGCCATGTGGTTCACACCTTTACAGACACAGATGGAGTTGATTGCATCTGAGGCACAGTCACAATGTAAATCTTTCAGCTGGAGTAGACTTAACGGAGTGCTTGACTCTTGCATTGTCAATACAAGATCTTGTCCAATGATATGCCTCTTGATGGAAATAACATCACAACATTTATTTCTATCAAGAGGTGCATCCATTTTTGGTCAAGATCTTGTATGGACAATACAACAGTCGAGCACTTAAAGACTTTCAACAAATTTAAGGTCTGAACTCAGAGGTGCCAATTCATATGTGTGAATTTTTCATGCTCCCTCCCAACCATTTTTTCACAATTTGAGCCTGATGAATCTTGACATTGTCATCCTGGAATATGGCCATGATGTGTCTTTCTACATGGTTATTTAAGAAATTAAAAGCTACACACTCCATTCATTAGGGTTAGAAGAACTATTGCTAAATATATAACATGTTAGAAACATAATAATCACTGCAATAATGATACAATCACAGACTCTTAAACATTTGCCTATTTAAATCTAAACAGCGATTATTATTTGTTTTTTTTATTTTTTTGTTTTTTTTTGTTTTGGTCGGGCAGTGTATATGAATGCCACACAGATTATTTTGATGCAAATCAATTAAGATTACAGGATTTTTTATTTAATTTATTGAAAGCCACAGTTTGAACTGATTCACAGAAATTAGACAAACTTACTCTAACAAGGTTTTTGCTACTGAAGTTTAAATTACAGACACTATTAAATTTAAAGGGATAGTTCACCCAAAAATTTAAATTAGCCCATGATTTACTCACGCTCAAGTCATCCTAGGTGTACATGACATTCTTCTTTCAGACAAATACAATAGTTATATTAAAAAAATATCCTGCCTCTTCCAAGCTTTATAATAGCAGTGTGAATGGCTGTATATTTTTTTGAAGTCCATCAAAGTGCATCCATCCATGATAAAAGTTCTCCACATGGCTCTGGGGGGTTAATAAAGACCTTCTGAAGTGAAGCGATGCGTTATTGTAAGAAAAATAACGTTAAAACGCTATCGACTAAAACAACTAGCTTCCAGCAGACACGGCCTACGCAAGTCGACGTACACCAAAAGAGTAACACTTGACGATGTAGGAGTGGTGTAAGCTTTGACGCCTCTCGCGGTTCAAACAGACAGGGCTGGACAACAAACTCGAGCTCCTCCGACATTTCTCTTTAAAATTTAGTTTTAGACTTCTAATTCGTGACTGGTGTTTGGTTTTGCTCCATCCTCTGCACTTCCGCTTTCGTCATTATGTTGTACGTCAAGGGTTACTCTTTCACGTACGGTTGCTGCCGGAAGCTAGTTATTTTAGTCGGATCATTTTAAATATGGATATTTTTCTTACACTAACGCATCGCTTCACTTCAGAAGGCCTTTATTAACCCCACAGAGCCGTGTGGAGCACTTTTATCATTGATGGATGCCCTTTGATGGACTTAAAATAAATATGGCCATTCACTGCCATTTATAAAGCTTGGAAGAGCCAGGACTTTTTTTTTTTCTGAAAGAAGAATGTTATGTACGTCTGAAAGAAGAATGTCATGTACACCTAGGATGGCTTGAGGGTGAGTAAATCATGAGGTAATTTTCATTTTTGGGTGAACTATCCCTTTAAGCCTTGCTCACACCAAGAAGGATAACAATAACCACATTAGCGTGCACATCAATGGACAATAACGTTCTGTTTACTGTAATACCAGAAAATTGCCAAAACTAAATTGCCAAATCCCTGTGTTTTAGAAAAAGTCCTGTTCACACATGATCTTTAAATGAAAATGGAAGTGATTTACCAGTAAAGACTATGTGTGAAAGTGGCTAGTGATTTATCAATCATCAGCTGGAAATAATTGGTCTAAAGGTAATTCCGATTATGTAGTTCCACTGTCATTATAGTTGTGGTGTGGACTTCACTATTCTAAAATAATAATTATTAAACCTTTATAATTATAGTTATTCTTGATGTGAACAGGCCTGTAGTCTCAACAGACTATTTTAGGAAAATGAATGTCCATATAAAAAGTTCATTAGAATCATTGTGATATTCATGAAGCTGCTTAATTTTGTCACCAGCAAAGTAATTGTGAATATATGGTTGGTGTATCTTCCAGCTGTACTCTGTATTACATCTGGATTTTTATGGATTTCAGTAAAACAAGCTGTATCTGCATGTTCCATTGCAGGCGCAGGAGTTTTGCATCGCAGGCATGGGTCCGTCTGCACAGTCGCTGATTCTGGGTGATCGCTGGAGCAGTCGGGCACGTAACCGTTTTAAGACACTCACAAGCGGCCGCTCTGCCATCGTGTCCCTCTACTCCATTCTGCACGGCGTCATGCGCGTTGATCTGCATATTTCCTTGGAGATGGGTGATGTCAGCGTGGCTGACCTGCTGGTGCAGGAGGGACACGCTTGCCACATCCCTGAAAGCTTTGAGAGTCAGGTAACCATGTCAACTCCACAGTTTTGATAAGTTTGGTTGCCATCATTATATTAATTCAGTTTTTAACATGTTATGGTCTGCTGTTGCCTGTTAACACAGAATGACTCCTGTAATATGCACTAAAATATTTCTTAAAATAGTTTGAAAATAAAAGAGTGTGTTAACATTTGTAAGTCTTATAAAACATCCTGAGCAGTTAAATGTCCGTTTTTTTATTTTGTTTTATTTTTTTTGTCTCTGCAGCAGTCCCATGAGGTTCTGATATCTCTGTATGAGGATATGGCCAGTGGCAGATTCACCCCCAGTTCAGTTAGTGGTTCCTTGAACAGCAGGATGGAGGAAGACAAGCAGCTCATCAACGAGCTCCTTCAGCACTTTTGCGTATCCAGCAGCAGCGCCCCCAAGTGCAAGGTTCTGGCATAGCAGCCTTGTGATCACCTGCAATTGAACTTGCACACTTCTTTACTGATTATGACTCAGTTATGAACTAGTTGTGCATTTCAGAGAGATTACTGATATGATCCAGCTTTTCTTTGCAGTTTCTCCATTGCATATTGTTTAATTTGATTAAAACAAAAATCACTGTTTTCAAACACATTTCAGATTTTCATATTGTGCTGTGTTAACAGAGGTGTGTATTTTCTCCTTAAGATCTGTTCTGCCTCTTTTGCAGGCTTTAGTTTATGGTCCCAGCAGCCCACATAAGATCAGCGTTCACAGCATGAGCCAGGTCAGCCACTTCAGGTAAGACCTGCCTGTCCATCTCACAGACCAGATAAGGTTCATCCCTGGATAGGATGCGGAGAGTGTTGTGGGTTTGGTTTTGTTTGCAGGGCTGTTGGCATTGAGAGGGACAGTATTAACTCTGTAATGGTGAATGAAAACCCACAGGACTGTCATGAGAGGATGTTGGTGGCTGCAGCCGTGTCTCTCAGTGCTTCAGGTGCGCACATAATCACACACGATGATTGGTTGGGTTTGTCATGGTAAATGTAACAATGTACACTACTGTTCAAAGGTTTGGAGTCAGTAAGTAATGTTTTCTTTTTTGCTGAATACTAGGGGTGGGCGATATACCAGTAGAGACTATTAACTGGTGGAAATTTGTCAACCAGTCGAGATTTTGGACCATCGTCTCTATCGCAGTTACAAAAGCTTATCGTTTGCATGCATTAAGTATTGTGGTTTTAAAAACAAGTGATTTTAAACTGTCGAAGCGCAGTAAGCAGTGAATCACTTTTGTAACTTTAATAAGAATAAATGTACATTTAATTTATACAGTGAAGACTATGCAGTTTTTTTTATACATTTAATTACTTTATACAATTTATGTAGCATTTCTTATTTCTAGTGCTTTAAGTTTTTCAGGTAGGTCTATTTCATTTGTGTCTTTGTTCTATTGTAGTTTGTTTTCCTATATGCTTGTAATCAGTTTCTTTGTTCTTTCTTTATCACGGTTTACTTGTCTTCAGTAAGCTGCTTTTTTTTTTTTTTTTTTTTACTTAGGCTAGTATTAGTTTTTTATGATATTGAAAATGACAAGAATTATGAAATTTCAATGGTATCAAAAATGTTGTTATCATAACCTCGTTTATAGCAAAACTAACTATCATGATCTATATCGTTATCGTCAAAAAATAACTCATATCGTGATTCGTGATATAAGATTTTGGTCATATCGCCCACCCCAATACTTTATTCAGTAAGGGCAGACTAAATTGATTAAAAGTGACTGTAAAGACATTTATAATGTTATAAAATATTTCTATTTCAAATTAGTGCTGTTCTTTTGAACTTTTTATTCATCAAAGATTTCCACCCAAAAAAATTTTTCAGCATTGATAATAAGAAATGTTTGTTTTTGTATATGTAATTAATGTGCAGGTTCTCATATCTTGCTGAAGGAAACCTCTCTGATGCCTCATATCCACGGCTTTCCCTCCCTTGTTACTATGCTCTTCACCCCTGTCATGGAACTGCGGTAACAGTCACCATGAAAATGCTTTCTCACTTACATAAATATTCTCAGATCAGTCTGTAAAGAAAAATAATTTAATTGCCGTTTGAGGGGATGATGTTTATTCAGCCCCACCAATCATAATACATTTTCACAACAAGATGTTAAAGTCCCCATGAAATTAGATTTGAAGTTTGTTGGCTTTTTTTAGTATGAATATGTTAGCCTATATGTTATTTATAAGCTAGTGTGCTCCAAAACAATGACAAAATTCACATGTAGAAGATATGTTCAAAACTTGTTCACACATTTACTATTTTCTACATGGTGAATGGCACATTCAAAGTAATGGAAAAAAGTGCACTAAATAGGGGATAGGGAACGATTCACGAGTTGGCGAAAACATCCAGAAGACCAGACCAGAAAACATCAGACCCCTTTGAACTCTGCACAGAATGCTATATTTTAATAGCCTGGAAATCCAGACCTAAATCTGAAAGATTAATGGTCTGGCATCGACACATGAAAATCGCCCAGCTCGAGGGGCGGCACCAAGCATGCATTTGAATATCTCACTGCACGCAATTGGATAACACTACGACCAATCACAACAAGATTAGACTCTTGTCGTATCCGTTCGGCAAAACAGCAAAAACGTCCTTCTTGCAAAGGAACGATTCGAGCTCCATCTTCTGTTCCTCTTTTAGATAAAAAGCCAAGTCGAAACTCGTTCATTGTAGCGGCCAAAGCAGTTTCAAACAACTGGTGTTCATCCATAAAGCGATAAGGGGGAGAAATGGTTAGAGATTAGGAGGAAACTGCGGCTTTACCGTGCTCAACGGCTCTGGCCGAGCTGTAATATAAACGAAATGCTATTGGCTATTTTAAAAAGGAAAGGAGCTGTTCGATATATTCCACCCTGTCTTCCCTTTTTCACTGGAAAATGTCAACACATTAAAGGGGTCATATAATGCCATTTTTGTACAAGTTAATATGATTCTTTAGGGTCTAAATGAAAAGTTTGTAATGTACTTTAATTAAAAATTCTCATTAGTATTGTAAGAAAACACTCATTTTACCTGCTCAAAAACAGCTCTGTTTTCAGCACGCCATTTAAGTGCTTGTGTCTTTAAATGGTCTGACACGGTCGAACGGCTTGATTTGAGACGGGAAAACATATAAGGAGATTAAAAAAAAAACACTGGATGGATTTTTATCATATGATGGTTGTGTACAGGCACTGCCAACACACATTTCAGTACAATCAACTTGTAAAAGCGCATGTACCATTATATGACCCCTTTAAATAATGCTGTGTGTTATAAGGCCCTTCAGTGGGCCTATAAGACTATACATGCTTATGAACCCCTTCAGCATTTGTAGGTAGCAGGTTTCAATCAACACTTGTTTAACTTCCTGAGTATGCTTTTTACATATTATATGAACATTTAAAAACGACACTGTCTAATGGCATGCGCACTTTTTTTGCAGCACTAATGAGGAAAGAACCTGTTTTACTGGTGCTCTGTGCGGGCTGGGCTGGAATCCCATTTCCCAAGAAGCAATGCTTCCTGAACATGACATTGAGCTTGCTTTTGATGTCAAGTTTGATATTGAAGACATCACAGAGGTATGTTTTGGTGTGTGTAATGGAGAGTGAGGTTATGCATTCAACAGTCAGCTTTGTCAGGTAAGGCTGGGTGCTTTATCAAGTTTGTACGATATATCAATATTTTTGTTAAATAAATGATGCAGGGTGAGGCAATACCATTTATATTGTTATACAGTAGTGAAAAATAGTGGAGGAAACGGTGAGCTCTGTCCTAAATATGAAACATGCTTTATATTAAGGGCTTCAAAATAAGATCTAGTTAACGCGTATAGTTTATTAAACTTCACAGACTTAAGTGAACAAGCACGGAGTGCAATAATCCTGACTAAAATATAACTACGTTTTGCTAAAATATAAATTATTTTAAATAAATAGTTTTTTTTTTTTTTTTTTCTTCAAGTAGAAAAGGGTAGAAAGTATATGACCATTCAGCCAAAAAATACCAGGATACGATTTGTTTGGCCATATCGCCCAGCCATAGTGTCAGGCTCTTTCTTGTATAAGTGAGTGGGTTCTTGAACAGAATAACTTGTGAGGTAAAATGTTTGGTTAAGCAAGACTATGCATGTAGTGACGAATGAGGTGTATGTGTAGATAAATGCATTGAGAGGCACAATGAACAGGCTGGTGTGTGATGGACCACACGGCTTGCTGAACCTGAGCCCTGAGAAGATCAGCAGTCTTCAGGAGGAGGCCCGGGAACGACTAGTTGGGTACTCAATCTCCATCCATCCTCCTTCAAAGACATTTTGAGAGTGTATATGACATGTAAAAACTAACATTGAAGCATCTGTGACTCTTTATCTTCAGACTGTTCATTAAAAACCCTCCCAGACCAGAGTGCACACCTGTGTACTACGAAAAATTCAAGAAATGGAACCTGGTAAGGATCCTCCATTCCTAAAGCCTTCAGTTCCTAAAGCCCCTCAGTAGAATTGAGTTCATTGGGTTCTTCACCATGTGTGTCATCAGGTGGATCGCTCCCAGCAGATGGAGCTACAGGCGAAGGATGATGGGAAATCCAAAGGCGTACTGTTTCAGCTGCATCCCATCACCTTACTGAACATGTGATGAGGAGCATCATACAGAAAATAATTTTCTTCCAGAATCACAGAGGTTGTTCTGTTGGGTTTTCAGTATTATCGAAACAGATGATGATGGAAATGCTTGAATGTCATTTCTTTTAAATGTGCAGTGTTTTAGTTTTGTTATTCAGTTTTGTTACTTGAGATAAAGAATTTCAGTTCCACGATGCAGGGTTCATCAATCTGTATTGGAAGAAATGGCATTCGACTGCACATATATATATTTTTGTTTAATATTAATGTTATATTTGTAAAGTTTTAAAACAATGTCTGTTTTAATTAAGTTGTAATTTGAGTTTAATGTTCTGGCTGTAGATTGATGTGTACAGTAAATAATTTGTTCAAATTCCTGAACTTCTTTTTGAAAAAAAAAAAAAAAAACCTTCAGAAAAAAAACTTTTCCATGGGATATAGTGCACAAATCATAGTCTTTTGAAGCTGTACAATAGCTTTATGTGAGGAATAGACCAAAAAATTTAATATTATTTTACAAAAAAAACCGTTTATAATTTCTCCCTCCACTGTAAGCTCTTGAATCTCATTTATTTTTGATGTCGGCATGAAATGTATATTCACCCTCCTATATGTTATTGATCTTATTTAGAAAGATTTATCCATGCACACATTTAATTTATGTCCTAACTCAATCTTCCAGTTAAATGACAAGACTAGGGACATGTTGGACTCCTCTAGTCTGCTTAAACCCTGTCCATTTCTAACAATCGACTGCAAGCTAGCATTCAGATCTGCCTCCGTCCAATCAACAACTAATGAATAGAACAAGTCCTGCAGCCCTCCATTTTTTCTTTTTGACATTGTTACCCTAGGATATATATCACAATTTGGAAGAAAAGATGTCGCTACTTATCTGTTTGATAATAGCCGTTTCTCAATACCAAGTACGCAAAGTTCGGACTTGAGTCCTTGGTAGTTCGGACTTGACAAGTTCGACTCAGGAGAACGAACTCCCGAGGACGGAAGGACGCAAGTCTGATAATTCTGCAAATGGAACAGCGGCGTACTTGATAGCGTCACTCAGCTCGCTCTGGCTACTCCGGTTATCTCTTTATGTATATCTAGGCTACAAATAAAACAAAATATGTTATAAAGCACCACTCTGCCTCTTTTCATTTTCATTTAAAAAAATCTTAAACATAATGGCCACACAAATGTGGTTCAGGCAACGCAATTGATTATCTTCACTGCATATATTTATAACAACACGAAATATAAAATACAACCCTGACTCTTTTTGTTTTCATTTTAAAAATATGATAAATAAAAAACATAATATTGATCATTAAAACTAACATTTAGCAAAAAGAGACAGGGTTGTGTAATTTTATTTTATTATATATGTACATACAGCGAAGAGAATGTAGGTAGGCAATATGTATAATAAAATATTTTATGTTTTAAATACATAAAATAAAATGACATAACCTTTTTTTGTTAAATGTCAGTTTTAATGATCAATAATAGCCATTATAAAAGTATAAGTAGCCTAAAAGGTATAAGAAGCTATACAATAATAAAGCAAACGATTCAGTCAAACATAAGTCAGCTCTCTAGGCTACAACATTCAAGTTAAATAGACTAAATAAAGCTATGAAACTTCACTTTGCCCTCAGCTTAACGATTTGCCAGGGAACAAATTATAGATTAATGAGACAAATAAAATAAATAAATAAATCGTCCGTTAGATATACACAAGACGATTTATATCTCATGTTGAACCACTAGACTAGAGACATCCGAGCCAGCAGCCAGCAAACGTCAGCAGCACTAACCGAGGAAAGGCTGTTCTCGGCGGGGTAACGTTACATGAGCGGCGAGCGTCCGATTGCCTGGTTCTCACAGCTCCGAAAACGTCAGATCAAATTTTTAAATAGGCGCTATCTTTATAAATAAACCAAAGATTTGAGCTTTAAACAACTACATTCTCGCCTGAAATACTCTTAAAACTACATTTCGTGACACAATTACAGCAGTATTTTTGAATTACGCGGGGTTTCTCGTGAGATGCATTCTGGGATACCTGGCTGTCTCAAGTCCGCACAAGTCACCTCTTGATAGTCTCAGCCTCAGACGTCACGCCCACGGAACGTTGGCTAAACGTCTGATGCATATGGTACACTTAACTGGAAACACTTAAGGAATGTCGAAGTCGTCATCTGATTGGTTGAATTTTATCGGATTTCCGGGGGGCGCGAGTGTCGCGTTTATTTTCGGTCCGCCGTGAAACAAAGCGCAGACGTGTGATTGCGGAAGAAAAACTGTTGTGTTTAAATGTTGTGATCAGCTAAACGTAGGATTCTCAAAAGTATGCGAGGTTCACTGCATAGACTTTTTAAGAGATGTCCAGGAGTTTTGTTTGAGGCACTTAGTGGAGACAAAAAGAGATATTTTAGCCTGTTTGCCGACGGGATTTGGGAAGAGTATTATTTTCCAAGCCTGGCCGACCCTTTGTCAGCATTTAGAAGGATTCCCAGCAGATCCAATTTTACTAGTTGTGTGTCCCCTCCTATCTATCTTGTTTTCTTCTCCTTCTTTGATTTTCTATGCTGACTGACTTGTTGCACGCCGGTCTGTTGTTGTGGGGACATTTCCACCAAGCGGCAACCTCCCCGTCTCTCTCTTGAAACCAACACGGAAGTGAGTTAAACTGCAATTCGTTGACTGGCCGCTTGAGGCTGTTGTCAGAAGTGAGTCAAATCTGTATCTCCCTCATGTTAAAATGCCAAATTTTACAGCAGAAAAAAACGTGTTTAAAGCCTGGTGTCTGTATGTGGATTTGGTCTATACAGCTAATTTTGCCCTTCATAACAACTGTGAGGGGGGTGAATTATTTTATAACTCGTCCGTTTAGTTGATTAATATTTAAATTTAAGGGTGTGGCCAAGCCACTTGAGTGACAGATGGATTGCCGCTGTCAGTGCTAGCCGTTTGTCTGCTGTTACTAGCCGTCACTTCACCTCAGCAATGTTAGCTGCTGAACTTGCCATCTCTGCAGTGTTTGTGCTTTTTTTCGGGATTATTATTTCATACAATTTAATACTTGGGTAACGTTACAAAGCCCACGTCTTTGGATTCCGTCGTTATCGTTCGAGAGAACAACCAGCGCTGTATTTCAGTTGTTTTCCTCTGTGAACATGCACTAATGGATGTCTGACAATTTCGTTGCTTTTTGGGGTTTTCAAATTTAAAACGTCAATAAATGCTCGTTCGTTCTGCTCCCATGGAACAGATGGATTATAATATGCTTATGTAAGTTACCGTCAGATGAAATCATGCAGGCGTCGGCGCTTTCTCCGTCCGTGCAATAAATGCACATGAATGAGCGCGGATTTTCTAGCGCATTTATTTGCACTTCAAAGGCAATATATCTATGGTTTAACGGTTAAACCATAACCCATTTGAGAGACGGCCAACATCAGAATTTAAAATGGACTGAATAAGATCTCTACGAACTTGAGCGATGCCGCGCGGACGGACCACGAAAGAGTGACGGACATGTATGCACATAAATCACTGTCATACACAAACACTCTCGAAGTAATACACAGTCTCACTTGTAGCCATGTCTTTTAACTATTATAATATTTCGAAGGGCAAAAATAGGAACGTTTAATTGGCTTTACATCATCAGCTAACTCGATCACGTCGAGCTAGGTGATTTCAGATAGCCAGGCTCCTCAGCTCCACTCACGCCCCGCCTGTTTGTCTATTTTCTGTTATCCGGGAGTGACGCAAGGCCAAGATGGCGACGGCCGGCTCCGCCCACTTTAGGCTTCAAAAATGCTCTTCAGAAACCTACGGGTGACGTCACGGACACTACGTCCATATTTTTTACAGTCTATGATTTCCACGCCCCGAAACGTGACGCTGAACGAAACGAACTGTAATTGGTTGTTTGACATGTCGGTCCAACGGCCTTATGGGCGGGCCTTGGCCAAAGAAAGCTGCTATGAATTCCAGACCTTCAGCCGTCAGTCTGAAGGTCTGGCTACGCGAGACTAACCTCTTGATGCATCCTCGGTAAAAGGGGCGGATCAAGAACACATCCGGGGATTTGAACTGGACTTGACTAGATGTGAACTTTGAATTGGAACAGAACTTGGGCAGCGACTGATGACGTTTCACAAGTCCACAAGAACATTAGTACAGACAAGTACGCATATTGAGAAACGGCTAATGTCTTCATTTTACATTGAGGTTTGAATTTTTAACACCATTGAATAGATAAAAAAAAAAAAACATTGAAACAAGAGGCTAAAGTTTGTGAACATACTTTGATGTTGGTTTAAGTATTTTTAAAAGGTAGAAGAGTAAAAGGTTTTAAGGCCATGGGTTACAAAGGTGTTCTGGTGCACAGCCTGTCCAAATCTATAATGAAAAAAAACAACAACAAAAAAACATACACAATACTAGGAGGAAAAGTTTCAACAATGTTTATTAGAACACTAACATTAGCCCAAGTCTATATTAAATTATAGTTTTAATTCCCTTTGAAAAAGAAAACCAAAACGTTGGATGAGGCGAAGTGAATTAAATAAATTGCCAAACAAACAAAAAAATTGGGATTTCCTTTTAAGTAGATGTGTATTAAATGCTTTTATTGCACAATGTAATACACCAAGCATACCGGTTTTCTGCCCCATCATGACTTTCTCTTTAACTTTCTCAAAATTTCTTACGAATGACAAAACACCAACCCTCTTACATTAAGGAACATTTATTTTTCTCATTCGTCAATTAAATACAGAGTGCAAATAGTTAAAGACCTTAAAATAACTGAACACTGAACATCGTACAAAGTTGGACAGAGTTTAGCTCTGCAGTCTGACCATCATTTGCCCTAGAGAAGGACCACAAAGCTTGTCTTTAAACACCTACACGTATCCCTACAGTTCTGCAAAAAGTACAGTTACACATTTAGTAATAACATCCTCAAATTATCATTGTGCTCGGAATACACAGAAAAGAGAGAAAAAAAAATTCCACATTTCAACTTGATATTAATAAGTATGTCTGTACACAGAGCCACTCTAGCAGTGACGTTGAATTAAGCGATTAATCGACATGGCAGCAGGAGATTATATGACAGGCATGATTTTCATTTTCGTGTCACGTTTTACAGCAGGAAATATGCACTGCAAAATAAAGCAGAGAGAAAGAGCACTGCAGAGATAGCAAATATTTACTCAAGACTGGACTTCATGCACTTAAATCAGAAACAATGAAAGAGAGAAGCACTGCCTGTGTGTCCCTCTGGTATATCTATAGCTCTACGATCGCCCACAAGGTGTCATTAATGTGAATCAGTGTTAGTTAATTATGCAGGGCTTCACCTGTGACTGGCAACAGGGGAGGGGGGTTTATTGGTGCCGTTACACTAACATGACAATCTTTTTTATCATTATTTTTTGAGGTGATATATTGGCCTCCTGTGTAGTTGGGGTCCTTCAGTGCTGGCAAAAGTTGTAGTTTTTACTGGCTATAGTGTTTACTCGTACAGAAGCAAAGAGTTTATTCCTTCTTTTTGGCCCCAGGAACCTTTTCTCTAATCCTGAAAAGCAAACAAAAAATTAGACTGGTAATTTTAACTAATAACTGAAATTTGTATCAAATATAGGCCCAACACTGTTTAAGGTTTGTTAATAGTAATACAGAACTCACTTTCCCATTATTGAGTTAACCTGGGTGCGCACCAGCCCTAAGTACTGATCAATCTGCGTCTGAAAGGGAGAGAAAGAGTATGAGGATTCACCATAGACAATATGGGAGTCAAATGCATTGGTATTTTGGTACAAAATCCATACGAAAATAAAAACAAAAGGTAACACTTTATTTTACAATATCCTTGTTGCACGCTACATGTAGTGACTGTATAATTACATGCAACTAACCCTAATACAAACCCTAACCCAAGAGTAAGTATGTGTAGTTAATTAATATTGCTCAGTACAACAACAACATAATACCAAAAGAAATACCATCACTGCTTTTTTTACTGACTGTACCTGAATAATTTATAAAGAATTATAGAAAATAAAATGTTTACTTAATATAGAATTCTAAGAATAATTTTTAAAATGTTCAATAGCATTAGTTATTGCTCAATTGGCATTGAGCATCATGCAATTTTGCTGGTATAGCAATCAACATCATATTGTGGCACAACATGGACCTTAGAAAGAAAGAAAAAAAGTGTGTTGGGGGGAACATTACCTGGTACTTTTCATAAACCACTGGCACGCTAAACATGGAAACCACAGCTAAAGAGAGAAAGACAAAGGAGAAATATAGTCAGGACAACAGAGTTGCTCTCCCAGAGTGCTGCATCGTCATTTAAGGTTATAACACCCTGACCTACAGCAGTGTGTGTGTTTGTGACAGCACCAACCATCCTGACATGGAATTTTGAGTGTGTACTTAAGATATGGTTGGAAATCAGACAGCAAACACTCAACGCAAAAGGAACTGCTGAACAGTTCTTAGAACATCAACAACATTCACGAATCAGTGCTGATATACGAGAAAGGTTATCAAACATTTATTTAAAAATTTCAAGACATTAATAAGCTGTCTGCTGATGCACTGTCCACTGGTTTACAGCAGTAATAGTGTGTACTGTGTACACTACCTTTCAAAAAGTTTTTTTTTTTTTTTTTTTAAGACATTAAAGGGATACTCCACTTTTTTTGGAAATAGGCTTATTTTACAACTCCCCCAGTGTTAAACAGTTGAGTTTTACCATTTTCGAATCCATTCAGCCGATCTCCGGGTCTGGCGGTACCACTTTTAGCATAGCTTAGCATAGATCATTGAATCGGACAGGACCATTAGCATCTCTCTCAAAAAAAAATGACCAAAGAGTTTCGATATTTTTCCTATTTAAAACTTGACTCTTCTGTAGTTAGATTGTGTACTAAGACCGACGGAAAATGAAAAGTTGCGATTTTCTAGGCTGATATGGCTAGGAACTATACTCTCATTCCTGCGTAATAATCAAGAAACTTTGCTGCCGTACCATGAGTGCAGCAGGCTTAATGATATGATGCAGCGCCTGAAAATAGTCCCCAGCTCGGTAACTTCCAACGTGACTGGGACTAAGTTTGTCTAACCTATTAGACCTATTTTCAGGTGCTGCGTCATATCATTACGCCTGCTGGACTCATGGTACGGCAGCAAAGTTTCTTGATTATTACGCAGGAATGAGAGTATAGTTCCTAGCCATATCAGCCTAGAAAATCGCAACTTTACATTTTCCGTCGGTCTTAGTAACTACAGAAGAGTCAAGTTTTAAATAGGAAAAATATCGAAACTCTTTGGTCATTTTTTTGAGAGAGATGCTAATGGTCCTGTCCGATTCAGTGATCTATGCTAAGCTATGCTAAAAGTGGTACCGCTAGACCCGGAGTTCGGCTGAATGGATTCGAAAACGGTAAAACTGTTTAACTCTGGGGGAGTTGTAAAATGAGCCTATTTCCAAAAAAAGTGGAGTATCCCTTTAAATTAATCAAAACTGAGAGTGAAGACATTTATAATGTTAGAAAAGTTTTCCATTTTAAATAAATGCCGTTCTTTTGAACTTCCATTAATCAAAGAAACCTAACAAATATTATTCCGAATATTCTGTTTTCAACATCGATAATAATAAAAAAATGTTTCTTGAGCAGCACATGAGCATATTGAAATGATTTCTGAAGGATCATGTGACACTGAAGACTGGAGTAATGATGCTGAAAATTCAGCTTTGCCAACACTTTAAAATGTATTATTTTAAAATAGAAAACAGTTATTTTAAATTGTAAAAATATTATGTGTATGTTTGTGTTGTATTCTTACCCAGAATCAGCAGGGTCAGGCCATTAAACAGAGCTCCAACATACGTCAACAACCACATCAACACTGCAAACTAAACACAGACAAATGTACAGCTGTTTTCATTGGATGCTTTTACTGAATCTTTTAATACTCACTAACTTTTTCCACTGTCTAACAAAATGGATAGTACTTAAATATCTTTAAAATGATACACACCTACTATACATGAGATGGAAGACTGCAGTCATATCAGTGGCCTAAAACAGCTCTTTCGCTCTAAATTTGGTGGGTGCCACTCATCTTTGAGATCACATAACCCGTTGAAATCTACCTCAAAAATGATTGGCCACTTTTGGTGTCTAAAGGGGTCATATGAAGCGATTTCTTGTTTTCCTTTTTCTTTAGTGTGTTATGTAGCGGTTTGTGCATTTACAAGATCTGCAGAGTTACAAAGCTCAAAGTCTCAAACGCAAAGATATATTCTTTGTAAAAGTTAAGGCTTAACCACGCCCCCTAAAACGTTTCGTTCAAACACGAGAGTTTCAGAGTTTCATAACACCGTCCAAATGTATACGCAAAGAAAGAAGGTGTAACTTTTATTCTCGCTGTGTTATTGTTGCCGTCGTTGCCGTCATGTCGTGAAGACGCTGTGTTTTCCGTTGCGAAAGCCAAACTACTTTGTTTGGCCTTCCAAAAGACGACACAATTAGAAAACAGCTTTATTTACAACACTGTTCCAGAACAGTACAACCAAAATATTCGACTGTGTGCTGCGCATTTTTCAGAGGACTGTTTTCAAAACCTGGGAGAGACCAATTCCATATTTGCAAGTACATTCTGGCGCTTCTAACTCACAGACACAGCTTGTAAGTATATTTTAATGTTTTAGGAATTTGAAAAGCGTTTCAGAAAGGTGGGGCATAGAGGGGCAACAACAATGTACGGTATGTGTAAAATAATGACTTTTTTTAACCTAAAACCACGTAAAGACATTGCATTAAACCAAATACACAAAATAATGTTCTTTTTAGAACCATCATATGACCCCTTTAACAAATATGCTTGCACATAGGTTATTTCTACCAAGGCATCTTGTAACTGAAACCTTTTGTGTAATACTACATCCATGCCAATAGGTGTCAGTATAAAGACGGCTGTGAAGCAAAATTAGTGAGTGTGCCTTTAAAGGAACAGTTCACTTAAAAATGAAAATTCTGTCATCATTTACTCACCCTCAAGTTGTTTCAAACCTGTATGAATTTCTTGTTGAACAGAAAGGAAGATATTTTGAACATCAACTGGTACATTTGGTACATCAACTGTTTGGTTACTGACATTCTTCAAAATATCTTCTTTTTGATGACAGAATTTTCATTTTTAAGTGAACCATTCCTTTAATACTAAAGATTATCTCGAGTTTGGCATTCAAATTGAAATTGCAATAGTATCATCGAAAATTTGGTAATGTAATATTCGTAAATGAAATGTTAATAGCCGTTTTCACCTTAATGGAGTCGACCAGATCCTGAACCAGAAACAGCCTGCGAAGCTCCTTCATGGTGGTGTTGATGTACAGCTGAGTCTTATCCACATACTTACTGATCTGATCTGCAGAGAGAGCGATCTCCACCTCCAGATAGGCCCTGAAAAAGAGAGAAGCCATGAGAATGGATGAACATGTTCAGTGCTTAATACGCACAAATGAAGACGACAAACTGGACTAACTTGAAGGGGTGGCCCTCGTCGGTTTTTTGCACTGCCTGCAGGACTGATTTGTAGATTCGGAAGCTGACGGTAGCGGAGAGGACAGCCAGAGCGAGATACGCTATAACGCTCACCACACTGAACTGGGTTAAAGAGAACAGCAGCAGCAGCACGCTGCCGAACACCAGTCCAGACTGCTTCAGATCCCGCCAGTGTAGCAGATCTACCACTGAAGAGACAGAGGGAGAAAAACAAGTAGAAGAGTGATTAAAACAATTAAAACAAGAGTTCAATCCACTGGTCAGTTCTTATGTACTTTTGTGCACAAATATTACAGCATGCGCCTGACTGGTCATCATCACGTCTACACATTCACAGGATGCAAGTTTCTCTGCACTTGTTATATTTTAGTACAGAAATTATGCCCTGTAAAACATGGTTATGTAGACATCTCTCAAATTAGCAGAAGTTTAGTATTTGTGTTATGCTTATCACTATGTATTAGTGTCAAGTTGTCAACAGAATTGGCAATTAGCTCATTACTACTGAATGAAATTAACATTTGTGTGAAATCTGCATACGAATGTTTTCACAAACAAATCATGATTCATCAATTACTTGTAGAAAAATGTATCTAAATTTACACAAACCGCACGTGTGCAAAAATTATATACTCTTGAGTGGCTTTAGAAATGTGTTAAGAGATACAATTTTATATATTTATTACTTAAATATATTTCTTCATATACAGTAAAAGGTGCATTATAGCTCGAGCTGCAAGGTTCCTCTGCATGAAAACTCAGTTACAGCTAGCTAATCTGAGTCTGTAAACGGTTTACTGTGTTTGAACTGGTTTTGAGGATGGCACAACTGGCATTGCTCGAGGGTCTCTCTGCACATGCTCTCTGATAAAAGCATGTTTTTAGAGACGCTGAGAGTAACAAAAGGTTGTGCAGAAAAGCCCTTCTATGGCTGTGTTTTATGCAAATATTAACCTCAGGCACATGGTTGCTCATTTACAACACTATAAATTCATTAGCAGTAGGTTGAGAAACTCGTGGGTGTATGGATGTGTTGTGAATTAGGCGGAAATGTTTTGTGAGACGTTCTACTTTGCATTTAAATACGAATAATACGAGTCCCATTCTAGATACACTTTCTGATCAATACATTTCCATTATTATTATTTTTTTCTTTTACATTTTCCATATAAATAGAGATAGTACTACAGTAGAGTAGAAATTCTGCATATCTTGCAAATGTGTAACCTTGAGGCTATCAGTTCACACCTGTCTACCTCTCACAGCACCTGTTGTCAACGTATCTAACCCTAACCATCTGTGTGCACACACACTCTTCTGGGTTAATTATTTATGTTAGCTAAGACACATGCAGTGCAAATAGTCATGTTATCAGAAGTGCTGTAATATATTGAGCTATATGCCTTCACTGTATTAACTTCAATTTAAGAGGTATAACAGTGAAATGAAGAGGAGCATGAAGGTTGTACACTTGTAGGCCACCATTAGTTTGCATATGGTAAAGTATAACCATGTAAAATGACACAGATAAAAGGCAAAACCAAATCTATGGTGAAATAACTGTCACTCTATTAAAAGAGTTGAATTTCTGTTTGCAACATCACTGACTTATCCATCTTAAGTTACAAGAGTAATCCCCCTTGAAGCAATCTAATGTTAAGTGTCCTGCTCAAGGACCACCAATAGCAGGGTTCAAATCTTTTGGTTACCAGCCCAGACATCACACAATCCTCCACATGCAAACCTACAAATCAGTCTCATCGTTCTCTTCACTGCATGTCTGTCATCTTCCAAGTACAAAATAATTTGGAAAGTCTTTGAGCATACACTGAACAGATTAAAACCAAGCACACTCGCTGACCAAATATAATATTCATTATGGGTCGGAAAACACACTGTTCCACGGAAACTATTCTGGAGCTTATATCTGCTATTTTACATTTGATGACAACTAACGTCCTGCACTACTAATTTGACATACTGCTTTTCATATAATATTTAGTAGTCATATTTGGATGCGGGGTTGGTTAAAGTCCTGTATGCTGATTGTTCAATATAGCATTCTGGCTATGCTTAAGTACACATACACTACCGTTATAGTTTTAGGTCTGTAAGAATTTTTAATGTGTCTTATGCTCATCAAGGCTGCATTTATTTGATCATAAACAGTAATATTGTGAAAAAATATAATGAAAATATCTGTTTTTTATTTTTATAAAATGTAATTTATTGCTGTTATGGGAAGCTGTATTTCCAGCATCATTACTCCAGTCTTCAGTGTCACATGATCCTTCAGAAATTATTCTATATGCTGATTTGCTGCTCAAGAAACATTTTTTTATTATTATCAATGTTGAAAAGGGTTGTACTGCTTAATAGTTTTGTGGAAACTGTGATAAACTCTTTTAGGATTCTTTAATTAATAGAAAGTTTAAGTATTTATTTGAAATAGAAATCTTTTGTAACATAAATGTCTTTACAGTCAGTTTTAATCAACTGAATGCATCCTAGCCGAATAAAAGTATTAATTTCTTAAATCTTACTGACCCCAAACTTTTGAATAGTATTGTATATAATAAAAGCTATGACCCATTCGTTTGATCAAAGAAAATGTACACTTCTTTGCATACTTGTATGATTTTAATTATTAAAATTAGACTTTTAAATTATTATGATACTTCATAACCAAGCAGGTTTAATGCAAGCTTGTGAGATAATGGACCGGTTTCAAGCAGGTATCTAAGAAGACCAAGGTCTTTCTTCTCTGGCTACTGGAGGAAAAACTGAATCCCTGAAAAGCTGAAGCAAGTAGAATTGGTAACTTGTTGCCATGCGAACCAGCATATTGAGATCTCTGAATCATCTCTTCAGTCTCTGCAGCAACCGAGAGATCCCTGTAGCTGATGTTTTTTCTTTTTTTTTTTTTACACCTGTATTTTTACACTTTTGGATGCAGCTTTGGAAGAAACTGTTACACACACTCACTGAAGCTGGTCTGTCACACTCTAGCATGTGCACGACATCTGTAGTCCCCTTGCGTGAGTCTCCCATTGGTCCCACTGGGCTAAATTTAGCCCTGCAGAGCTTAGAGGAGGGCAGAAATATCGGCCATTTTTATCTCGAGATTTTTCCAAATGATTTTCTCCAAGATGAAGTGCAGACTTCAGATTTGACTGAGTTGGATACACTATCAATTGTTTTTTAATTCTGATTATTTCTCATCAATAATAATGTTAAACAACAAACAACTTCAAATACAACCCTTGATAATGATACACTTTCCTACTCTGACAAATCCTTCTATTAACCACCTCTTTAAATAGAACAAGACTAAAAACAGCAACGCTCACACTCTCTCTCTTCACACACACCGTTAAACATTGACTAACTAATGTAGACTAATATAATATTAGTGTTTAAGAATATACAGTAGTTAGGTGACTTAACATTGGCTCTATAATATGAACACTACAGCACCACAGAATTCACTTATCCATCAAAACCAGTGACATCTATAGTTAACTCCATCACTATAGACTCATAAATCAATACTGTCACAGAGGCCCCTGGTTTCTGATGTCAAAACACCAAAACTAACAGAAGACAGAGAGAGATACTGACCTGAACCACCCATGACTGCAGACAGCAAGAAAAAGAGAGAGAGAGACAGTGAGTGGGAACGCACACAAAAGGAGAGAGAGAAAGGCAGGGAATGAGAGGGAGGGGGGCCTGCTCATACTACCATTGGCTAATAATGGACAGACAGACAGACAGACAGACAGTCACACACACACACACACACACATAAACACACACACAGCATACCGGGTGACAAATAGCTCAGATTGAACAAAAACACAATCGAAAACAGAATTATGTGTGACCCATCATAGAACCCAATTAATCCATCTTGTTTCATCCAGTATGTGTGTGTGTGTGTGTGAAAAGAAAGAAAGAGGGCAGCAGCAGTTGCTATAGATACAGTGTTCCAGTTTCCCTTACACACATTGCTTAGGGGGCCAGCTTAAAATACGAAGGTGGTGGTGGGGAGTAATTGTGTGCATGTGTGCTGGTGTTTAAATGTCGGAGTGTAATTATAGCATCTGAGAGCTTGGCACCCAGGCCGACATTGTATACAACTATTCACTTCCTAAATGAAAAGTCTGAGTGCTACTGTGGAGTTCTGGAAGTAAAAATCTCATTTATTTTTCTCCATAGGGGAACTGATTTCAATAACTTAAAAAAGACAGGCCTACTGTGAGATACGAGGTTATTAAGCGATGGCATATGCTTTTGTTGAGGCCATCCATCAGCCCACATTATTTTAACTTATTTTTTTTAATTAATCATGTTCAATAGCAGAATTCATTGTGAAAAAGTACATAGGCTTTATGGTGAATGTCTCATGAACTAACAGGAAAACAGGTCTTGCATCTACTTGTCGGAGAAAGTGTTAATGGCAGTACGAACTGACGGCAATATCTATGGACTATCTATTTAAGGTAATCAGCTAACCTAGCTAGTTCTTTTATTGATGCCATTTTATTCTATTTAAATATCTTAATGTTATTGAGTAGAAGAAAAATAGGACATAATCGGTTATGCTCATCTGCTATATATATGTGTGTGTGCGCAATAAATGTAAAATATATATAATTTACATAATAGACATCTTTAAATCAATAGTTTTATATGTCTCCATCGTATTTATTTCAATTATGTCATTCACAATGCTCCATGGGACTGTAGTTATTTATCTCAGTAAAGCATTTGTCTTTCTGTGATTCACCTCGTAGCTGATTGGTTTAATTCATAGCTAAAAACTCTTAAAGAGTTTTTTTTTAAAGTCCCCATGGGCTAAATTAATGGGAAAAATACTTCTAAAACACCAAGGCGGCTGAGAAAGTGGGCAGGCACTGATGCACACTATTGGGACTGAAAGCCTGAATGTTCATTCAAAATGGCTGAACATCTGGATATCTTTTTTTAGCGAATCAAAACAGGTTTTCTTAATCAGTTAACACTATGCTAAGCTAGTATGCCAAGCTGTGAAACACATCCCGGACCAGAAAGGGAGCACGTGTGACCTCCTAAACTCTTCTCTGCACTTCTGACCTTCACAATGCCCAAGCATGGCGAGTTACCACAAAATATTCCCATTAGACACTTTATTCCCTACCTTTTTAATATTGTATGTATATTTTATTTGGCCTGAGGCTACACTCAGTGTGTTCGTCTTTGTTCACCCTGCCAGAAAAGTTAAATATTGAAAATGATGTCATCATTGCCTTATGCTGTCGCCTATATGACTTTCTTTTTTTCTGCAGAACATAAAATAATATATTTTGAAGAATGCTGGTAATCAAACTGTTTTAATTACTGTTTTCTTCCACTGTACAAAAAACACAGAGACATTTTTCACAATACCTCAATTTATCCACCAAAGAAGAAAGTCAAGCAGGTTTGGAATGACATGAGGGTGAGTAAATGATGATGATAACATTTTTGGTTGAACAGTCCCTTTAAAAAAAAGTAGCAGAGGCTCAGTCTTCACTGAATCCACACCAACGATGCTGTTTTTGTCACATTTTTGTGCCAGTTTAAGTTTTAATTAGGGTTGGTGGTAGCTTATTGGTTAATGATCTGGGCTGCTGACACATAAATCTCAAAAATAGGTGACCCAGGCGGATCACAATCCTGGTACTCATACAGTATACTGGGCTCCTCATCTGAATAAAAGAACTGCAAAAACTATCCAATTTTCTGCAAGCCAAGATGTGTAATATGTTAGAATCAAGAGAGTTGCACACACACAATCATGCAATTCCAGAGCTAAACGGGGAACGGAATCCAAGTGGACAGGATGTGCTGCCCCACCAAACGATAAAACAATAATTTAAATCTAGAGGGAATATTATGTTCCTAATAGAGATGCACCGATTGATCGGCTGGTGACCGGAATTGGCCGATTTTCACGTGATCGGCCGTGACCGGCGACCGCCGGCCGGTCAGTCTGACAAATGCCGATTTTATGCCGGTCAAATGCACTCGGGCGCCGCATGATTAACATCGCGCAACATCAGCATCACACGTGCACACGGTACACACATGTAGAAAACCTCGTGAATTACGTCCGTTCAGACCGCAAGCGCGTATTTTTTTTCGGCGTGCATGTTAATCAATGAGTGCATTCACAACGGGAGCAGGAGCAGCGCGTGAGCGTCAAGCAGGAGCGTCGCGAGCAGTGAAGCGCGTGTTTCGGCGCCGAGTCCATTTGCTGCACTGCTCACGCTCAATTAAAGGGAAAGCACACTTTTGATGGACAAAATAGCCTAAATAGGGTTTCACCAAAAAAGTGCCCAAAATGCACAGACTTTGCGTGTTTTAACAAGAACTAGAGTAGGCTATGTCAGAATAGAAAACGAAGACTAATATTTATAGAAAATGTACCCATTTAAACTTGTTTTATTATTCAGTTTGTACAAGTGATTGCAATAGGCCTGTGTGTGTGTGCTTTGAGAAATATCTTTATACTGCAAGGCTATATTATTTTATTTTTTATTTATATATTATTTTATTGCCATTCCCTGTTTTCATACAGACGTTTAGTTTGTTAAATATATATAAAAAATATTGGATATTGAATGTGAAAAGGAAATGGTTCTTCCATAACACTGCACTTTAGATGTGTGTGAACTATGCAAATTGTAAAATGTTCTATTACAGAAAAGATATAAAATAAATATTTGTGTGTGCTGTAAAGTGGTTAGAAAAAATGAAATCGGAATCGGCTAAAATCGGTATCGGCAGGTCAAACTTAATGAAAAATCGCAAATCGGAATCGGCCCAGAAAATTGTAATCGGTGCATCTCTAAACAATAATTTAAATCTAGAGGGAATATTATGTTCCTAATGTTTCATTTATTTGTTACACATATCGTGCGAGAGGGAAGGGATGGGTCAAGCTTATTTGAGGAAGAAAAACAGAGATATTTATCTGATTCCTTACTACTCTTGACCAATATCCCATTATTATTATTGTACTGGATTTTCAGAGATGCCGCTATATGTACAGATAAACACAACTAAATAAAGATACTGTAACAAATGCATTGTGTACACATTTCCATTTAAACGTCTACTAAACAAAACTAAACTTCAGCAGTGGTTTTGTTAGGTGTAAATGTGTAATCAGAAGAAATCCATTAATAAGCTATTAATTATTTACTTGCTTTGATTTAATTAAGCCTCTAACTACAGACGAATGTATATAAATGAGTTCAAATAAAACAGAAACATCAGCTTCAGGTCTGTGAGTGGTTTTAAAAATACAGCACTGAATGTTTTCTTTCTGTGTGCATGAGAATGTATTTAGAGGGGTCTGAGTTCAATATGAATCATCAAAAACAAGAAATGATTGCATAGTGATGTCATATGCTCCTGCAGGGAAAATAGTGATGTCATAGATGTAAATATAGAGAAAATGTGATTAAGAGTGAAGAGAAAATATGCATAAGTGCATCCCAAAATGTGTGGAATGTTGGACACTTCACGCACACAACTGTCACACATTTCCTCATTAAATTTATAGATAAGACAACTGAGTAAATGGTGCATAGTATAAGTTTATAGTGTATAGTATGTCATTTGGGGCACGACTCATGTTTTTGTTGTGAAATGACCATGAGTAGAATTTCTAAATTGTTTCCGTACATAAAGGTAGAAACAGATTAATGACCTAACTATGTATTGTAGTTGTAAACATACATTAAAAAGGGCTCTGCATATGTCTAGGGACAACAAGGATGGACTCATTTTTTTCTTCTTTACTTTTGCCAGTGACCAACCACTTAGCAACTAACTACAACCATAGATATGTATGCGTAGATTCCACATTCGACCCTCTGCATCTTGGAACAGTCAGCATGTCGTCACTCACAGTAAGACTAAATGATGCGACAACATTGAATTTCCCGAAGAAATAGAATAACCTTTCACAGGTGAGAGTGTGTTGGTTTGTGTTTTTAAATGCATTAAATCAATATTACAGGTTTTAACTATGGTACTTTTTAATGTTTTTACTTCTACTATGGTAACTTTTTAATGTTGTGTTAGCTGACGCCTTTATCTTGTTGTATTGTGTTAGTTTAGCTAAATCATTTGCTGAAGACTATTGCAAATATAGATATTCATAGATGCATCTAACTACGGTCGCAGACGCTCAATCAACTTGCTCTCGAATGTTTGACCGTTCCAATATGGCGGACGGCTTACGTATTGTGACCTAGTCTCAGCCTCAGACGTCACGCCCACGAACCACTGGCTGACCATCTAATACATATGGCACACAAAATTGGAAACTCTTTAGGACTTTCGAAGTTGTCATCTGATTGGTTGAATTCTACAGGATTTCCGGGAGACGTGTGTGTCACGTTCTTTAACGGCCCGCCGGGAAACAAGGCTGTCGTGAAGCCAAACCCCCTTTTGGAAGAAGCAAGCCGTTGTGTTTACAACTGTGGCAATGAGCGCTTATCAGGGTCAACTAAACGCTAGATTTTCAAAAGTATGTGAAGTATGTAAAGTTCGTGGCATCAACTCTTTAAAATACGTCCAATAGTTTTACACATCGGTCTGTTACTGTAGGGACATCAACGTTACATTTTCACACCCCTAAACATGACACAGAACAAAATGAACTGTGATTGGTTGCTATGCATGTCAGTCAGATGGCATCTGGGGCGGTCCTTGGCCAATGAAAGCTGCTATATATATATATATATATATATATATATATATATATATATATATATATATATATATATATATATATGACTAAAACGCCATAGAGACGCCATAGCAGAAACCATTCAGAACACCTAATACTGAGAATGTTATCAGGCCAACTATAACGCTGAATTTTTCCATCTAGTTACAGACAACAATTTCAGCTTTAAACACAATCGTACACAAATACTGTAGCTTTACAAACACAGACTGCTAACATTCACACAATGAAGTATCTATAAATGCCATGTCTGCACTACCTTTATCTGAATGGACATTTAAAATGTGCCTGCCATTCTACTGGAACAGCCTAGAGAGCGTTTTCTGTTTTTTTTCTCTTTTAAAAAGATCACGTCTTTCTCTTTTTTTGCAATCTCCTACTCTTCATTTCATTCTCTAGGTATTTTTTGTATCAATGCAAAAAATAGAGATGGCATGTCTTGAATACAATACACAATAATTGAATACAATACACAAAATGTATCAACAATTTGTTCAATGTCTTCCTTCTCTAGGTATTTTTTTCCTTCTTAAGGTATCATGGATGCTTGTTGAAGACAATGACGTAATCAGGATGGGTGTGACCTGGTTGCTATAGCGACAGCCTCATCTAGCCTTGCTGTAACAGCGATTGAATATAAAAACAGCCTGAACTCTGTACCATGGCACCCGGAGCCTAATCTAACGACACAGCAGGGTTTCCATATCAGCATTACTATGAAGCAGACAGACCACCTGCCAGCCCTCATCCCAAAACAGATGCCTCTCCTCTCTTTGTCCCACCAGCGCAAAGACTGAGAGGAAGCTGAAGCTTCATGTAAAACGCAAAAACTAAAACACACACAAATTCATGGCATAACATACGCAAATCAAACATGGTGTTGTAAGATAAACACCATAAAATGCAGTTTTACACAGACAAACGCGAAATCTGTACCCTGTCCTCTCCAGCTGCTCCAGGTGCACTTCCCTTTATCCATGTCTTCCCCTCCTCTGTCGCTTCTCTCGCTGCTGTCGTCTTTCTTTTTTCCCTCTCGCTGATCTTGTGTATTCCCGAGACCCACTATCTCACACGTCCGAACGGCATGAACGGCCAGAAAAGAGAGAAGAGAGCAGGGGAGAGGGACGCTACAGCTACTCAGTAATGAAACAGGCAGAGAAAGAGAAGGAGAAGGAGAAGGAGAGGTGGCGCTCTGCTGGATGAAACGGTAAACACTGCAACCTCCTCCACCGCAGAGAGCGGATCGTACCATATGCAGCGCCCGGGGCGAGATGGGGGGGATTCAGATCAAAGAGGCCCCACCCTACCCAACAAAGCTCATCCATAAACATATGGTCATGTGACCTCAGTGGCATTGTTGTCGACTAAAAATGGGTGGAGTCTGATGGGTTATTTATTTCTTGGTATCCACAAACAGTTATTATTTTATTGCATTAAGACTTAACCTATAGAACATTTTTTCAGAGCAGCGCCATGACATGTATGAAAGCGAGGCTGTGAGGGATAGACTTGCCATGTTTTCAATGGCATCCGCTGTAAAAAGCTCCTAGATCACTTAATATGATTTTCCACAGCTCATATAGACCTTATTCACAGCAGCGCCCGTTTTGAATTTTAACGGGATAGACACATAAATATATATGATATATACGTAGTGGCTGTTTCTATGGGCCGCTATACGTAAGCCGTCCACCATATTGGAACGGGCAAAGCACTGAAAGCAGGCCCATGAACACTCGAGAGCAAATTGACTGAGCGTCTGCAACCGTAGTTAGATCCATGTAGAAATTTCAGTAGACAAATAACTTTAGTGAAAGTTCCAGAAAACGTAGGTGATCTGGGAGCTTTATACAGCTTTTTAAAGCAGATGCCATTGAAAACACGGTAAGACTATCCCTCACAGCCTCGCTTTCATTCCAGTTAAAAATCAAAGATGGCGCTGTTGTGAATAAGGTCTGAAGCTTTGTTTCCGCCACTGAATAAAAAAATATATAAAAAAAGTAATTGCGAGTTTAGTTTATATCCCGCAATTCTGACTTTAAAACTCACAATTCCTTTGCAGAAACAAGCTTCCATACTTAGAACATTGCAGGCTAAGTGTGAAAATATAAGTCATTACAGACTGAGTTACAAATAATAATAGAGCTACATATTCATTACAACATTGAAACAAAAAATGAATGTTTCCAGAAGGTCTGGTATTCGACGATTTCAGTTTTATTCATTTTCATCATCGTCTTCTGTTTCCCATAGCATCTTCCCACAAAGCGCTCACCAGGGTAACAGCTTAAGCTCCCTGCCTCCCGTGTTACTATGGCAACAGGCTGATCTGCTGATCCAGATTGTCTCAGTCAGAATTGCAGTGTAATAGTTTAATATCACCACATTAAAAACACCCCGCTTATTCACATGACGATATACTTCACCACTATAGAGCGATCTGTTGGTAATGTTCAAATAAAGTATTTCAATTAAGAAAAAAAATAAAGCTTTGTTACATAAAACTGCAGTCTCTACCGCCCTCTGCAGGGGATCTACGGGAGAGCTGCAGAAAAGGCGTTGACCTCTTTTTCCAACATTCCAGAACCTTCAGTTTCACTCACCAGACAATTAATGGAACATGTCTGTGTGTGTGTGTGTGTGTGTGTGTGTGTGTGTGTGTGTGTGTAAACGCAATTCACAACATCAGATATACACAAGTATGTTATACAACCTAATATATTATACCTTTAATATAAGGAATAAATGAAACAACGTAGCAAATTAATTCATATATAATATCAACTGCTGTTTCTTCCGTCAAAATGATGAAGAAAAACGTGCTTGTATCATCATATGTGCATGTACTGCCCCCATTTTACAAGAGAGTTATATAAAAATACTATATAAAATACAACAAGCTAGAAAGTCTGCTTTTCTCGAGAGAACAACTTTAATCCAAAACACATTAATTTGTTCTAATGTTCATTCCTCCCACCGCCGTCACGATTGCATGGCTCTCAGGTTCACGCAAACACTGAGAGGTGGACTGACTCCAGAGATGAGCATGTTTAGAGATGTGTGTTCTGGTTCTGGAGTCAACAAGTTCATAAACCTAACAGAATATCACTCCTGTCATAAATATCCAAATGAAGGCTTGCAATTTTATTAATTAGTCTTAACAATATGACAAGAATTGATGATAGTTAAGAATGCTTTTCTGCTGGCTCTTTGTTATTGAGAAGTTATGTAAATAAGCCACAGTGCAGTTGTTTAAACCCACCACTAGAGGGAGATTATCCCCTAATTCAGACTCAATCGACCCAGTCTGTGGCTGTGCCTGGTCAGTCAATGACTTCACAAACAAGGCATTTCACATTGAAACTGGTTTCATATCGCTTTCAAATGACCACGTTGTCATATCTAATGATCTAGACATAAACAATAAATAAATTCAAGCAAGCTTTAGTTATAAACAAGCATTTAAAGGCTACAATGCATATTTATGGATGGAAAATGGGAATTTATTTATTCTAGTTTATATGCATCGAATCGTTGACCTATGCTGCCTTCAAAATAATAGATTAAGGCATCTTAGTAGACAGGCTGTTACACAAATGTGTGATGTTCCTTAATGCCTTATAAAAAGACTGCATTTTTTTGTGCTTTTGAAATCAAATTAGTCCTTGCAACATAAGCAGGCTTTTCTATTTACTCTTTTATGGAAAACACCAGATGTGACAATAATCTCCTCAACATTGCATCCTCTGAGCACTGTAGAATTATCTAGTATTGCTACACATTCAAAGAGTTGGTGATAAAGAATCAGATCAGTGAGATGAATTGCACAGGGAATCCAGGAACCCATGATTTAAATGAATATTTTGGGTTCAATACAATAAAAATTAAGGTTCATTTTGGTTGCATATATTACAGAAAATGTCTCTAATGCTGTAAATATAAGTACAATACAGAATTTCAGATTAATTTAGACTATAACTCACCTTTTTGAACTATTCTTTGAAAGAACAAGCACATAAGAGTCAATCATTTTAGGGAGTGGGCAATACATTGGCCGGATGACCACGTCCTACTGTATGTGTTTGATTTACTAAAAAGAGTCGGCTTATAAGAGTCCTTTGTTTGTCAATCAGACTACATTATTTAGCGGTTCATGTTTATTTGATTGCATTGCATTCAATACAGACTGCGAACTCACATTCACAACTCTTTTGTCTGGCATGACTGTTTTCGATAATGAAAAAGATTATGCGAATTATCTTATGCTATTAAATACATTAATTAAGTAAACTACCTCTCGTGTAAACTGTTATGGTGATATACTGCATCATAGGATCTATTCAAAAATAGTTTTTTTGTAATGAATGTGTTTAGAGATGGCATTTGGTGATAAACAGGAGATGAGCTGGTACTCCTACATCATCACTTCATCAGTTCATGACACTCACCACCTCTCATCACAGCTGTCAGGCATCAGTGGATGTTCTCTGTGTCACAGCGCTAATGTTAGCTGGCTTCCAAACCTTCAATACTACAGAGTAATGGATCTCAAGTTCTCAACCTTTTTGACTCCAAGGTCTCCCATTGTCACAACACAATATTCAAAGGACCCCCATATTGGCAAATATATTTTCTCTGGCATTTATGCTGTAATTATGATTGTTTTAAGTTGTGTAGTGTTTTTTTTCGTGTGTTGTTTTTAGCATTTTAATCAATTGTTCTAAAAGCACCCTTGGTTATAAAGCAATGTTAGGATCTGAAATGAATTTAGTGTCATACCTGTACCTACTAAGTGAAAAAAATTAGTGTCCACAAATATTTTGTACATTAAACTATTAATTATGCATGCATCCTTATCATTACCAATTTAATATCATTATATTATTTAAATGATAATAAAACAACACTGCTTGGAGGAAGAATAGGCGCAGAGCATCTTACCTTTCTGTCTGCTGAAGCTATGGAGTAACAAGGACAGATCAGCCTCCTTCTCGGTGGTAGAACTCACAACACTGCTTTTGCTTTTATTCTCCTTCTCCTGACCGGAGTTCTGCTCCGGAGTCACTGTAGACGTTCCCATTACTGCAGGCCTGGGTTTGGTGGACCAGCTGTCCTCTGGTTGCGGCTTGGGCTTCTCAACAGGCACTGCTTTCTCCTTTTCCTTCTCTTTTTCTTTCTCTGTTTCTCTCAGGGTGTTGGCTGGGGGGTCGGTGAAGGGAGAGGCCGAAGGGGAGGAGGTTGTGATGGGCTTCGAGGATGTGACGCCTGTGGTCAGGGGAGATGATGTTTCAGGAGGTTTTGGGGCAGAATATTCCTGCTCCCTCTTGGGACTTTCTTCAGAAGCTGATTCGATTAGCAGGTCGCTGTCGAGCTCCGCCTCCCTTTCCTCTCGTAACAGACTATAAAGTGGAGGGTTGCTGGATTGACCAAAGCCCACCTTGGTTCCCCCAGATAGCTCAAATGGGTTACTAACACTGACCTTGTTGGGTTGTGGCTTGTCAAATGGGTTACTAGCTTTGTCAGTGGCAGATGTGTAGCTGGTCTGCTCAAATGGGTTGCTTGCTGGACTGAATCCGTCTTTTGTGGGTGGGGTCTTTGATGTCAAGTCGTGTATCGGCGAATCAGAATCTTCAGCCACTTGCTCAATTTCTGAATCTCCAGACTCGTCTTCACTGCCATGAAGGTCTTGATCCCACGGGGATGAGGGTTTGGCTGAACTCTTGATGTCCTGGGCTGCAGGAAGATTGGGATGAGAGCTGATGCTGCTGGAATCTTGGGTGGAGCTCACAGACTTCATTCCTGCAGGCTGGAACAGCACATCAGATGGAGACTCACGACCTGAAAAAGAGGATTGAGGAAAGTAACAAAATGTACGAATTTAAGAAAGACTAAAATATGACGGAACAAATATAATATATATTATAATTTTAAAATATGCCCAAAAAAATTAATTAGAGGCAAGACCATAACACTCCAGATGAGTGTTTTTTCTGCCTCTAATACCCACCATTTCTGCCTCAGAGTACAAAAATATTATTGAGATAAAGTAATTTGTAGCAATTATGAGAAATAAACTTGTTTAAAAACAGTTTTGTCAACTAACTAAATAAATACAATATATATTTGTATAAATAATTATGCAAAATATAGAAATCACAATTGAAGAAATGTCTCACTTATAACTCATGACTCTGAATTTGAAGATTAAATGTATGTGAATTGATTGTATTTCACTCTATCTATCTATCTATCTATCTATCTATCTATCTATCTATCTGTCTGTCTGTCTGTCATAGGCCCTGTCCCAAATGGCACCCTAAGCACTTACAGTCTTCCTCTGAGTCTGCACTTTCGTTACGTAACGCCGCTTTGATTGTCGGGAAAAAGTCATTGTAAGTCCACAAGACCGAAAGTGCATATGAAGTGTGCCAATTGGGACAGGGCCATACTCTCCATTACTATGTCTGTTGAAGGCCTCGACAGAGTTGGCAATTTTTCATAAACACTTTTTGTTATTCTGGATGAAACCTTCTTCACTTCCTGATAGCAATCAATAATAGAAGTGGTCTTCATTTTAAAACATGTACATATATCTTCTGTGGAAGTCTCAGGACCAAAAAATGTTTGTGCAATCACGACGTGTCGATGTCCTACCTGCCTGTCAACATATGTATTTACATTTATGCATTTACCAGACTTATTTCCATACCTCCGCACACCCTGCTCATGCAGACATCTGACGTCAACGGCGCGTTCTGAAAGGCTATGCAGAGTTGTAGAGAGACAGTCATCGAACGCCGCAAACAAACAGAGGCCGCCTTTTACAATTCCTCCTGAATCAAAACAACGAGCTTATGCTGCGTTCACGCCATGTCGTAACCGTAATTACTCTAAGTTCTACCCGGAGCGGTCATGTCCTCAGAGTCGGATTTATGAATTTCTCTGGCAACACTATCAACGCCAAAATGAGTCTGCAGCAGTCCGAACTGGTTACATTCAGTTTTACAGTTTTTTTTTTTTATTCGCTTTGGTACTATTTTCACAAGTAAGTTGTGCATTCTCAAAACTCTTAGTGTTAATATCACAACAGATCATCAAAAGTGCACTTTTTTCAAACATTTTAGCACTTTTCAATTGTGTTAGTACAATACACAAAATCACAAAGTATCATTTTCACAACAAAAAAATGAGTGTTTCATATATATATATAAATGTTTAATTCACAGTAACTACCTTTCATAATGCTCTTACTATCAAACTTTTGATTTGCATCTCTTCTCGTTCAGTTTAATATGTTTGTCTATTATTTAGGCTAATCCAACTGAACTTAATAATTAATCATCATTTTGAACACCTATAGATTGCTATAGATATTGATTCTATAGACAGTTTCTATATAACTGTATATGTAATGTGATTTCTATAACCAAATGTAATGAATTCTTTTTACATAAGTGACCACCACTATGTTCAAAGTGTGTGCACATGAATGTGTGTTTGTGTGTGTGTGTGTGTGTGTGTGTGTGTGAGAGAGAGAGAGAGAGAGAGAGAGAGAGAGAGAGAGAGAAAGAAATGTGCCATTTGTGAACATAGAGCAGGATAGAGTACAAGGGAGAGGAAACAGTCAATGACTGTGTGTGTAACATCAGATTGATCAGAGATGCATCAAGGGAGACAGATGGCATCAAATACAGCGTTTTACATAACAGTATATATGCCAGATTACCATGGAAGAGGCTGCCACATTACTGTAACTCCCCCTTCATCTGTAAAGGTCAACTACAGTACAGATTCAGTCATATGGTATACAGTGAGAACATATTGCCAGTAAACTCTGTTCTAGCACAAAACCTCATGGCAGTGTCATACTTCATCACACCTTTTGATAACACATTGAATAGACACTATTACAAACACTGTGAAAGAAAGACTAGCTGTGTTACAAGCGTGATCAGTTTGGATTTTTGTACTAAGCGTTTTGAAAATGTACACCTTACTTGTGAAAATAGTACCAAAGCGACTAAAAAAACCTTTATTGTACTGGTATATGTTTTGAGACATGAGGTAATTTATCGCAGTCTCTCATGGCGCTTTGCAGAATCTTCTCTGGCTGTGCATGACCTGTGTTTGGAGGAGGCGTGGCTTTACAGACACTCTGAAGGGAGAGTGGGATGCTTTCAGAGCTATATTGCTATTGCTAGCCTCTACGAAATTGCCTACCTTCCCTACCCTACCCTACCCAAGTGTTGCACCTTTTCTTCAATTGGGATGAACTTTTGATTTTTGGTTGCACCTCCTATTCAGTTGATTGACCATCTCTTATTACATTTTTTCGTATATACTGCCCATAACTACCTTCAAATTCAAACTACCTGATAACTAGGCTTAACTTAACTTTGCTTTTCTAGTTAAAAATTGGTTACATGAATTCAGTTAATTCTGCATCATGTCTACATCCGGTTTGCTACCCCTATTTAAATTCACTTAAATTACAGAAATGGATTTAAAATAAAGAGCATTCTCAATTCAATTCAATTCTCAATCACAAGTGGGAGGGATCTACCTGTAGGGGAGTGGTTAGGGGAGTGGTTAGCTGACGAGGCTGCGCTGTCGTCTTCTGGTTCTGACAGTGTTACAGTGGGAAGACCCTGCTGACCAAAACTGAGCACGCTCTCTCTCTCGAACATGCCCCCTTGTGGAGACACTCTCACTGGCTGGATCGTAGCAGAGTGGGATTCTGTTGTCACGGTGATCTTTACAGGACTGGCACTCTGTGGCGTTTCCATCCTACGGTATGATCGGAAATCTGCCATCTCTTCGTCCGAAGGATCCTCCACGTATGGAAACGCATGCTGCCCGCCGGCCGATCCCTGACTGTTCTTCACCTTTGTTTCTTCAGATCCAAGAGGGCTCTTCTCCAAATAGTGACCCAGATCGAAGGGGTCATGGCTGGATTCCTTACTTTCCTTTTCATGAATCTTAGACTTTAAGTCCTGGATGTCATCTTCGTCTTCGTCATCATCATCTTCGTCATCTCCGTAGCCAGACATTGGAGGCTGCTGCTTGTTTTTGGCTTTGCCCACACTACCAAAATCACAGAGATCATCCCCCATGTCCATGTAGCTGTAATGGTCAGTCTTGTGTGAGCCCTGCAGGGTTGTCTGGTGGTCTGAGGGGTCACCCGGGGTCATGCCGATTCCAGAGTCGGTTCCAGTAGGAGCAGGTGGAGAACGGTTGCCCTCAGAGGAGAAGAGAGAGGCACCATCATTAAAAGGATTGGAGGAGGACTTTGAGGACAGAAGAGAGGTGTACAGATCACCCTCTCCTGGTGATGACTTCATAAACATGTCAGACAGAGAGTCATCTAGAGAAAGAGAGAGACAACAAATGTTATTAGTAATGGAAATCCATATCTGTCTGGATTGAAATTATTTTTCAATTATGTTTGTTTCCATTATTGGTTCAAGAATGAGTGCATTTTTCTGCTGATGCACACAAAACACTATATTAATATACTAATGCCCGGTTTAACAGACAAGGCTTAAGCCTAGTCACAGACTAAAATGCATGTTTGAGCTGTTTTAACTTATCTTAAATATCTTAAAATATGTCAGTGCCATTGTTTTGTCTCAAGATGCACAACAGTTATGTTTTTTTTTCTAAGGCACGTTTAAAAAAGCTACTTAAACGTCCTAATTGAACTAAGGCCTAAGCCTAGCTTAATCTAAGCTCTGTCTGTGAAACCGTGTGTTTGGAGACTTAGAGTGTGTTTAGAGATCAGTGCAACTGTAGGATGTTTGTTCGTATGATAATATGCATTCAAAGATACAAATTCAGAACAGAGTTTTGTTGTAGTAAACACATATTCAGACCCAAAATATTTTCCAGGGAAAAAATTATATGACCAATGACCATACTTTAGTTCCTTTCAAAATACAGCAGTAAATGATAATCAATATATATAATCAACTTGCCAGAAAAAAAATGTGGTTTCAAGATAATATTATATGTTAAGTTTTAAGATAATCGTTACGGACAATGATGGAGAGACTCAAGAAGAGACATAGAACAGTACTTTTCTGAATGGTTAGTTGATGAATTTATGTTGCTGATGTGGAGTTAACTATCTTCAAGTCTTTAATTAGCATATTCTGTCATGATAATCTATAAAATCACTTGTGTGGGAACTGTTGTAAGATGCCTTCAGAGTGACATGCTATTGCATTTGTGCTTCATACTGTATTGCATGTGAAAAGACCGATGCGACAGCTTGAGCAGACTCACAAATGTGCTCTACTACAACAACTCTTCGTCTTCTCAACATGGACTGCGTGTTCCCGGGGGCGGGGATTATGTAAATTTTAGGGTTAGTGATGTCACTAACCCGGGAGGAATGTCGTGTAGTCCCTACCAGCCGTTTGTTGCAGTCCTTAAAAAATGATTTCTTTAAAAGCAAATATCTTCCTTTGCTTTGAACTTTGAGCGTTACTTTGCAGATGTTGTTTATACTCAAACAGCAACATTACTAACTAACTAAAGTTAGAAAAGTTAAATCAATCAACCACCCCTTTAAAGCACATAGACGCACATAAAGCCCCTCAGTTTTGCCTATACAGACACAGTAGACTCAGCCATGTTCAGGGGTTAGAGGTTTACTACATTTAGATATGTAGATACTCATGGAGTTTTAGACAATTTGTGCATCTGCACTCAAAAATAGAAAAAACAAAAAAAGACAATAGACCAAGACACAGCCCTACACAAAGATATTAGGCAAAGGAGAGAGCTGAAAAAGAATCTATGCAGAGAATCAACATGAAAGTTGATTCTTTTTCCTGTAAATCTGATTCCCACTGGACTGAGAGAAAGAGCAGGAAGTTTGAACATGTAGTGACATTCAGACTGGTGAACCCCACACAACCCTCTGAGACACAGCTGTAAACATCTGCTCTCTCTGTGAAATCAGCCGACTCTTAAGAGGATTAATGAAAATTGACGATGAACCCTGTGACTGTTAAATCTACAATAACAAGTACATCAGCCCATCACCCTGCGCTAAAATTACAGTAGGAAATAACATCATAATGGACCCAAGGCAGACCACAGTTTGAAGAAGGTAATGATGAGATTTCAAAACCTAGCAAGATATCTTGCTGTCTAAAGCCTATATTAGATGAAAAACTTAAATTAAAGCTAAATAGAAATTTTACAGTATGTGTCAGAATACACATCTCAACATACATTTATTTTCAATATTTCTTTTGCTTCATCTGCTAATTTTGATTTATTTATTTTTTACACTGAATCTTGCCTTCTCCATTTTTGTTTGTGTGTTAAATGTGTTAATATCAGACACATTGACAATGTGAGTGTCTTGCCAACACATGACAGCAGAAAAACAGAATGAGATAAATGGAGGACCTGCTCTCTCTTTTAACAGAATGCAAGAGTGATTGCCCGTATTTCAGCACCTTTGATTTTGGAAATATTTTCCTTATTCATTTTAGCCACAGATATTAGAAAAATTCTTCAATACTGAGTTCTAAGCAACAGACCAAAACAACCACACAATCTTTCGAAGTGACAAAGACAAATTTTGTTTTATGGGTGTGGCTGAATTCAGTATAGCATACTAAATTTACGAATTTAATGGGAGCTCTGTCATATTTACATGCATTCTGTCACCGTAAACTAGCCTGTCAATCATTTTCTCACAATTAACATGATCCACATTTCATTTAATTTCATTTCCTACTGTATTGGAGAGAAAATAAGTAGCACGATGATCTGCCAGTTGTGGGTCTTTCATGCAGGGATCTATCCTCATATTTTTGCATAATGATGCATTTAAAAGTTAATGGCCAAACGGATCTTTATAAAAGTTCATATTGTTGTTGCAGATGAAATATTACACAGATAACATGAAATAAATATTTTTTTATCAGGTTAAATGTTTGAGTACCTCTCTACTTAACCATCAGTCGCCCACATTCACCATTTTAATAGTTCTTTAACACTTTTTATTCATGTTTGTAGTTTTGAACTGAATCCTCCTCCAAAGCGCAATAGGTTGTGGACAATATTAGCCGTTAGTGTGTAAGGATCCACACTTCAAAAATAGTAGACCATCTGGGGATTTTTGCATACTCTTTTCAACATACTATGCTTTGAGACTTATTCTAATCTCACATACTATTTAAAATGGATACTACACACACACATTGGGACGCAGGGTCAATTATGTCATTAGCAGTGCTTGCAGGGAGTAGGCCACTGCTGAGCTTTTTTGGCAGGACTCGCATTTCCATGGTAACAGCGACTTATCTGATTGGTGGAGAATTATGGGTAGTTACTAGCAATGAAAGGGACAGTTTACCTAAAAATAAAAAAATCTGTCATCATTTACTCAACCTCAAGTCATTCCAAACCTGTATGACTTTCTTTCTTCTGGAATAGAAGATATTGTAAAAAAGAAAATGTCTCAGTGTAGTTGTCAATACAGAGAAAGTAATCTTCTGGACTGAATAAAGTACAGGCTTGGATTTTGAAATGACATGAAGCTGAGTAAACAACAGAATTTTTCTATAAACAATTAATATGGCACAGCTCCAGAATACTTAGTTGAGCTTATTAAGCCTTATAATTCAAAAGTAAGGCTTAGATCCTCAAATAAGCTCCTGTTAACTATTCCCCAATTGAAGGGTGATCGTGCTTTCGCTGTCACTGGTCCAAGATTATGGAATAAACTGCCCTTCGTTGTTAGATCTTCCCCAACTTTAAATATCTTTAAGTACCATCTACTCTAAAGTCATACACCTGTTCTCTCTCACATTTTACTTCATTATTTTAATGGGTGTTGTATTGGTTGTTGTTCTGTTGTCATTTTTTGTTGTATTTACTTTATATATATATTATTTGCATTGTACAGCAGTTTGGAGTTACTGTGTAGCCTGGAAGGTGCTTTATAAATAAATAAATACAAATACAAAAAATTAAATTCATTAAAAATGAAGCTGAAATCACATTGACTTTTGTGCCACCATTTACCAACCTCAAAATTCTAGGTAGGTCTGTCTTGAAAGGTTTATAAAAATCAATTTCTCGATGGAGAAATGGTGTCGCGCTCTATTCGAGTGGTCCTTGTATGCTGACCGCCTTTGGCTGAAAGTGACAGAAGGAATGCTCTTTTCACATTCACCCTGCACTGTTTGTTGATCTCGCTCGGTCTCTCTCTCATGCCCGAGTGACTCTGTGAATGCAGACAGACAGTACACTCCAGCATTCCTCCTCGTTTAGGCCTTTTCCCTCAGCATATTAGACAGGCAGACAGAGAGAAAGAGAGAGAGAGCGACAACTAGGGGGAGAGAGACCGTCAGAAGTGGATTACGCTGGACATATTGACATGTGTGAGTGATGTTACTGATGGTGCAATCAGAGTTATGGGATTTGTGTTGTGTTGAGCAGCTCACCATGTAGACAGATCTTTTTCCAGCTTTTTTAAAGAGCTGTAAGCTCACTGACTTGGCTACTGTAAAAAGACTGAGCTATGTCTCGCTCTCACTCAGCCTATAAATAGACCTCCCTCTGTTTGTTTAAAAAGGGAGAATGCTAAAGACAGAGCCAACTACAGCCCAAACCAACATGAAAGACAGGAAGAGAGAGAGAGAGAGAGAGAGAGAGAGAGAGAGAGAGAGAAAAAGAGAGAGCGAGAGAGAGAGAGGGAGAGGGAGGGAAGAAACAAGAACCTCACCATAGCCAGAGTGTGAAAGAGGGAAAGAGAGAGAAAGAGTCTTTGTGTGAGTGCATTTGAATGCCTTCAAGAGAATATGCGTAATTGGGCTTGCGTCCATGAGAGGAGGAAAGACTTTGTCTGCATTTTCCCAGGTTCTCTTAAAGTCATTAACAAACATTCTTCCAGTAATGTTAATCAAATGTTTCTTCATAGTTATCTGGTCTTAATGAAGTCCTCAAAACGTTAGCACGAAAACGTTATTTGTACATCGTTCATGAAACATTTTAGTTCATATAACGTTTTTTAAACATTACTTTTTCATTTTTGTTTTCAAACAAGAAAAAACATGGGACATTTTGAACGTTCTGAGGACATAATGTTTCCATAACTTAACAGGAACAATCTCAAAATGTTCTTTGAACATATTTTTGTCAGCTGGGTAAGGGTTTGTGTATGCGCGAGTGTGTGTGTGTGTGTTAAAGCTAACCATGCAGTGCATGGGGGAAGCTGAGGGATTTCAGGCCCCAGCTCATGAATATTTGAGCATGTGAGAGAAACAGTGTACGCATAGGCGTATGTGTGTGTATGTGCATGCCCAGTTTCCCCCAGAGGTGTAAAGTCCAGGTTCAGAAAGTAAAAGTCCTCCTCAGTATTGTGTTCCAATCACCTGGAAATCACCAATCACAACTAATTAGCACAGTTTTTCAGCCAGGAGATAGAACTAATTAGTGAAATCAGGGAGGAATAAACATATGGCAGGACTTTTACTTTCTGACCCCTGGACCTCTGGTTCCCCATAGCTAATAATAGCACTCTGAGCCATAATGGCGGCTCAATCAAACTCTTAATGGACCGAAGAGCACCTGCAGAAGCAGAAACTGACAATTAGCAACAAGAAAAAGCAGTGAAAAGCTTTGATGGCTTTCTATGAATGTTTGAAAGCATGTGTGAGAGTGTATTTCACTGTATGTACTTTACTGCTATGTGCGTGATAGGCTTCGCTCTGAGAGGGTTTCTATAGATACGTTGCTACTTTATCTGTCACATTGATCCAGAGAAACACTAAAAGCACATTTAACACTGCAGCATGAGGCACAATTAAAGTACCACTACGAGTGCTTGGATGCCTGTCTCCGAACCTGCAATCATGTACCCTCCCTTCTTGATATGGTAGTTCTGTGTTTTATTGTTGTCCAGTATTAAATCCACATCATTGTCTGAGGTTTAGGACGCCAGACCACCTTATCTTAATAAACTCACTGTCATTATTTGTTACAGTCAGTGAGGGTTTAGTTTTAGCAGCTCAGAAATACGCAGAAAAAGAGAAAAAAATCCAGCTTTACAATGCAGGATAATACTTTCTCGATTAAATGTTGTTCATAGCAACAGCTACATAGGTTGAAACAACATGTTTAGGCCAATAACGCAACCTTTAAGCTAAACGTGTCCATAAATGTTGACATCCTGAACAAATCTGTAGCCAGAACTAAACTTTCTTCCATTTCTCTTTGGCATATTCAATCATGGCGAATTCGGAAAGGAAATGACGCATTACGGAATCCCTAAAGGGACATGATGAAGGGGAAAAAATATGAAATGGGAGGAAAATATATATATTTCAATGGTTTTGCGTTCTCTCGCAATTATATAGTTGGGTAATTATATTGTATATAATTTGCGGGCAACACGGAGTTATTGAAATCGCTTTTGAATGCGCGCTCGCTTTTTACTTTCACTTTCCAATTTGCAATCACGCGCACTCTGTGTATAGGGAGTGGCGGTACTGAGCGCACATTTTACAAGACATTTGTCAATGGATCTGTTGCACACCAAATCATCTGACATCGTCCTTTCAGTCATCTCTCCTTACTCTCTTCGTGTGATAAGTGAAATCTGTACTGTAATGTAACCGACTACCACAGCAAGTCTAACTTCTAACCCCCTTTTAGGGGCTCCGTAGAATGCACGATTCATTTTCCATGCCTTTCCGAATTCGGATTTAGGCTTCAGACACATCCCTACTGCACTTTATGCATTAGCACTGGCCAATATGGTGGTCATGTTAAGACTTTTATGCAGCAACCTTTTATTACCGATGCCTTTGAAGAAATGTGCAGTGCAAAGTAATCTATTCAGCAGGCAAAACTGTCATATAACATGGGTTTATCGAGACAAAATGAGTAGGGTAGAGTGGGGAAAAAAATTACTCACCCTCAAGTTGTTCCAAACCTGTATGAATTTCTTTGTTCTGCTGAACACAAAGGAAGATATTTTGAAGACTATGGGTAGCCAAACAGTTGATGGACCCCATTGACCTCCATAGTATGGAAACAAAATACTATGGAAGTCAATGGGGTCCATCAACTGTTTGGTTTCCAACATTTTTTTTAAATATCTTCTTTTGTGTTCAACAGAAAAAAAGAAACTCATACAGGTTTTGAACAACTTAAGAGTGAGTAAAGGATGACAGAATTTTCATTTTTGGTTGAACTATCCCTTTAAGGACTGTGTCATTTTTTTCTGTGAAACAAGTTAAATGTGTCTAGATTAGTTATCATAGGGTTCAGTGACAATGACATAAATTACAAACCAAGTATGAAAAATGTCCAGAGTTTTCATGTTATTAGATTTTTAACAAGGGTGGGGTAAAATGACCCCACTCTGCCAAAGCAATTTGCTTTATACATTTACAGCTAAATCAAAGTACAAGCAGTTCTAGCTTAAAATTAAAAAGACAAGCCAAAATAAATATAAATCTGAATATTAATGACCATGCTGAAAATCATTATAAGAGCCTATTTTAAAAATATAGTTAGCTGATGCTAACTGGCTCGCTAACTAGCTAGCTGATGCTAACTTGAGGTATTTTTGGCTGGTCATGTGATCTCAACATGCTGCCCCATGAGGTGGCTCCATGCAAAATAGATTAGGCTACTGATGTAACTGGAGCCGTCATTTGAGTGCATATCATGTTCAAGTAGTCTACTACTCATTTATTTCTCTGTAAGACTTTTTAATGGAAAGAAACTACTAAGTGCACTTTAAGGCCAGACTCAACAAACCAGACATAATGTAGGCTAACTGACCAGAATACAGAATAAAATACTAATATTAAATTGAATTCAAATGTGTTTTTCAAAAGTTTGATGCACAAGGTTGAATCAGCAGGTATGACAACACACTCTCATGGCAATTCGAAGCTAACTATTATATCTTAAGGTTAATTCGTATGAATTCTTAAGATCTTCAAGCTTACGTTTCTTGTAATAATTCATACGAAATCACCAGCTTGTAAATGAGTTACATTCGGGTTGGGTCAGACTGTGTTGTCAGTACTTCATATTGAAATAAGTTTTTATAGTCCTGCTGAGCTCGAGGTCTATTAGAGGGGTGGACAAAGCCCAATTATTGAGCCATAGCATAGGCTACCCTGCGATTTAGACAGGCTGAGGAGAAAAAGGGCAGTGAGACAGGATGAGAACAAAGACAAAGAAATGATGATTACATTATTGTGGCTTTATGAACACGCATCATCCTCATTCTGAGAGTTCTTTCATCATCATTGCGCAATTCTAAAAACCATTAGAGAGCAGCATAAGAATGTTTTTGTTTGTTTTATTGTGTGTGTCGTTTGTTTGATCATGTTGTTTGAACTACCACAGTTGCCTAGAGCACACACAGCGAGTCTGTGTACGCAGAGACATCCAGGCGCTGTCACACCCATGGCCTGGCCTGTCTCTCTCTCTCTTCATCTCCAATTCATCATCATCGTCGTCGTCTTCATCTGCTTCTTCTTTTCTTTTCTACCCGGCACTACAAAATGCGGGTGTCGCCGCTAAACCACACAAAGCGAAATTATACAAAGCCCAAATTTACCTGTAGATGCAGTTTCCATGGCAACGCCGCTTCCTTCAAAGGGATGGAATTGTTGCTTGGGCGCGAGCAAATCGTCCCGCATCTCGTCGAAGCGGGGCCCTGCGCTCCCAAACATTCCGTTCTTCTCCTCCTCCTCCTCGAACCATTTCCCATCCAAACCCGGCCCCTCGCTCGAATTGGCGGACATGCTTGCAAGTTATCTCACGCAGAGAGTTTGTTCCGAAGCGAGAACGATTCTGTGAGATCGCAGAAGGGATTGAAAGATGTGACGCTAAATATGGCCGATCCTGACCGATGCTTCCCGTCTCGCAGCAGCGGAGCCAGTGGGCTTGATGTGTTTGGTTCAGTGTCTCGGAGCTGACGTCACTGTATCTGTGCGGCTCGCGGTTGGCACGGATTTAGGACGGAGAACGAAAGCGACATTCCGGTTAGAGGACAGTCCGTGTGCGCGCGCCTCCACACCAAGGGCGTGGTTCATGCTACACATAAGACGCACGCAACATTTAAGCTTTTTAAATGGACGTCAACGCAATGACAAAGAATTCATTCAGCTATTCATAAAATTATTAATAAACATGACATTTTTCCTGGTTATTGTTGCTGAAATGAGTTTTCCTAAAAAAATGTGTTCTTAATTATGTTGATTAGCCATTAGCTAATTTATTTATTAATTTCTTTATTTATTTGTTTATTTATTTTGCATTGAACGGACAAAATTGGTTTGAATGAAATTGATTTTGAATGAATTCTAGGAAGACATCCTAAAGAACAAATGTATTTTATATGGGAAAAAATGGTCCCCTTTTATTTATTTTCTTCGGAATTGTAATGATTAGTTTGCCTTTTATATAATATGCTAGGCTACTCGAGTGACGAGGTGACGAGTCTTACGCATAGATATGGCTCTGAGGATTTGGGGTGGGAGAGATGAGAGATTTATTTTTATTTTATTTTTTTTGGTAAAGACTGTAGATTGGTATTAGGATGCTATTTATTTTCCTTCTTTGCTATTGAGATTTTATTTTTGCATAACTAATTTGTAAAGTGTAATTACAAAGGATTTAATTTAGTGAAATTCCAAATAAAATTTGAAACACGGATTAATTCATCACCATACCACAAGAAGCGTCGCATTTAAACCTCGTTCCAAAAATGGCCCTGCAACGCTTTCTCATTTGATGTAGTTTTACTGTCATAGTTGGCTAAAACAGAGAGTATTCCACAGTGAGCCGGTTGTACAGGGTTATACCGTGTGAATGAACGGGTGGATGATCCGGTGTTTTAGCACCGTCTGCTGGAGGACAGCCATATGGAGGACAGCAACATATTCATATTCCAGCAGGGCTTCCTTAGCACCGGCGAGCCACGCTTCCTTAGCAACGGCCTGATGTAAACATTGCAGTGACCAACATAAAAAGAAAAATCACTACAAGTGCGGCTCGATACTGGAGAGTTGATATGTCCTCACTGTTGAAAGGTATGTTTACAATTGACCGGCATCATGCAGCTGTTAAACTTTATGGTGGAAAGAGGGTTAACCGATCTGTTGGATTTGTAGTTCTAAATCATGGAGTGTGAAGGAATTTGACTTGGTCATTTCATCTGCCGGTCCCTGTCTGGACTAGTAAGTTATACAGCCGGACATACGCAAACAGGTGAGGATTTTCTAGTATGAATATGCATTTATACCATTAGTAAAAATTAATAAATAAATAAGAATGTCTATTTTTGTGTGAGATATTGTGCGAGAATTTTTATTTTCATAATATAGCCTATAATTAAAAGGTTTTTGCAACATTGTAGGCGTTTGAAACTGTATCAACTTCGCACTCTTCAAATAGAACTGCAGATTCGTTTTGTCATACTGTTTAATAAATACAATTTTAGTAATGTTCAATAAAGAATTACTGAGTATATTTTTACATTTGTTGAATGAAAAATACTGTTTTTAAGGAGATCATGACACAGAATGAAAAGCAGAGTCTAACTGGAGATGAAGACATTATAAAAGAGCTGGTGAGTTGTATTTTTTATTAAGTATGATGCTTAATTTACTTGCATTTAGTAGGTTGTCTAAAGTTTGATTAATCAATATTAGCTTCTACTGTAGGAACTTCATGTGCAATTCGCTCTCAAGGTTTTGTTTTCTAATCTAAGCCACATGTGCTGGCCTGCGCTGAGGTTTTATCCGGGTTTGTTCTCTGTTTATTTCCTCAGTGTGTGTCTAATGGACTCTGCCATGAGAGGGTCTGTCAGGAGGGGAGTGGTGAAACGGTTCTGGAGATGTTTTTCTCTGGGTTCCCGCGCATGGTGGGACTCTCTCTCTTCCCCAGACTGTCCAGACTCACTATTGTCGGCCAAAGCATCAGCTCAATCCAGGACCTGGAGTTTTGTCCACTCCTCAGAGAATTATGGGTAGTGGAGTGCAAACTCACTGTAAGTTACTGAAAATATTTGGAATATTGTAATAATATTTCTGGAAATGTTTTATGGTGTGTCATTTGGATTTCAGTGTGATCACAAAATGTTTTTTGGCTTTTTATGCAATTTTGTCAACATGGTTAATTTCATACTATGCTTTATTTGCTTGATTTACTCTAATTAATATGAAAATGAGCAAATACGTTTAATTTGACTTATCTGTTATTGTTTGTGTGTTGTAGGAAATCTCAGGCCTACATAACTGTGTGCATCTGCTGAAGTTATTTCTGTATGACAACAACATCAAGCAGATCACAAATCTAGAGATGTTGGTTGACCTTCGTGTTCTGTGGCTTAATAAAAACCAGATCTCTGACATACAGGTAGCCTATGTTTATGTTTGGAGATACTGTAAATAGAATTTCAAAGTATAATATTTGTGTTTTACACCTTGATTTAAAGGGACTGAATTCACTTGTAAACCTTGAGGAGTTGAATCTTGCTGATAATGCTATTGAGACTCTTGGTAGGTTCATTGTAAAACACCACATTTTGGCAATTGTAGCATTTCATTTTAGTACTATAATAGTAGAATACACTTAGACATTCAAAATCTGTTGCTGAATACTCTAATATTTAAATTTTTTATCTCTGAGGTCATAGCCTGGATCCTAACATCAATCTCCAAAATCTTAACCTCTCAGGGAACAAAATCAGTTCCTTCAAGGTATGAGAAATATAACATTATTCAACCTTTTTAGTGAATTCAGCCATTTTAATGAACTGTATCATAATCAATTGTATTTGTTAACCTTTGCTACTCATGCAACCCTACTATTATTGCTCATACTTACATTTTTATTATCCTTAACCCTAAAGGTGCGGTCGCATGTTCTGTTGCTTGGCAAAATCATTTCAATATGAATAAGATTGGGAGTTTCCAGATTTCGCTCATGTTCAGATTCCCCACGAAGATTCACCATGCTAACCAACAGAAAGCTGCTTGGTTACATGAAAGTGACTTTATGAATCGCTTGATGGATGCAAGTGATGCATCCTCTCATAGGATAATGAACATGCAGTCTCATCAATAATAATGAGACATCGATGTACTATGGTACAAGAAAACATCACATCCTGTGACATTGACAAGAAGACGAATTTAAACCCAGAAGATGAAAATAGATGATGAAAGAAGATGAAAAAAAAAGCTTACAATTATCTAGTTTTCTCCTACAATTAAAATGAATGGATAGTCACATTGTCTTCTTTGATGTTAAACACATTACTCTATTAAAATCTCAGAAAATGTAGTTTAGTGTTTCACGGTTAATCATAAACTTTGGTTTTGCTGCAAATATTAATGATACCTATGATCATGTGGCTTGCTGAGGAGAAGTGTATCTATTATCTTTCCAAGAAATCCAACTTATGACTTTTCCATGGTTTACAATAAAATAGGCAATAAATCCAACAGCACACATTCTGGCAGCGAGTTTTCCATGGGCAAGTACCACTCACACTTTCTGTAATAAGTTTTCTCTTATCAGGTTTTTGAATGCTCTTTGTGTAGAGCCCATTTTGTGGTTTTTGTTTGTTTGTGTTGGAGATTACAGAGTAATAATTTCCTCCAGGCCTTCGCACCGTTATTACTACAGGCCTGCAGGCCATTATTGCATCCTCCCTCTCCTGCTCACTATAGATCTGATTACTGTTATTTCTGTGCATACTCCTTACTTTCTCATCTACCCTTGAAAGGCCTGATCATTTCAGGAATGACAAGATTCAAGCTTTTGCTTTTCAGTTCACATCATTATTGTAATGTGACATCTCTGCCCAAGCAGTTTTCATCTGTCTCTCCTTTACGAGAGGGAAAAGAGGCACTTTTTCAATAACATATAAATAATTTGGTTTTCAAATGGTGTGGAGTCTGAACGGGGTGTGCATCTCTAAATGGGAGCCTTTGTTTTTTTTTGTGCGAGTCGTGATTGAAAGCTTCTCTGTATGTCTGACGGTTCTTCACAGCTCTTTCTGTCTAACACACACAGAATCATGACACAAGCCGAAAAGTGTTTGTATGGTGCTTTTTGTGCCGTTCATCTGTGGGTTCATTGTTCAGGTGAACTGTCTTCAGGCTCATTTGAGGCTTTTTTCTCTAATGGGAAACTAATGCACTTCCATTTAATGTCCAACATGAAGCAAAATGTTTAATTTGTGTAGGCGAAAGTTGTTTCCTAATTTTTCAGAAATATTAATAACAAAATAAGAATAACAAACAGCATTTATACATTCATGCAAAATATGATGCTACAGTGTTTTGGGTGGTTGCCAGTTACAAAGATATTCTGAAGGATATTTAGGACATTGCTATACGGATTGCTAAGGTGTTCGGGTGGTTGCTAGATGGTTTCTTACTTGCCCAAGTCAAAAAAGGCGTTCTGGTCCCTAAATACAGCTCAGGTCTCTCCTTCCAGGATCAACAAAGATGTTGATACATGTTGTACACGTTCACCATAAGGTTCTAGGGTTTTTTCAGCTTATTTATCATCCACCAGGTAAAAATCACAAGTTGGATCACACTTAAAGATATCATTTACGCCCATAGTGTAAACAAATATACCTTAATAGTAATATAGTAATAGTAATAATAGTAATGCTTAAAGGGTTAGTTCACCCAAAAATGAAAACTCTGTCAGTAATTACTCACCCTCATGTTGTTCCAACCCCGTAAGACCTTCGTTCATCTTCGGAACACAAATTAAGATATTTTTTATTAAATCTGAGAGCTGGATCACTCCTCCATAGGCTTCTAAAGACGTTATATCTTGCTGGCCCAGAAAATGCATTAAAGACATCGTTAATATAGTCCAAGTGACTACAGTGGCTCAATCTTAAGTTTATAAAGCGACGAGAATACTTTTTGTGCGCAAAAAAACCCCAAAATAACGACTTTACTCCACTATTCATTTCCTTCTCTCTGGGCCTCGAGTTTTTTCACGTAGTGTTTTAGCGCAGCGCATCTGTGTTGTACGTCACACGCATCACACACATGACCAGCGTCGGCCAATAGTGAGCCTACGTGGTGACGTGCAACACCGACGCACTGCGCTAAAACACTACGTGAAAAAACTCGAGGCCCAGAGAGAAGGAAATGAATAGTGGAATAAAGTCGTTATTTTTGTGTGTGTTTTTGCGCACAAAAAGTATTCTCGTCGCTTTATAAACTTAAGATTGAGCCACTGTAGTCACTTGGACTATATTAACGATGTCTTTAATGCATTTTCTGGGACAGCAAGTTATAACGTCTTTAGAAGCCTATGGAGGAGTGATCCAGCTCTCAGATTTAATCAAAAATATCTTAATTTGTGTTCCAAAGATGAACGAAGGTCTTACGGGGTTGGAACAACATGAGGGTGAGTAATTACTGACAGAATTTTCATTTTTGGGTGAACTAACCCTTTAACAACTAAACATAAGTAAAAAATATATGGTTTACTCACTTATTGTAGAATGTCAGTTGTTAATTTACAAAAATATTTTTTATTAATAGTCCTGATCCCTGAAAGAAACACATATAGTATGTGAAATTTGTACAATTATTGTTTTCCTTATAGGAACTGACCCATCTGTCTCGGCTGCAACGACTGAGACACCTGAGTCTGAAGGACCCTCAGTCTATTCCAAACCCGCTGTGTCTGCTCTATAATTACTACATACATGTCATATATCACATGCCACACCTGCAGTGCCTGGACACCTATGACATATCCAGTAAACATCTCAAAGACTTTGCAGAGGTAAGAGAATGTGTATTTTATGCATCTGAAAATGTATCTTTTTTTGTTTCGGGTTGACCAAAGAGATGAGAATTATGGGAACGTGTGATTGTGCATCAGTCTACAGTCATGAAGAAAATTATGTATTACACCATGCGGGTACGTTATGCACAAAGACAGTTTGATGATCTCAAAGCCAAGCTCAGGCAGCAGAGGAGAGACCAGATACAACTACCAGAGGAGAGAATACGAGTGCTAGCACGCATGCTCAGAAATGTGAGTATATACAGTATGCAGACAGGGGCTGAACACTATTTTTTTTTTCCTAAATTAAGACATCCTCAAATCCATATTCAACTTCTGGGCACAAATTTGTCCCCAAACTATAGCTGAGTATTTGCGCTAAATGACACTTACCCTCTTTGAGCAGCTAGAGTGTGAGCTGTGCCTTGTTCAGTGTGCTGGGAAGAGGTCAGAAGAACCTGAAGACTTGACCTCTGACCTTCATCATGACCATAGTCACGAGCAGAGACTGCAGCACAAGCTGGATGCTCTTAAAGACCGACTGAAATTCTGGGAAGGGCGTTTGGAGGAGTGAGTGTGCATCTTTCTACAAGTATGATTACTGTGTGCATGATTATTTTTAGGTTTTGCATTGTCTGTGTTTTGTTTTGTTTTCTCAGGATAGTGTCATGTCACCAGCGTGATGTAGCTGTGGCCTCAGATAGAAAGGAGATGATGATGCACTTCCTGCTGTTGGAGCTGGAAACCGTGGGGAACATTCGCTTTGAGGAAGGAAACAGCAGCGAACCTTGGTACTGTATACAAGATCTGTTGTATAAATACACAGCATGCAGGATTACTGATCTGTACTGTTTTCTGCTTCCTCTCTCAGGTTCACGTCCTGTTACGATCTTTTGCTATCTCGTTTCTGTGTGTGGGATTATAAACCTCAGCACATCACTGGCATTAAGATCAATCAAATTATCCGTATTCATAACCGTGCCCTGCGGCAACGCTTCCAGGACAAAGTGCAGTCTCTGCTTTGCAGACAGGAATCTTCACCCTTCTCACAGTGAGTCAGTCAGATGCTAGTCTTACAGATTTACTTTTTAGAATTTAATGTCTCCTCCACTTTGTATCTTATCTTGGCCAAAAACACCCACTTAGATTGGAAGAGGCAGTCTGACTTACATGTAAAACTCCCAGACTCCCAGAGGTTTAGATTAGTCAGATTAGAACTTTGTCCTATGCCATTTTTTAGTTCAGTATGCATCAATAATAAATGTGTACAGCTGTCACAAAATCCATCAAGAACATGTGCAGGTCACGTATAGATATTTGGCCCAAATATTTTTAGGGCCATTGAGATTTTTTGCATTGTCACATTGTTTTTATCAAAATCACATGGTTGTTATCACAATTAAGCACAGCCCATTTTCATGTAATAATTTGTCCCTAATTTTCAGAATGAATATAAAAAAAATCAATTTATATATATATATATATATATATATATATATATATATATATATATATATATATATATATATACACACACATGTGTATGATTTATTATTTTTTTATTATCCTAAAATGTTGTCTTACTTTTACATTCATGAATAAAAAAACCCGAATAATCCATATTCATATTGAATTTTAATTTCATGAGATATGATTCACAATGTCTGTGGAAGAGATTATCTGTATTTATCATTTGTACATATTATTATCTGTACATATCATTATTTAGCATTATCTGAGTTATCATTTGTGTATGTGTGTGTGACAGGAACTATAAATGCAGCATGGAGTATCTGTTCTACGTGCCCGATCCAGAACATTCCTGTGAAAGTGACGAGATACTACAAATCCCAGAAAATGGTTTTAAAACTGCTGATGCATATAAGGTGCAAAACCCATAAAGCTCAGTGAGAAGTGGTTATGAGTTTCTGATGTTTGTATTGTTTTTAAATGCGCCCACCCATCACCTTGAACATGGATGTGTGTGTCTTGCCTTCAGGCATTAGGCAGAGAGAGCGCCGTCCCTCTCTCTAACAGTGTGAGTGTGTCTGATCGACTGAGAATGACATTCATGCAGAGGAAGAGCTGCTCAACATCGGAAAGAAGCCCTGCAGACCCTCTTCCCTACAGACATGGTCTGGATTCACTTACAACCACTCATTTCTGCACTACCAGTGGCACCAAACAATAATACAAAAATAATGACCATATCCCTTATTTGGACAAGCAGGTTGCTCTTGTCCCAAACACAATCCAGTCAGGCCAATGAAAAAAAATTCTAGTGGCACAAAAGTTATACAATACAATTAATTTATAATTCAATAGTAAATTATATACACTATAAAAATATATTTTTTAAATGTTTTCTAAAGAAGTCTCTTCTGCCTCAAATATTATTACAATTTAAAATAACTGTTTTCTATTTTAATATATTTTAAAATGTAATGGATTCCTGTGTTGGCAAAGCTGAATTTCCAGCATCATTACTCCAGTCTTCAGAAATCATTCTAATATGCTGGTTTGGTGCTCAATAAACATTTCTTATTATTATCAATGCTGAAAACAGTTGTTCAGCTTAATATTTTTGTGGAAACCATGATACTTGGTTCTTTTATTCTTTGAGGAATATAAACCTCAAAAAGAACAGCATTTGATGAAACTGATATCTTTTGTAACACTATAAACTGATCAGTTTAACATGTTAACATAACATGTTCTTGCAGAAAAAATTATTAATTCCTGTAAAAAAAAATCGTACTGACCCCAAACATTTCAACGGTCGGTAGTGTACATGCATGATGAATAACTCAATAATATCACTGATATTTAAATGTGTTTGCTTTTGTGCATGTTTATATGTTTGTAGGTCAGTTGATCATTTCTAAAGTGTTCCTGGGCCGCAGTGCTGCAGTGAAGGAGGGTCTCCCAGTAGATTGCGATCATTACCCCAGAGCAAACTCTGTCTATCTCAGTATCAGCTCTAAACAGCAAAAGCAAAATGCACAAACAGGTGAGTTGGAGTGTGTGTACCTGTCAGAGAAAAGTGTCTTCAGGGCAGCGATGATCAAAGCAGCAATGTGTGTGTTTTTGTTCATCAGACGTGCTGTGTCCCTCCAGCCTGCCAGACAGCTGCGACTGTAGACAGCAGCAGAGACTGTGGTACATTTTTGACCGTGAATTGGTAATGCCAGAGTACCTTGTGGACTTTGAATACGTATCACAGGTATATGTGTTACAGTGACACGACATCCACCATTATGTTCTTCAGAATGCATTATTCAGTAATCAAACCATCTTTATATTATGGCATCTTTCTCTAGGACACAACCCAGCCCTCTATAGACTCCCAATCCAGTTCTGATACATCCTCCGCTGATGCTCCATCTGTGTCCCGTGCTGAGCTGGACCTGGATGAGGAGGCATTAAATATGGAACCCATCCTGAAGCCAAATCCTAAAATGCTCAGCCTAGAAGAGAAATCTATACTGAGAGTGGCCAGAGCAAACATCCTCAGTCAGATCACAGTGAGATTTACAATACCTAACACACATAAACCCATGTGTTTGTAGCATGAGTAGGTCAGTTAGTGAAGTCTATCATAAGACTTCATTCAATGACCAGTGGTGGTTCCTGACAGTTTAGTCATTTTTTTGACTTATTTTTTTGTTTTTGACATACAGGTGCTGAATCTTCATGGCAACAGTCTGAATAAACTGCCTGAGATTTCCCGACTCACGGCTCTGAAGCACCTGACCCTTAGCTTCAACGAGTTCACTCATCTGAACGATATTTCACACATGGTGATGAGATCATCCTATTAATTTATAAGCTTTTTCTAAACATGACTTTATCACTAAACCAAGCAGAATGATCAACTGAAATTGATGGCAAATCTTCCGCCCTCATGCGAAATTCCTTATAGCTTGGATTTCTATTGAAATGACTGAATTTCTCCTGCAAAAATATGCCAAACAATGGTAAATGTGACCATACCTTAAGCCATATTTTTTAATCACCTGTCATAAAAAAACAACCTCTTTTCATGTTATAACCAATGAAATCAATAATATTAAGTGCTATTTTTCTCTCTCATAGAATATGAAGCAAAGAGAGTTTTGACTTTCATTGTCCCTCTGCCTTTCTCTCAATCCTTTAGCCAAATCTGGAGTTTCTGGATGTTAGTTTTAACCATATTTCCTCTCTGGAGGGACTGCGTGGACTTGGTCGGCTCATAGAACTGGATCTTCGCTGGAATCTGTTGACCCGAGTCAGAGATGACATGAACGTTTTGCGTAACCACGCCCCGGCCCTGCTTCGACTGGACACACGGCACAATCCTTGGCACAGGGTATAAGTCACTTTACATGAGTGATCTTCATATTAGACAGTGAAGCATCAAGATCAAATGAAGATTGACCAAGGCTATAAATACACTACCGTTAAAAAAAAAAAAATTCATCAAAATTAATACTTTTATTCAGCACGGATGTATTAAACTGATCAAAAGTGACAGTAAAGACATTCATAATGTTACAAAAGATTTCTATTTCAGATGCTGTTAACTGCTGTTAGTTTGAGCTTTCTATTCATCAAAGAATCCTGAAAAAAATCATCACAGTTTCCACAAAAATTATAATAAAAAATGTTTCTTGAGCACCAAATCAGCATATTAGATTTCTGAAGGATCATGTGACACAGAAGACTGAAGTAATGGCTCACAGGAATAAACTACATTTAAAAATATGTTAAAATAGAGTAGTTATTTTACCTTTTAACCATATTTCACAATATTATTGTTCATTCTGCAGCCTTGGTGAGCATAATAGACATCTTTCAAAAACATAAAAACATTTGAATGGGATACACACCCACAATTCACCATTGTAATCACCAACCAAGTTGGTCCTGCTGACATGGTATGAATATTTAATTTATGTTTTACATTTAAATGTGAATATAAATCACTTATGTGTTGCAGAATGAGTGTGTGCGTATGGTGGTTCTCGGCCGGCTAAAGACTCTCACTCATTTGGATGATGTTTTAGTGACGGAGGAAGAAGCGGCTACTGCTGTACAAGTGCTTGCCCGATCTAGAATCAACCAAGTATGTATATACTGGACATTATACTTAATGTTAAAATCTGTGTCCACATTTGTTCTGGAACGTGTGTGTGTGAGCAGGCATCTCTGATGACCCACTCTCGGACTGACAGTGAACGTCCCCGCAGTCTGAGTTTGCTCTCTACAGCACACCTGCTCACACAGATCAACCCGTCTCCATGGAAACTCTCGCAAGAGCTTGAGTCAGGCTGGACCTCCAAAGTATGACATATAAACTCAGATTCTCTCATCCTCTCTCTCACATACACACTTTTAAAAGGGTTAATTCAACCAAAACTGAAATTCTGTCACATTTACCCACCCACATATCATTCCAAACCCTGTACGACTTTGTTCAATTCACTACTTTTGTGTTTTTTTTTCTTCCTTTTTTAATTTTTGGTGCTAAAAAGCCCCACTTCCCATTTATTTCCATTATGTAAAAAATTAGCACTCTAGACATCTTACTTTTTGTTCAGCAGAAGAAAGAAAGTCATATGGGTTCAAGATGACATGAGGGTGAGTAAATGATGACAGAATTTTTGGGCGAACCATCACTTTAACTTTTTGCCCTTTGGCATCAGATCACAGCGCTGAATCTTGATGGTCAGCGGTTGACCCGGATCAGTAATTTAGACCGGCTGGTGAATCTACGCTGGGCTTCTTTTGACAATAATGAATTAACCCGAATTGAGGGATTGGAACACTGCCTACTACTGGAGGAACTTTCCCTTAACAACAACAGTATCAGTAGACTTGAAGGTACTGCTCTCTCTCTCTCTCTCTCTCTCTGTCTTTTACTGTATAATTTTTGTATATAATACCAGGGACAAAGCTGTGTAATATAACCTTAATTACTTCACCATACTCTTTTTTTCTTTTTTTTTCTGTGTTCATAGCTGCTCTTGTGTGTTTGCAGGTTTGTCTGCAATGCATCGTCTGACACGTCTGAGCATTAACTGCAACCACCTACAGTGTTTAGACGGGGATGTGTTAGACCGGCTACCCAACCTTCACTTCCTGTCTGTTGAGAACAACATCATCTCTTCTCTAAATGGACTCCAAAGGTCACGATCCTTATTCGAGCTGTATGTCGGCAACAATGACATCAGCACCACCCGAGACATATACCACTTAAAGGTCAGGAGATTTGAATATCATTTTGTGCAATTAATGAATTTTTCAAAGCCTTCATTCAAAACACCTGGTGATGAGAATCTATCAACAGTGTGATGTGCTGTAGGTGGGGGAATGCTGAAGGGAATAGAGTGAAAGTGTGGTGGTGATGCAATGTCTGTTTCTTTCAGGCACTGTCTAGTTTAATTATTCTGGATCTGTACGGGAATCCCCTAGTGAGCAAACTGGAGAACTACCGGATATACATGGTTTTCCATCTGCCATCACTCAAAGCCCTGGATGGAGTAGCCGTGGTAAATATATATGATGCTTCTGTATGTATAGAGTTTGTTTTCATAAGTATGTACACTTTAAATGCTTTAAAGGAACAGTTCACTCCAAAAAAAAGAACATTCTGTCATCATTTACTGTCAACCATCTCATCTTAGTCCAAACTCATGTGATTTTCTAAATGAAACATTTTGCAGAATGTCTGAGCTGCTCTTTTCCATACAATGAAAGTTAAAAGGGACAGAGACTGATATGAGCAATGACATTTATTTGAGCAAAAATACAATAAAACAGTAACATTGTGTAATATTACTACAATTAATACATTTATAGTGTAATTTATTCCTGTGATGGCAAAGCTGAATTTTGAATATTGACCCCAAACTTTTAAGCGGTAGTGTAAGTTTTTTAAATGCAAACGTGTCCGTCTGTGTAGGAAACGTGTGAATCAGAAACTGCTAAAGACGTGTTTGAAGGGCGACTCAATGCAGATATGGTGGCCGAGAAGCTGGGCCATACTAACTACAGGGAACTGTCAGAGCTCAACCTGCAGTCCAGCTCAGTCAGGTTCACTTCAACTCTCACTATAATGCTTCAGTCAGAATTACACCAACATAACAAAACTTAAATGGATTTTTTGGGTTCACTCTTTTCTGTTTTTCTGTGTGTTTTAGGATGGTGGATCTCATTCCCGCTGATTTGTTCATTAATTTACGCAGTATTAATCTAGACAGCAATAACCTCACCTCATTCAGCGGTCTGATCTTCCTGCCCAACATTAAGGTATGTTTGTGTTTAGGACAGAGATTACTACACTTATGTCTGTCTTCATCTAGTATAGTATAATAACATTATATACTAACAGACACTGTGCATCTATGTACATATACATGCATGTTGATATGTTTGTGTATGTGGTCTCTGCAGGTGTTATCTCTGAACTATAACCACATTGAGTCAATTCTGCCACGTCAAAAAGTTCAGAGTTACATGAGCAACAAGCAGATTCTCCATCATAAAGTCAGTTCCAGTGGATATGGGCAGCAGAACAGCAGGCCCAGCAGGTACACACACACAACATCACTCCATCGTAATCCATTAGGGTTATATACAGTAGTTTCTTGTCTAACCACTAGAGAGCGTCACAATTACATTTAATAAAAGATTCTCAGACAGCAGTGAAACGTGTAGCTAAATTCATCCAGTCTCATTCATGCTGTCTTTCTGTGAGAGAAACGATCTATAACAGCACGCGAGTACCCAATGAAGTTACTTTCAAGGCGTCTTGCGCTTGAATGGCTTAAATCACTTGAATGTTCAAACTGATAAGTCTTAAAAACATGTGAAAATTGTAAACTTTCTTGAAGCAATACTGGCCCAATCTTTCAGATAGGTGATTATAGTTTTAGGGTGGGTTGAGATGACAAACAGTAATGGTAACAGTAACCAAGCAAAACTAAAAACGGTCTAGAACCACCCCTGATTGTATCAATTTTTGTCTTTTGGAAGCTGCATTCAATATCCATTTGACACAAAAATCTGAGGGGACACGGTAATGGGCCTCTGACTACATACCATATTGATGCAGTGTGTAGCTGCTGTACTTTTCTCAACAACACACACTTCTACACTAAGTTTTCTCACTTCCTTTTGAAATGTCTCACTCCTTTCTTCCTTCTCTGTGTCTGTAGGGAGGGATTAACTGGTGATAATCTGGAGCCTCTGATGTCCAGTTTAGAGGTTTTGCATTTAGGTCATAATGGCATATCCAACCTGATCAATCTTCAGATCAGCCGACTGACTAACCTCAGAGCACTGTTCCTACAAGGTATCTGTCTATCTATCTGTCTGTCTGTCTGTCTATCTATCTGTCTGTCTGTCTGTCTGTCTGTCTGTATAAACTGACAAAGTAAAGACTGTAAAGTTAAAATAGAAATGTTAAATTGTGATAATATTTCACAATATACCGTTTTACTGTGTTTTTTTATCAAATAAATGCAGCCTTGGTAAGCATAGGAGACTTAATATTACCGTCTCCAAACTTCGGAACGGTAGGGTATGTGTATTCTTTATATCTATGTATGAATCTTCTCTCTTTCTCTAAGGGAATGATATCAGTCAGGTGGATGGATTGGATGGTTTGCGAAGACTACGTGAGTTGGTTCTGGATCGAAATCGAATTAAATCTTTGAGTGAGAACTCATTCAGTGAACAGGGAGTTCTGCTGGATTTGCACCTGGCAGAGAATCGCATTCGTGAACTGAACCACCTGCACCCTCTCAAAGGGCTCCGGAGGCTGTTCTTAGACATGAACAAAATACAGGTACACAATAAACATCTTCTCAAAATACACAATAAACATTTACATAATATACATGTACACAAAAAACATCTTCTCACAATGCACAATAAACACGTATATAATACAGATACACAATAAACCACAAAGTTACAGCTGTGACTGTAATACTCCACAAATGACAAAAACTGTGACTTCTTGTGTGAAACAGACCATATTTTCATTATATGCTGGAAAAAGCTGGAAACTATCCCTTTTGTTTATAATTTCACCATTTGTAAAAACCGTCCTAACCACCAAAAGTCATGGCATATTTCTAGATAAAATAAATACAAATGGTTTAGTTGACATTCATTAGTTAGACAGGAATCTCTGTCAGATATAGTTAATCTTAAGATAGGTATAATGTATTGCATAAGCAGGATATATTTAAGTATTGTAGATCTGTGTTACACATAATTTCATTAGTAGCTTATGTAGTAGCCTATCTACCAAGAAACGTAGGAACACTGCTACTCTCAACCCTACTGAGAATGTGTGTGTAGGTTTGAGTGCTTATTATTCACCTCTCCATTCCCATCTATCTGTATGTGTGTGGCTGCAGTTTTACTGTAATTACTAAATTACAGTAATTCAGCCACTTAGTGTGTTTGTATTAGTGCTGTTAGGCCCTGCGAGAGCTCTGCCTTTCGCCTGCCCCTGAATATAGAGTAATTACAGACAGCCATTATTACTGCACCAGCACAGCAGCCCAAGGGGACAATTAAGCAGTATTTACATTGATTGAAGGTCAGAGGTGTGTGTAGGTTTGTTTGTGTGTGTTCTTGAGACTCACTGATCTTTTATTCACCTCCCCATTTCTTTATCTCTGACATGGCATGTTAACAAAAATCTTTAATTTGATGTTGCTTGCGTCCTGCCCATTTCCTAAATCCATTGTTCAGTCTCCTCTTTATATGATTAACATGACAAAAACTAAAACTTTTTAAATATTTTAGATAAAATAAAATAATTAAATAAAATAATTTTAATAGACAAACATTCATGGGTGACAAAAGGAAAATGAAGGATGCAGGATAAATTAAGGATAAATCAGTTTAATTTAGAATGAACAACTAATACAAATATCAAGTGGTGTAACCATCAAGTAAAAGGTCATTTAAAAAAAAGCACACACATTGAATACATGAGTGTATGTGTCTTAATCACTTCTTACGAAATGTTTTCAGACATATTTTTCAAAATTGACTAATATATTTAATTTAATATCACTTTTTTTTTACAAATATGATGAGTATCATGGTAGTTTCTTTCCGTAGGTCATTTTGACATTTTCTGAAGTCCAGCTGAAATATATATGTATATACACAATTTATTACATATAAAAATTGGTTTGGGTCGGTATGATCTTCGAATGTTTTTTTTTTTTTTGTGTGTGTGTGTGTGTGTGCAATTTTTGGCATTACAGGGATTATTCAAAACGAATAAATAGCAAAGAACAAAGGGAAGAAGCACATCACAAGTCAAACATACAAGTGAAACACATTAAACCTCTGCCTGAATCCTTTATTTGTTATCCTTGACTTGGAAGTCTATTCATATACATGTCAAACTCTGAAGGTAAAGGATAAATTACAGAATACATAACAATCAACATTTTTTTTTTTTACAACCAACCCAACTTTATCTCTACCCCTTCCAAGCTAAATTTTGAATTCCCAAGGTTAGTATATGCTTTGCCTATCACATGTTTTTGCAGAGGACAAAACTGATGAATAAAGTTCTACACGCTTTAATAATAATAATCCACAGGAAAATGGTTCAAACAATGGCACTAAACACAAATGTGACCAGACCTCAAACAGAGGAAAAGGAGGAACTTAAGCACAAGCCGAATGAATGAAATAATAATAAACACCTGTGCTGATTAAATTAATTATAATGACGACAAAAGTGTGGCGGGAAACTGAACAAAGGAACACATGTGACTGAAAATAACTAATTAAAAGTCCATGAAAACAGAAACTAACTGAACATAATTGTGACCCCGCCTCTA